>NC_034592.1:1475108-1502616 GCF_900095145.1 Mus pahari | reverse complement strand
ATCTCAGAAGATGGAAAGATCTCCCATGCTCATGGATTGGCAGGATTAATATATATATATAAAAAAAATGGCCACCTTGTCGAAAGCAATTAACAGATCAATGCAATCCCCATCAAAATTCCAATTCAATTCTTCACAAAGTTAGAAAGGACAATTGGCAAATTCGTCTAGAATAACAAAACACCTAGGATAGCAAAAACTATTCTCAACAATCAAAGATCCTCTGTTGTAATTCCCCGACATCAAGCTGTACTACAGAGCAATTGTGATTAAAAACTGCATGGTACTAGTACAGTGACAGACAGGTAGATCAATGGAATAGAATTGAAGACCCAGAAATGAAACCACACACCTATGTCCACTTGATCTTTGACAAAGGAGCTAAAACCATCCACTGGAAAAAGACAGCATTTTCAACAAATGGTGCTGGTACAACTGGCTGTTATCATGTAGAAGAATGAGAATTGATCCATTCTTATCTCCTTGTACAAAGCTCAAGTCTAAGCAGATCAAAGAACTCCACATAAAACCAGATAGACTGAAACTTATAGAGGAGAAAGTGGGGAAGAACCTTGAACATATGGGCACAGGGGAAAAATTCCTGACTAGAACACCAATAGCTTGTGCTATAAAGATCAAGGATTGACAAATGAGACCTCATAAAATTGCAAAGATTCTGTAAGGCAAAGGACACTGTCAATAAGACAAAATGGCAACCAACAGATTGGGAAAAGATCTTTACCAATCCTAAATCTGATGGGGGCTAATATTCAATATATATAAAGAACTCAAGAAGTTGGACTCCAGAAAACCAAAAACACTATTTAAAAATGTGGTAAAGAGCTAAAGAAAGAATTCTCAGCTGAGGAATACTGAGTGGCTGAAAAGCACCTAAAAAATGTTCAACATCCTTATTCAGTAGGGAAATGCAAATCAAAAAAACCCGGAGATTCTGTCTCACACCAGTTAGAATGGCTACGATAAAAATTCAAGTGACAGCAGATGCTGGCGATGTTGTGGAGAAAGAGGAACTGTCCTCCATTGCTTGTGGGATTGCAAGCTCATACAACCACTCTGGAAATCAGTTTGACAGTTCCTCAGAAAACTGGACATAGTTCTACTGGAAGATCCAGCAGTACCACTCCTGGGCATATAACCAGAAAATGCTCCAACTTGTCATAAGGACACATGCTCCACTATATTCATAGTAGCCTTATTTATAATAGCAAGAAACTAGAAAGAACCCAGATGTCCCTCAACAGATGAATGAATACAGAAAATGTGGTACATTTACACAATGGAGTACTACTCAGCTATTAAAAATAATGAATTCATAAAATTCTTAGACAAATGGATGTATCTGGAGGATATCATCCTGAGTGAGGTAACCCAATCACAAAAGAACACACATGATATGCACTCACTGATAAGTGGATATTAGCTGAGAAGCTCAGAATACCCAAGATACAATTTGCAAAACACATGAAACTCAAGAAGAAGGAAGACCAAAGTGTGGATACTTTTATCCTTCTTAGAAGAAGGAACAAAATACCCATGGAAGGAGTTATAGAGACAAAGTTTGGAGCAGAGACTGAAGGAATAACCATCCTGAGACTGCCCCACCTGGGGATCCGTCCCACAAACAACCATTAAACCAGACCCTATGGCAGATGCCAACAAGAGTTTGCTGACAGGAACCTGATATAGCTGTCTCCTGAGAGGCTCTGTCAGAGCCTGACTAATACAGAAGTGGATGATCACAAACATCCATTCGATGGAGCACAGGGTTCTCAATGAAGGAGCTAGAGAAAATATCCAAGAAATTGAAGGGGTTACAGCCTCCTAGGAGGAACAGTAATAGGAACTAACCAGTAGCCCCAGAGCTCCCTGGGACGAAACCACCAATCAAAGAAAACACAGGGAGAACTCGTGGCCCTAGCTGCATATGTAGCAGAGAATGTCCTAGTTGGTCATCAATGGGAGGAGAGGTCCTTGGTCCTATGAAGGTTCTATGCCCCAGTATAGGGGAATTCCTGGGCCAGGAAGAGGGAGTGGGTAGGTTGGGGATCAAGGGAAGAGGGGGTAGGATAGGGGATTTTTGGAGGGGAAATGAGGAAAGGGGAGAACATTTGAAATACAAATAAAGAAAATATCTAATAAAAATTCAAAAAGAAAAAAAAAAAACCTTGGGTGTCTTCGGTATCTCTTTGCTATTCTTAAGAGAACGGGGGATAAATGAACTCCAAGATGTTCTTGTAGAGATGTCTTTCAACTTTCAGAAGGAAAAACAGTTTTTGATAGAATTATACATAAGGTCTAACTTCTTAATGTTCTTGTTGCGATATTAAATAGAGGAAGAAAGTAGGAAGTGGGCAAAAAGAACTAAACCATTAGCTAATGTGCAGAAGGGAATCCTTGTGTAGACACCAGAACAATCCCAACAAATGTTACATGGAGAAGTGAAGCTGCGCTCTTTGGATTTCCCCTAGTTCACTTACCGAGAGGGGGTGGAAAGTAGAAGAGAAAGAAGATAGGGGAGCAAACATCCCCGCCAATCTACTTAGGAAATTGAGGTGCCATTTAACAGAGTCCTAAAAGAAACTGTTGCAGTATAGTTACTAGTTACGTATGCAGACTACTCAGAGGGACAGCTCGCTCCTGCCGGTCGTCTATTACCTCCTGCTATCGGCTTTCAGTGTGTTTGGTTTCTATGGATACGATAAAATTTTGAGTTTTTTCAGTATCTCTATACTTTTCTTAAAAGAATAGGGGACAAACGAACTTCAAGATGTTCTTGTAGAGATGTCTTTCAAGTTTGGGAAGTAAAATCAGTTTTTGATAGAATTAACAAAACTACTACACATGTGTCCAGTGGCTTATAATGTTGTTTTTATCACTTTTTAAAGATTGGGGGAAAAAAATCCCTGTAGCATTAGAAAATTTGCCAAATACATTGGTATCCCGGGAAATTGCTAATTTGCAGAGGTCATATAGTTGCCAAGTGGTGAGAAGTTACTATTATTTTTCCTGCAAATATTTATGTGAGAAATCAAGTAGTAATCAAACAAAAAAAATTGAAGCACCATTTTCTTCTACAGAGCTGAAAACATTCTTGTTACTTTTCTTTAGTATTGAAAGTCTCATACAAGTATGCACTGTACTGTGATTATATCAATACCTTCACTACCCTCTGTTATAATGCCTTCCTTTCCATTTGAACCCCTTCTGATTCCCCAGTGGCTACAACATGAAAGAAAAACATACCCTCTCCTTCAGTGACAAGTCAATAGTTTCTTAGAAAGAGATGGGACCTCGCTGGCACCTTCTCTATTAGTGATGAAATGTGGAAGGGCCCAATCTCGTTCAGGTAACCATAGCTGCCTGGTGTTCATGGTCACAATATCATATCTGAGTGACAGCACTTCATGGCGTTCTCCATCTCCTAGCTGTTAATTCTTTCAGCCTCCTGTTCTGTGATGTCCCCTGAGCCTTAGGAAATACAGATGATATGAGTGTCCCATTTGGGGCTGTACCTTCAACAGTTGCTTAATTTCAGCACTTTGTCTATAGTTTCTACAGTCAGTGTCATTTTTTTTTTCAAAATGGAGCTTTTCTGCTCCAAATTCAGAGGGACACAAGTCTATGGCTACAAGCATAAATATTTAGAAGACAGTTTGACAGTATATTCTTTTATGGCTACAACAGTATTACCACACCCTTTAGCCTAGAGGATCTTTAGGTGCAGACATTTGCACAGGTTTATAATATCAGGTATGAATTCCTTTGCACTTGGCAGAATTCCTATCCAGTCACAATGTTGTTGGTTGTCTACCATAGCAGTGCCACTACAACACCAGTACTTACATCTTGCTTGTTGTCGAAGTGGAGTGGCATGCACGTTTTCTGTAGCTTGGTGAGACTGTTGATGAGTTTCCTCCCCCAACAGCCTACACATCCCCTTTGTGGTAGGATGTATGCTCAACATCAGCAAGGAGGGGTTGATGCTGGAGTCCCTTTAGCATTCTCCGTACGGTGTCTGTCTCTGCATTTCCCCCTGTTCTGAGAAAGCAAGGGGACTGATTTTAATTCAGAGAATGTTGTGCCCTTGCTGAATCATCTCAGGATTGAGAACATTTTAGGGGTTTTCTGTGTAAAATGTATTCTCTACTTTTGACTTGACCTATGGGCATGAATTGAGAGCGATGCCACCTGACCCTTCCATATAATTCAATGAATAAAAAGAGCTATGGTCTCTTTGCTAGTGGAAATCGGATAAGGGGAGCAGAGTTTGACAGTGTATCACTTCTACAAGCAAGAGCAACTCCTGTTGCTTATGCACTTTCTGTTAGCTTGAAATCAAGGGGAGAGTTTTAGCATTTCAGTTCTTCAGGAAGCAAACATTGTGCAATCTATGAATAATGCAAGAGCTGCAGGAAGTGATAGGAAGCACGAAGTCCAAGGGCAATCTGTTCAAGGCCAAGGCAATCTGGAGTGTTCAAGGCCTAGCCAAAGCGCTACTGATAATTAAGTCTTTAATTTTTTTGCTAGCCAGTTTTCAACTTTTCTCATTCATCATTTTGATTTTTTCATATCGTATTTTTTCCTAAGGAATGCTTATCAACATTTGCTTCATTTAAAAACTAGAGCATGCTTAGAGTGTTGAGCATGGGGAGGGGACAAGGTACATAGCAGCAGCACCTACAGCAGTACCAAGGTGTAAATAAAAGGAAAAGGACACACTTGTATTTAACACTCATACATTACAATGCCCTTGAAATTCTAAAGCAATAAGGGCATGATTCCTAACAGATGCGGTTGCTCTGAGAGAACCAGGAACCATCCCTGCTGATGCATTTTAAGGACTTACATGGTCCAGGCTCCCTGCTGGGGGCTCAGAGCACTGAGAGGCTGGGTCTGCTACTTCTCCAAGGCTTGCATAATGATGTGGCTGCCCTGAGATTCAAGTGAATTTCTTCATGAAGTCAGAGGCCCTGGGGAACAACGTTGACTTTTACTCCCCCAAATCCATGGAAATATGAACCTTACTGTTTTGTTCTCCTTCGCAAACTGCAGTGTGAGTCTTCGTTGCTGGGTTACCAGCTCAAACACAAGCCCCACACTGTAGCCAGGGAAGTGCAGTTAGCAATTAAGTAAAGGAAATGACTGTGGGTTTGAAACCAACATACTGTCCCGTTCATTCCTCACTCAGTGAAGCATCTCTGTTACTCAGACAACTTTATCACTAAGGAAGTACTTGTGACTCACTCTCATACAGAGTGACTTATTTACAAATCCAACTGTTCAGTGACTGCGACATTCTGCTTCTGTCTTCTACTTTTTGGACTCAGGCAGAAAAAAAAAGAGCCTACTTTTGGATGGCATGGTATTCATTGGCTGACCCATGCATTATAATGCAATGGGCCCATAGTGATCAGAATAAAAGGTCAGTGGCTCCCTCCGTGTTGTGTGCGATTGTGTTAATGGTGTTGCTAGCAGCTTATTTCCTAATAAGAGATAAAATGAGATAAATGCTTCTCATCAATTTTTTTTTACTGAATGTGATATGCTATTTAAAATTATGATATGAACACAGAATTGTTTATGGCATAGCATAAAATGCCCCATTTTCCTCCATAGAGATAAAAATGGGATTAAGAAACTCTCCTGGATATGTGGAGAGGTAATGCTTACATAAAGAAACTAAGGAAAGTGCTTTGCCAGTCTCTTCAGGATTTACCTACTTGATCTCATAGATGTTGCTTATTGACAATTGATACCTTTCTGTGGAAAAAAAAAAGAAATTATAGGAAAGGTATTGCTTAAAAGAATGGGTGGATGGGGGAGCACCCTCATAGAAGCAGGGGAGGGGGATAGGATGAGGGATTTGTGGAGGGAAAACAAGAAAGGGGAACAACGTTTGAAACGTAAATAAAATAACCAATAATAAAAAAAAGAATGGATCTCCAATAATGCATCTGTATAATTGCATAGGAGAAAAGATCTTACCATGGACAGCCCCGAGAAGCCCAAACCAAGGATGTGAGCTGGCTTCTGAGCTCCCGGCCAAGAATCCTCCAGCCTGGGCTCTGGCTTCGCTAGGAACATCTTGGTACCAACCTCTAGTGTGGCTTGGGCTGCTGAAACCTAGTAGAGCTGATTTGAGGTCCCGAGAACTTGATGGTGTCCTCTCGGCATCACTGGGCTTTCCCTGTAACTCTTTTCTGTTTCTTATTTGGTAACTGGAAAGTTTTGAAAGAGGCTATGAGTCACGATAAATATTTCTCTTTTTCTTCCAGATAGAAGCATCCAGTGGGAAGCCAAGTCATATGGTTGATACTTGCCTGAGTCTTGCTATCTGAAGCACTTTCTGGAGGGAGCTACGAAAGCACACTTGGGGGTGGGGGATGCTAGTACAGTGGTTCTCAAAAAAAAAAAAAAAAAAAAAAAAAAAGGTACCCTGAGGAGATGTTATTACAGTGGTTGTCAAAGAGTGGCATCCTGTCAGTCAGTCAACCTGGGTGGGGCAGGAATCTGGGGTTTAAGAAGAATAAGAGTTATTTCTAGAACTTTGATTGTAGTGACTCAGTCGTGCTTGTGGGCATGTAGTGTATGAATCATGTAGTGGTTGGAGATTGAGGGGAATTGGTCAGTCTTTGCTTATTAAGAAAGGAGGAAATGATTTTTTTTAGGAAGCAGACTTTAAGTGAGTGTCACAGTGCTTGTCTGTAATCTCAGCACTTGAGAGATAAAGACAGAAGATTCAGGAATTCAAAAACAGTCTTCGTGACATAGTGAATTAAAGGTCAGCTTGGGCTATATTAGACAGCCCCTCCTTCTGGTGTGCCTGCGTGTGTGTGTGTGTGTGTGTGTGTGTGTGTGTGTGTGTGTGTGTACTCGTGTGCACACATACGTGTGAGGGTCAGGATGTCTGTCAGGTATCTTCCTCAATCAGGCTCCACCTTAGGTGTTTTAGGACAGATTCTTTCATTGACTCTGAAACCTACTGACTCAGCTAGACAGGCTGATGAGTAAGCACCAAGCACCTCCCTGCCTTAGGCGTCTCACCTCCAGCATGGGGACTATAGGGGAACAAAGCCATGCCTGATCCTAGATGTCTAAAGTCAGGTCTTCAGGCCTGCAGGGCAAACACTGTCAGTGACACTCCCTCAGCTCCAAAGCCCTATCTCAAAAAAATGTACCATGTATTGTAGAAAGCATTAATACTTGACTTGAAAATAGAAAACATGTAATAAGTCCGGGCTTTAATTTGCAGACTAATTGCTTTCACCAATCTCCAAGAAGGGCAATCAAGATGAGCGGTTATTATAACATACACTGTGACACGGTTCTAAAATTCTAGAGTAATTGTTCTATTAAGAGAATACATTCCTTTCCATATTAAGGCAGAAATTTAACCCAGCATTATAAATTCATATGCTATTCTTATATTGCGCTGACTTAGCCAACTGCATCTGTCTCCTGAGACCCCAGCTTCTACATTTGAAGACCACATGCACTGCCATTCTGCATGACTTCTACCATTGGAATGTGACAGGGATTCAGTGTGTGAGAGACACTGTGAAGTGTTGTGAATAACAAGAAATGGAAGCCATAAAGATCAAGAATGACTCATATAGACGCTGTTGCTGAGGGAGTAGTTAGAATTTGACACAAAAAAATACCTGCTTATTCTAATTTCCCTGTCATCTATCTATATGACTTTTGGGTTTTATTTGGTCACGTGTTATTTAAAATTTTTTTTAACCTAATTCTATGAACTTCTAATTTTCATTTCTCTCTCAAAATAACACTAGTGAAAAATATGCACAGAATTATTGTAAAAATAAAATTAGTTAAGTAGAGAGGGCAGTTGTTAAATTTTAATTTTATTTATTCATACATCCCACTGTGGTTTTCCCTTCCTCCTCTTCTCCCTGTCCCTCCTCCCACAAACCCTCCCCCTCCCAGAGTTTTTAAAATGCAGACATTACCATTTTTAGGCATCATCCCTGGGATCCTTGTTATCTGATGTGTGGGTTGAAGAGGGATCATGAATGTTGACATAATGACATCACCCAGGAGCTGAGAGTAGATCAGCAGATTTCATGATTACAGAGATTATCTGTGTTTATTTGTTTACTAATTCAGCTTTGGTGGAATGTTTTGATTTTCTCATGAAACGGGGGAGATCCACATTTGTTTCATTAAATACAGAGAGTCTGAAATTTGTATTGTTTCGAGCGGGAAATGTGCCATCTATTCTTTCAGGGAGAATTGAGGGGATTGAGATGGATTTTAATCCAAAGCAGAAGACGCAGGAGTGGAGTTTAAAGGGAAATACAGATACAAATATTCCTGACACACCGGGAGAAAAGAACAAGTCTCCTATAGGCTATATGATCAAGAATATGAGATTCTCAGAAAAAAAAAGCCTATAAAAAGTTTGACTTATTTCATTACTTTATATTGCATATGAAAATCAGTTCATGAAGCAAGAAGGAGAGCATGGACATGAACTGTGCTCATCTTCCTGAGGATCTTCCTGAGGATCAGCAAAGAGGTGGCCAGCAAAGAGAAAGGACATATATCTACTTGACGCAGAAAATGAAATATTTTGTGTTTCATGAAACGTAGCAAACCTAAGTGAAAGAATGATAGAATAGGGATTGTTTATAATATAATAAAAGAACAGTGTGAGCAAATGAAAATCAAATGTGGTGATTTAATAAGAAGTACATATTATTTCAGCAAAGAAATTACAAATATCACAAGTAATTGACAAAAATAAAAGAATCGCATATGGCTAGTAAAAGAATAAACATCCTTGATATCAATACAAAACATGGCAAGGAAAACAAGACTTTTCACCCTTTAGCCTGTAAAGGAAAGCACTTGTTTAACGTGAGGGATGCAGAAGACATCAGGCCCCTCTAGCATTGCTGCTAGGATTCTGGCTTCTTCCCTTTCTAGAAATCAGATTTGATCAAAAGTTTAAGAAATAATTATGTAACTTTTAAACAGTCACCCCAAGTTCAGAGTCTCTAATGAAACTGTCAGAAAGCTTTAAATGTTAATAGGCAAGAAAGTTCATTTAAACTGACTTTTGTACTGAGAAATTTTCTAAATATTTCAAACAAAGAAAATAGGAAAATATATTTTTGTTGTTTATAAGCCATAGAAAGAAGATGAAAAACATGCCCAGAGTGTGTGGAATTGGTATGTGAGAGGACAGACGGGATATAGTACGGGTTTAGCAGATGTCCTTTGATATATACCCTTGTGTCATTTTATCTCACAACAGGCAGGAAAGATGCCATTAAAAGTCGGTGTGTCTAATGAAGTGCAGAGCTGATAATGATAAAATGTGAAGAGATTGAGGTGTGTGTGTGTGTGTGTGTGTGTGTGTGTGTGTGTGTGTGTGTGTGAATTATACCCATGATTCTGATTTGGGTAAAAGATAATTAGTAAGAACTAGGAAACAACATTCAAACATCAGTCATGGCCTTCTCACATCTTTTGTTTTTGTATATGTGTCTTTGTATTCTAAAGTATGCATATCGGCATGAATGCTTTATCATAAGGGGAGGAAGACTGGGCAGAAGGGAGACTGGCATTCAGACAGGAGCTTCCCACACTCTGGGCTTTTCCCGTGTTTGTTTATCACCCCCTTTCCTTTAGGAGAATTTTTAAAAGCATGGGTCAGGTTAACAGGATATTTATTACCTGTTTGCATTTTCAAAACCCTCAACTTTGCAAGGACATATAGGCAATGTTCTTTGTTTTATTCTTTCCCCACCCTGTTCTAGCCTTCAATTCTTGAATGAAAGGAGTGAAGAGCTCTGTGCCCTGCAGATTCCTGACATTCCTTCCTAACCAGAATCATTTTTAACTGCTAGTGTGAAATTCTTCCTCAAAATACAGCTACCTCCTCCTCCCTTTTTACTGGATGACTTTCATATTTTTTTTTCAAAACTAGTGCTATTTTATCACCTTCCTTATTTAAAAATCTGACCATGTGATTTGCAAATAAATCTTTCACCTGGTGACCATCAACTGCTGTGACCCTGAGCCAATCACTCCTTTCTTCTCTTATTCCTTTCTGTTATCTTGAGGAGCTATGGATCAAATCCATGGCCTTGCATAGACTACACAAGTACTGTATCAATCACCCACACCAGATATCATTCTTTTATATTTTTGTGTGTATTTACTGTTGTTACTACTATTACTATTACTGTTATTACACCTTTTTAATTTTTTAAATTTAATTATTTTTTACTTATTCATTTTACATCCCACATACTGCCCACGTCCCATCATTCCCTTCCACAACTCTTTCCCCCTCTCCCCTCTCCTTCTCCTTTGAGTGGGTAGGGATTTCATCTTTGTCTTCCCCTACCCTGGCACACCAAGTCTTTGTGAGGCTAGGCACATCCTCTCCCACTGAGGCCAGACAAGGCTGCCCAGCTAGAAGAACATATCCCATGGACAGGCAACAGCTTTTGGGATAGCATACCCCACCCCACCCCTGCCTCCAATTGTTCTGAACTCACATGAAGACCAAGCTTTACATCCACATATGTGCAGGGAAGCCTAGGTCTACCCCATGTATGCTCTTTAGTTGGTGATCCAGTCTCTGAGAGCCCCGAGGAGTCCAGGATAGTTGGCTCTGTTGGTCTTCCTGTGGAGTTCCTATCCTCTGTCGGGCCTGCAAATCTTCCTCCTATTTCCTCCATAAGAGTCCCCAAGCTCCATTTACCATTTGCTTGTATCTGCATCTGTCTGAGTAGGCTGCTTGATGGAGCCTTTCAGAGGACAGCCATGCTAGACTCCTGTCTGCATGTATAACAGAGTATCATTAATAGTGTCAACTATTAGTGCTTACCCATGGGATGAGTCTCAAGTTATTATTCCTTTTTGAGGCAGAGTCTTATAGCCTAGGTTGTTTTGGATCTTGCTAGATTGCCTATGCCTCATGGCCTGAGCTGGCAGATTGCTGGGATTACAGGCTTCACACTAACATGCAGCCTTTTTTTCTTTTTAAAACCACATATTTATAAAAGTTATAAAGATCAACACTTGTTTATAAACGTTTTAAACATCTCCACCCTTCTTGAAATAGATTAGTCAATATTGCCTGACTTAATATCATCTTAGTAGAACATTCCTTTGCCATCCATAAAAATGTAGCCACTTTTAGCCACTCAGTATTTTTGACTGACCAAACACAGTACAAGTCTTTGGGGAATTTAGATATTTTAGCTTAGTACTGATTACCTTAGATGGAAGGGAGACACTCAGAGTCCTTCTGCAGGGAAAGTCTATTCTGTGCAGTACGGGTTTGGTCTCTCTGTAGCAACAGTGAAAGATGGTTTTGAGGAAGAGGTATGTTTGTTTTAGACTCATATACGTTACTTGGAAAGATGAACACATTATTCTTAACAAGTTAAAACACATGCAGCTTTTCTTATATAGAATAGATAGATGTATTGAAGCTGGGTCTAAAGAAGCACTATTGCATTTCAATTGTTTTTATATAACTGTTGGGGTATATGCAAATGGTGTCAAATAAGCAAATAACACTGGTGTATATCCAAACTAATACCTAAAAAAAAAAAAAAAAAAAAAAAAAAAAAAAAAAAAAAAAAAAAAAAAAAAAAAAAAAAACAAGAGTAAAATAGACAATTTTTGTATAGGTTCTTTTTGGNGGTCTAAAGAAGCACTATTGCATTTCAATTGTTTTTATATAACTGTTGGGGTATATGCAAATGGTGTCAAATAAGCAAATAACACTGGTGTATATACAAACTAATACCTACAAAAAAAAACAAAAACAAAAAAAAAAAAAAAAAAAAAAAAAAAAAAACAACCAAAAAACAAGAGTAAAATAGACAATTTTTGTATAGGTTCTTTTTGGGGTTGTAGTTTATTGATTTTGATGATGTAACCATCAAAACTGACTATGAAGAATAGAAGGCTTTTATGGAGACTGTGTGCACATGTATGCTTCTTTTTCTGCACATCGCTTGGCCTGCTTGTATGTTAGTTACCTCTAGTGAGTTCTAAATGCTCAAGTGGATTTACTAGAATAAAGAGGTAACAATTCTTGGTGCCACTAAACTCTGTTTCATCTAGTTCCAACATTTGCCATATTTTTCCACTTGGAAGAATAAAGGCTGGAGTAGGAAACAATAAGTAATGACGTCTTGTTAAGTAACTTACAGATTGGCCTCTTAAGTAACTTTCAGCTTGACCTCTTGGTAATACACTCTTTGGAGCAGTGTGTGTGTGTGTGTGTGTGTGTGTGTGTGTGTGTGTGTGTGTGTGTGTATGCATGTGCTCACAAGTACATGCTGGGAACTGAACTAAGGACCTTGTATATACTAGACAAGCTCTTACTCTATCACTAAACTGTGCTCTCAGAACATAATATACTCCTTTTGGAAATCTGGTATAGTATTATTAGGAAAGAATGTGCTAAATCATGTGGTATGGCCATGTTTTTCATAAAGTGCAAAGAGGACCTGCAAGGAGCTTGCTTCCATCCCAGAAGTCCACACAATGTACAGAGAGAATCAACTCTTACTGGTTGTCATCTTATTGCCGCAAGCGTGGGTACCCACGTACATACATTCACATATATCCACATTCACACACAAATATGTAAATACGCATAAATTAAAAGCAAACGGCTATAGAAAAAGCATCATGAGCTGGACTTCCATGTTCTATACAAAGCTGTGGCATCAGGCATAGATTCACAAGACTTCTAAGTCTCCACAAATCAGCAGTTTACAATCCAGGCTCCATGAAGTCATTTGGAGGTAGCCACAGGATGGATGGGGTAGAAGAGATGAACATGTGGTTTTGTTAGTCTGCTACTATTTGTGCTTCAACAGCAGGGTAGACTTGTGTGTGTGTGTGTGTGTGTGTGTGTATACATTGTTTCTCTGTGTGTGTCTATGTACATATGTGTGCATGTGTATCTGTGTGTGTGCTTGTGTATGCATCTGTGTGCATGTGTCTATGTGTGTTTGTGTAGCTGTATGCATGTGTGTCCAAGTGTGTCCAAGGACATGTGTAACTGTGTGTGGCACACATGTATGCTTCTGTGTGGGCATCTCTGTGTGTATATGTGTATGTATGTGTGAGTGTGTGTGTCTTCTTGTGTACACGTGCTCTGTTTCACCGTATCACTCTACACCAATTCTAAATAAAATTTATTTGGAAAAAATTGCTCTATCTCCAAAGAGTAGTATGAAAAGCACTGGGCCAAATAATTGTTAAGGTTCCTTCTAGCTCAAACTGTCTATAGGACCATGAAAGAGATTTTAAAGACAGAATCCTATTATCTTTAACTAAAACACAATCTTGAAGTTTTCTCCCAAAACATTTTTTAACTAGGAATCTCAGAAATGCCAAAAGAACAAAATCAGTGTTATTAACTATAACTGAGGCAATCAAGCCAGCTCATAGCTTCTACATTTTTTAGAGAAACTGTAAGTTTCCTTTGGATTCTACCTTTTAAAATGTATCACTTTTCTTTTGGTAGTAAGCAGAAGATAGTAATATGCACAGCTGAATGTTGTAGAATATACTTTTCAACAGGAAATTACTTCTCTTTAAAGTTACCAGGAAGTTCATTTTCCATCTGGTCTTTTTCTCTTGAGAGTTTATCCTGTTCCAGATAGAACACATTTCCTTCCCTGTTTCTTTTCCTAGGTGACAATCTATCACCAAGGTGACTGGACACTGGAAAGGAGGTGGAATGTTTGTCTAAAATGTTTACTTTTGAATTTCTTTTCCTCCATAAAAGGAATTTTTTGAGATCTCTATTTTAAATCAATACTTAGTTTCTTTTCTGTTGCTGTGTGAAAATGCTGGCTAAGAGTATCTTAGGGGAAGAGAGGATACAGTATATTTACAGTTTCAGCTCACAGTCAGTCATCCAGGAAAATCAGCAGAAGCTGGAAGTATTAACCATGGATGAACTCTGCTTGCTGGCTTGCTCTCAGACTCATGCTTAGCTGACTTTTAAATATAAATTAGAGCTGCCTGCCTAGGGCATGGAGCTGCCCACAGTGGACTAGACTCTCCTACATCAACAAATAATCAAAACAATCCTGCCACAGAAAGACCCACAGGCAAGTCTTATCTAGGCAATTCCTCACCTGAGACCCCTTCTCAAGTGATTCTAGACTACATCTAGTTGACAGCTAAGTGTTCAGTTGACAATCAATGTTCAACTATTAACTAATGGTTTGAATATGAACTTTGATTTAGTTTCACAATTTCAGACCAAAGTTGACAAGATCCATTGCTTGGACTCTGAGGTGAGACACAACATCGTGGAAGTAAGGGCTATGAGGAAGCTCTTTGTTTTATGGTGGAACCAGAGGAAAGGTAGAAAGGGACCAGGAATGAGATGTGCACATCAAATGCAGAAACCCAGTGACCTATTTCCTCCCACTTAGTCCTTACCACCCAACAGTCCATTCACCTACGATCAGTCTGTTGACAAAGTTAGCATCCTCATGTTCACATCACTTCTCAATAATATCAACACGCAAGTCTTCTACATAAGACACTTTGGGGGCATTTTACTTCTAAACTATAACTTTAGGCTAAGTATTTATAATCCTCACTTAATCTTTAGAGCCATGTTTTCTATTATTGCTACCTTTTAAAAATAATCAGTCTCTGAGGTTAAATGACTTTCCTCAGTCCAGGTTGGCAGGACATCCAGGCCTGTAATTCCATCTATATTCTGGCACTTGAGATTGCATTTTTATCCATGACACAGTTCATTGTAGAACCATTTCTTCAAAGCCAGTGCAGAGACATACTCTAAAAGTAACTCTGAACATTTCTTCTGAATATACTTTCTTCTCCTGAGGACATTTACTGTTAATTTATTCTAAATGATTACTGTTTCATTTCCTCTGCAATTTATAAGAGCCATTCTTTTTCTGTGTAAGCCAACATTCTGCTTGCTCATTTCAGAAGCTGGCATAAGCTGGGTATTGTCTCTTCAGATTTGAGCCTATGTAGGAATCCACATCACATTTCACTAGTGAATAAAGACTCACTCGGATAACAGAAACTCAGAGATGAGTGCCAAGCATATTTTAAGCATTTGGCAGACTTTGCTGGGTTTTGGAAGTTATTAGTGACAGGCAAGAGAGAAAGAAGGACATGTAATTAGATTCTAAGACATGCAATGCAACCCCTCAATGATCAAGAGTGTGCTATTATTAATTTATTCCTCGGTATTATATTGTGTCAACTATTTCTGATATGTTTTACATATGTACCTTTATTTTCATGGTGTTCATGTACATTGATTTAGAAATTGATTTTCCCCTTTGAGAGAAAATTCACTACAAATTACAAATTTTGGTATTTGTTTCTGTTTTCCATTTTGTCTATCTACTAATCTGACAGTCTGAGTCAGTGATTTCCCACTGTGCCACCACTGTCCAAGCCTCCCTATTGCTCTCAAAGGATACAGTCAGTGCCATCAACTGAATTCTAGAAGGCCTTAACATCTACAAGTGTTAATCATCACAAAATATTATTGTAAAGTTTGCACTCTTTGCTGGAATGTACAAAAGTGTATGGGTGTCCATGCATTAGTGTGTGAGCATGCATGTCATAGTATGCAAATAAAGGGGACAGCTTAAGGGGTCCTATTCTCTCCTTCTACCATGTGGGGCCTGGGAACTAAACTCAGATCATCAACCTTAGCGGCAGAAGCCTTTACCCCTTGAGCCATGTCTCTAGCCCTAGTTTCCATCCTTGAAGCAGCCATCATGTGTGATTAACTTCAGACAGGAAATACTACATTAAAGAAAAGGCATGTTTTCTGTGAGCTGAAAACTGGGCCACAGGAAATGGAAAGGGTGTAGTTCTAGAAACAGGAAGATCTCCATTTCAACCCTAGTAATGGAAATGAACTGAATTTTTATCCTAGGAGTCCATTAAGAAGGTTCCACAGGATTTCTAGGCGAGGCAAGGAACAGGGCAAACAATGTAAGCAGAGAAGAGAAGGGATGTATGGGGAACGGCAAGCGGTATTATAACAGAGATCAAGGAGAAAAGAAAATATAATGAAGAAAGAAGAGGATGCTGAGACCACAGTGTGAAGACACTTAAATGTTACTGCCATCAGAATGTCACCAACCTGGGTGAGGTCTGGCCCTTCCCCTCCCCCTTCCAGGAAGCTAGAATCTTAACTCTGCCATTTGTGTATGTATTGACTTCCCCTACAGAGTAAGATCTTTGGTCATAATTACTTCAATTTAAAGCTGAACAAATTCTAGATCAGCAAAATTCTCAACCTGTGGATCAAGACTCCATTGGAGGCTGTATAGCAGATATTTACATCACAATTCATAACAGTAGTAAAATCACAGTGATGAAGTAGCAACAAAATAATTTTATAGTTCGGGGTAACTACAGCAAGAGGTGCTGTATTACAGAGTCCCAGCATTAGGAAGGTAGAGGGCCACTCTTCCAGATTTATTTAATATATTGATTGTTGAGTATATATATATATATATATATATATATATATATATATATATATATCTGAGACTCTGTAGTTTCCTATTTATAGTTTAACACTTTACATATAGATATTTATTGATAATATTAATATTATATAATCAGTGCTAGAAAAACTTTTCATTAAATATATTAGTGTGTACGTAGTTTCTATAAGCTGAGTTGGTTAAATATTCTATTTTCTTAAGACATTTAAAAAGTTTTCTGTCTAGACGTTTCAGTTTGAATGTGGGGCTAAATCAGAGACTACTCTATCAAATACTAACCCCAGAATGGTTTGTTGTAACTGCAAAACACTCAGTAACCATTTCTTCCCTCTTGCTCACATGACGAGGAAAACAGGTTATCTCAAAGTCACACAACCAGTTCCTGGCAATGTCAAGGCTAAATTCTAGTTTTGAGCTGTCCTTCTACCATTCAACATCCTTTCTTACCAAAATAAGTGGCCAATGAGTGCATAAAACATAAAGGACAATGTATATTGGCTTTTAAAAAATTGGGCCTTAAGTCCAACTGATATTGGTTGGCTATTTTCACAGAGTTTAGACCACCATTGTACTAACATAACTTTCAGGCAGAACAGCAGTGTATATCAAAGGGTCTGCAGCTAGGCTGGTATTTACATTTCTCCTTTGATACTCGCATGAGAATAATTTCCTAGACCAAAGAGGTTAGCATGCTGAGGTAGAGGCTTTATGTAGGAACCAACTTAACTTCTTCATGTTCAATGAGTTGTGCAGGGATTGTCTTCAGCAGAGAGGACTATGCTGTTGGTTTGTGGAGAGCAACTTACAGTTTTAGCAACAGCTTGGGTTGTTTGAGAGTTTGAGAGTCAGTGACTTACCATCATCAGAGAAAGCTTTCACCTGTAGCAGATAGAATAAATGCAGAGACACACAGCCAGCCAGACATTCTGTAGAGAGCACTGGAATGCTCAGTCATAAATGGTATGTCTCCATCAAATCCCTTCCCTGAGGGCTTAGGGAACTCCATGGAGGAGGAGATGAGAAGAGTGTAAGAGCCAGAAGGAATGGAGGACACCAAGAAACAAAGGCCCTCTAAATCAATGTGATCAACACATATTGAACTCAAAAAGACTGAGGCAGCACGCACAGGCCTGCACCACATGGGACCCTAGAGCTGCAAGGAGAACTGGGCACATGTCCCATCCCTAACTCAGAACCAATATCCGGTTGATAACCTCCTGCAAATGAAGATTTATTTTCCTCCAAGGGAGTCTCAGTGGGAAAACAAACTGCTCTTAAGAGTAGGCCATGTGCCCAGCAGTTGATGGCCAACAGAAAAGGAACTCAATAGCATCGTTGGAGAGTCTTTGTCTTATAATGTTGTGCCAGGGCTCCTCCTCCTTTAATTTTTAACTTATGTTTTATTTTATTTATATATTTTCTTTTCTCTTTTAACCCTACTGTTCTTTGCATTTATTTTTGTGGTTTCTAGTTAAGTGTTTTTATGAGTGTGCAAATGAGTTTTCTGTTTTTTGGGCCTTTTCTTGTTTTTTTTTTTTTTTTTTTTTTTTTTTTTTTTTTGCTTTGCTCAGTACTGATGTGTTAGTTTTTGTTTTGTCTTGTTTTATTTCATTATTATAGAAGCCCATCTGTTTTCTAATGAGAGACAGAAAGGGGGTGGATCTTGATGAGGGTGGGGAGGAGCTAGGCCTACTTAAGTAGAGGAAGAGGAACTGTAATACGGATTAGCAGGCATCCTCCCTATTATGAATGGGCCCAGAGGGCTCGAGCTTTAAGTACTTTGAGCTTTCTGTAGGGAAGAGCCTGGTGGGACTTAACTTCATACTTTAGCACAGGCACACCAGAGAGCATTTGGAAATGTGCCCAAGATTGCTCAAAGAATTGCTTGATCAGGTCAGACTTTAAAAAAACAAAAGGAACCTGCAGTTAAAACAAAACAAAACAAAACAAAAACAAACAAACAAACAAAAAGACTGTATTCTACTGTATTCTAATCAGTAATTTATTTCAAAGCCAATGGTGGTTTCAGCTCTCTACTCAAGGCTTCAGAAAACACAAAACAAGGAAGAAAAAGTACAAATCAGGCTAAGTGTCTCTCTTGGGAGGCCTTGTTAATAGTTTGCCTGTCCTTTGTCCCCTTCCTAGCTCTGCTAGCCCCCAGGCTCCAAACTGCTCTCTTAATCTGCAGCCAGAGGAACAGGAGGTTGGGGGAACTGAAAAGCCGCGGAACCAGAAGCGAAGGGAACGGAGCGGACATGGGGAAGTAAGAGAAGCAGAGGACCGGTAGGCCTAGTTTCCAGGCCGCGGTCGCGGTTGCGAGAGGATGGAACCTCTGCGTGTCCTGGAGCTGTACAGTGGCATTGGTGGCATGCACCACGCGCTGCGAGGTGAGCGGACAGACAGCTTCTCTCGGATTCCCTTGGGGCCGCAGGTTCCGGCTCTCGCGCCGCGGCGGGGCGGGACCTGGGGCGGCCGACCTCGGTTGCCCTGGAAACCACTTTAGTGTGCCTCCCTGGCCCGCCCCTCCAGGCCGAGACTCCCCTGCTCCGGCCCCAGGGGTTGGAGCCTGAGCTGGCCGGCGCCCCAGGGCACTGTTTGTTTGTGAGGCAGCATTCGTGTGCAGCCAAAGGAAGCCAAGTTGCTTCAGACAAAGTTAAGGCAAGGGGCGAGCCCTTTGCCCAAAGCCAAGACCCAAATTCTAGACTGGCTGTCACTGAGCGTGGACGAAGTCACGAAAGCCGGCAGGGGTGGGTTGGAGCAGGGGGAGAACTACAGCTCAAGACAGAAACGTACACGCGTTAGGGGAAGGGCGTGGGGTGGGAAGGAGCGTGCCTTCTGCAGGCCTACACAGATGCCAGGGAGCGGAGATCAAAGTTTGTTAGGGCGTGACTTTGGCTTTACATTTTTGACACTGCTGCTTGGACATTTTATAGTGTACTGTTTGAAATTCTAAGTTAATATCAATGAAAAGTATATGCTTCCAAAAAGAATGAACTTTTAAGCAAGCTGGACTCAGAATGACACATTCCAACAGGATTTTCATGTTAGTTTGGGATATCTTTATGAGTGATACTGTGTATCATATATGTCATATGTGTATATGTATATATATATATATACATTATATAGTTATATATATATTACATTATCATATGTGTGTATATATATTATATAACACACACTGTACATGTATATATGTGTGTGTATGTCTGTCTGTGTGTAAGCACTGGACAAGGCCATAAAAGACTGTTAGATTCTCTGGAGCTGGAGTTACAGGTGGTTGTGATCCACCCAACATAGGTGCTAGGAACTCAACTGGGGTTTTTCTGGAAGAGCAGTAAGTGGTCTTAACCACTGAGCCATCTCTCCAGCCCCTGTAATTAAATTTGTGTGACAGTTTTTGATAATTAACTAGAGACAGAATACTGTTATTGTCCTCTCCTATAGTTTTCACTGACTTTTACCTGAATATGTCAAACATTGTGAAATTATTAATTATTGAGAAACACCAGCAAAGAACATTGTAAATATTTTATAGTGGTGGAACATTTACCAAATAGTTCTGTTTCTTCAAAGCAAATTTATAAGTGACACATACAGAATCGGCTGTATCATGTATTTGTATTACTTATTCATTATTTAAATAGTTCATTTCCTTTGAATTCTGCATGTAAACATTGCATTTTTGGGCATGTGCTAATTGATTTATTTTCTCTAAAGAACCTTAACTCTTATTTTGTTTTTCTTTTCATTGAGTTATATGTGTGTTCACAGCCTAACAGTTGTGGTTTATGGAATATCCTTGGTTATTTATCTTTGATATTTTTCTCTTATTTCTCAGTCTCATAACGAAAAGAATATTGAATCCTTTTACTCACATATAAGAAAAGTTAATTTGAAGTTTGACTTGTACTAATTGTAAAAGTAGTAACTCTCTGGGGTCCTGGTGAGGCATGCCTGTTAACCCAGAACTTAGAATCTGAGTCGGGAGGATCCGAAGTGTAAGGCAGTGTGGACTTCATGGTGGTGCCCTGTCTCCAAAACCAGTTAGACCCAATAAAACAAACAGACAGACAGACAGACAGACAAACAGACAAACAAACCAAGAAGCAGGTCATCCTTATCATCTTTAAAAAATTGAATAGTGCAAAGAAGCTAAGATTGCATCTCCTCCAAAGTGCATTATGAAGATAGCTTTGACAACATGGTGTCTTTCCTGGTGTCTGTGTAAACCACACACAGACACTTCCAACAGTTGGCCATGACTCAACAAGGTACCCTGTAATTAGCTTTGTCAGAGAACAGTATGGTTTTTACTTTGTACTAATAGATGTGGATTGTCTTTTAAATATATCTGTTTGCAAGCATGCATTTAGTTTACATGTGTATCTACCCATTTGTCTACATTTTTCTTTAGCGCACATTTCCAGATAACTAGGTCTAATAACCAGAAAGTTTGTAGACCATAGAGCTGAAAATATTACATGTTTCTTACAAAATCCTGGAGATGCCATTTACAAACAGCCCTCTCTCTATTTACTGTATTTAATATCTGCATGTAGGAGTAGTTAATTGAGTTGCTGTAAGTAGTTCCTGCTTGCAGAGTTGAGGAATCCTTCCTTCTTACCTCAGGACACCTGGGGAATGTTGATTAAGATATATTTTGTTTGCAGATGTGTAGCTACTTGATTACTCAGGGCGCTGCATTGATATTGTCTGCTTCTGAAGCGGACATTTGAAATGCATTTCTTCATAGAAGCAAAAATGTGTTAGTGTGCAGTCATCTGACTAGTAGAAGTGTTTTCTGCAAATGACAAAACTCATCACAAATTGGTTGACATTAAAGTTGTAAATATAAACTCATTTAAAGGCTACCTGTAAATTTTGGGTAGAACTTAAAGTACTGATTCATCATGTCACCAGGGATTAGTGTCTTTCTTTCTTTCTTTTTTTTGTAGATCTCAGTTTTACTCCTTATGGATTGGGTGCATGCACAGCCACCCTGGATTTTTATGTGAAAGCTAGGGATGCAGACTCAGGACCTCATGGCTTCAGAGCACGTACTGTTACCAAGAAAATTACTCCTGAGCCCCCCCCCCCCATCATGTAGATAACAGTACAGTTAGAAAAAGCGAATAGAGAACAGCAGTACAGGAGTCTTCCTCTTGCAGTAGTTTTCTGCTTCTAACAGTGAATTTAGCACTGAGGTCTGGGTCAAAGATGACAAATCATGAAAGATGAGCTGAAGATTCACCCTCTTTTCCTAAACACTTATTAAGTATTGGGACAGGAAGTAGCTTGAGAAGTATTTTGTTTGGACTACCTTCCTGCAAGTTGGACAGACAAGCAATACATATTGGGGAAGGAGGGACAGGATTGCCCTGCCCATCCCTGTTCCCTCTTGTCACCCCGTGGGCTGATAGCAAGGCCAGGAAAATCCTTCATCTCTCGGACTGTTCTGAGATCACGTTTTAGTCAGTTTCCTTACTATTTTTGTGGAGGTTAAAGCCTTCTACTTACTGTTCTGAGGCTTCCTGCCTTTGCTACTCTAAAACTTTAATAAAAAAAAAAATACTTCTGAAATCTCTCATTGGTCTAATTTCCTGGCTTTAATATTGATAAAAGTTAAACCACCATCACCATTTTGTCTGTAACTTACAGTATTTCAGATAAATGCTAAGTGGTGAGTGGAAATTTTAATAATTACTGAGTATCTCCTGTTGCTAGATATTTTATTGACTTCATTTATTTTTTATAGGAGCCCTTTATGGGGACTGTTTTATACATCCATTTCATTAATGAGGAAGTTGAAGTCTAGAAAGACGTGTACATTTCCCAATGCTGTGTAGCTTGTGAGAATTTCAACCTGAGTTTCTCTTGTACTGTTCCCCCACTGTACAGTGCTGACTGGACTTGTATTGATGGGCCAGGTGACTATAAGCTCAAAACAGATGCCACCAGCCACATGCAGCTATTTAGATTTAAGTTAAGATGAAGTTAGAAATTCCGTTCCTCAGTTGTGCTGGTCACAGGCCAAGTGCTTAATACCCATCCATACGTGTGTATCATGTCAAACCGTGCAAATATGAAATGTCCCTGTTGGTGGCCATCAGAGAGTCCCATTGGTGGAGGAGCTGCTTTAGCTTAGTTCTTAATTTCAGCTACCTAGATTGAGAAACACATTTTTTAGGGCAGTGCTTGCCCTGGGAAATCAATACTCCTTAACCCTACAAGTTATGTCTAAGGACTAAGGGTAATGTCTGCCTCACTCTGTGGCCCTGGCAAAAGTGACTCTCAAATGGCCTTTCTCTGCTGATCGGAGGAAAGCTTCAGTATAGCATGAGGAGCAGACAGGAAGCCATATGTGGAGGGGGCACTGTAGCAGACAGGAGTCTGCTTGAAGGGCAGCTGTATTGAAAGGCGCTGTAGTGGCCACTTCCTGGCAACTCTTCCTAGAATATCAGTCTTTGTGCCTCAATTTTCTTTCTGAAGTTCCCCTCAAAATTAATTCATTCTTTTTTGAACTGTATTTCCTGATGTGGCAACTTTCCCTTTTATGCTTGTGAGTTCCCTCATGAGTTCCTTTTCATTCAGTAACTTGTCATCTCTCTCTCTCTCTCTTGTGTTACTTCTCTGCATCTGCTATGTCTTTATATATTTTGTTGAAGACAATGTTGAAACACTGTTCTAAGACGAAGTGTTAAGGGACTAACTAGATCTCAGATCTCAGATCTCAGCATACTCCTGCATAGCCTACTGTACTTAGTGCGATGTTGGTAGCAGTACTCTGGCAAGTGTCTTGACCCAAAGTAAACATGGTTGACTGTTAGCTAAATTTGCAAGACTTTCAGAGGTCACTAAATGGATCATTAAGGGGTGGAAGGCAAGTTTTCATTTTATGTGTCAAAATAATTTCTTAGCAATATCTAGATGTACACAACTTTTAAGAAAAGCCAGGAAGCATACTTGCTAGTAGGAATAGGAACATTTAAAAGTGATTTTATACACATGTGTGCGCATGTATGTACATATATATGTATGTATGTATTTGGGGAGGTGCATGTGCCACATCCTTCATGTTCATTCCAGTGTGTGTGTGTGTGTGTGTGGGGGGGGGTATCAGTTCTTCCCACTGTGTGGTTCCTGAGGTCAAGTGCATATTGTTAGGCTCAGTTGGCAGAGATGCCTTTACCTGTCTCAATGGTCCCAGGTGTCAAATATTTTACATTAAAAAATCTTTACAGGTCACTTATATTTAGTGTTTTTATTCCCAGTTAGGCTGTTACTCTGAATGAAAGAATAGACCTTTGATATACTCACTGATCTACTGTTTCACAGCTAGAGGTCACTGTTAACATACTTACCTGGTAAAATGTCTCAGGTGTGAGTATGCGGTCATTCAAATATTTACCCAGCCCTTATATGGGCCAGCTCAGAAAGTAGATGATAAAGAAGTGTGTGGGTTGGGTAGTGGGGCAGGGGGGATGGTATAGGGGACGTTCGGAGAGGAAACTAGGAAAGGGGATAGCATTTGAAATGTAAATGAAGAAAATATCTAATAAAAAAAGAAAGACAAAAGTTTTTAAGAGCTGTTTATTTCAGCATGAACTGCTTAATCCGCCATTTTACGTAAACATCTATTGGTATTTCTCCTACTTAGTAACTATGCATAAAAAATTTATTAGTCTGGGTAGAGAATGAAATTGTAACTTCTACTGCCAGCTGAGTTCTTCCCTGTAGTGTTTTCATAAGCAGTGGGCAGAAAAAGAAGGAAATGATTGCTGTTCAAAGGTAATCTTGCCTTGTAGACATTAGTCCTCAGAAATGGTAGCATGGAGTCCTCATTTCCATGTAGACCCAGCCTGAAGGCCTTTGCAACAGTGTGCATTGTGTTTCTCTGACCACACTGTCTCCTCTTAAAAACAGCAGAAGTGTTTGCTGGTAATAAATATGAGGTCCAGAATATGGACTGAAATCAGCATTGGATCAGAGGCCAAAAAGCACACGCCTCCTACTACTTCCAAAACCCTGCTGGGCTCCTTTGCCAGTTCTCGCTGCTTTGAGAATTACTCTTGTGTCTCAGGTGAGAGAGGTCACATGGGCAAAATTCTAGAGTATTCTGTCTACCTTGGTATGTTCAGCTTCACATTTTAAAAGCTTGTCTCTGCCATTCAAAGCTTTTCTCTGTGTTATCTATGAGTTTGATTTCCTCTTAGAAGCATACCTATACCTAAACATTGTTTGAAAAATCAAGTTGAAGTTAGTAATGTCTTGATACTGGGTGAACATCCTCATGCAAATAGCAAACTGAGAAATGTTCCAAAATCAAGGACTTCTAATCAGCTTAACACGGAATTCCACCTCCCCCCCCTCTCTCTATATATATGTATATATACTTGGTTGGTATAAAAGATGCACAGAAGTATAATATTTTATATAAAAATGAGGGCCAGCAACATGCTTCAGCAGTGGCTCAATGTGTAAAGGCTTACACATATAAATAAACAGATGAATAAAATTTAAAAATTAAAATGATCTCCAGGCTATGTGTTCAATGTATATAGGAAACACATGAATTTTGTGTTATACTTCGGTCCCTGCTTCACATATCTTACTATATATTTGCAGATATTCCAAATCTGAAACTCTGCCTCTGTGTGTGTGTTCTAATGGAAATGACTTCTTTTGGTAATGCAGTAGGTTCTAACAGTGTAAAATCTGTGCATCGGTCCATGAGGACAGTTCGCTTGCTTATTGACTCTAAAGCTCCATTTCTCCCTGAGAATCAGTTCATCAGGGTTTGGATCCCCAGATGAAACACGCATTTGGCCATTGTGTTTTGTCAGGTTTTATGTCCTCCAGGCATATAATACAAGAACATAAAATTAATTATTGATTATGATCTAGATTTAACCCATGATTAGATTTTCAGTCAACCTGAAAAAAGATGAAAGTCCTAGTAAGCACTACTGTCTGTCTGTGGAGAGCGGCAAGCAGGCTGGACCAGAACCACTGCAGTTTATGTATGTACCAAAGCCACATTCCGAGTTCTCAAGAGTGATTAGTGACTTCAATTGATAAGTTTTGTGATTTTTTAAAATTAATCTTTGTATACCTTTTGACTTAAAGGTCTTTTTATTTTAGGTTTTGAGGTCTTTCATGCTTTTAAAACAAGGATATAATTTATAACCTCAAATATTCTAAATCAAGAAACTAGTTATTACGTTTCAATTCAGCCAGAGGCAGCCACCATGGTATTAAGTAGTCTAGTGCCATGTGGAATGCACGGAGGACTGTTCTTTTCCACAGACAGGAAGTACCTGTGGGGATAACTGAATGGCTTGGGGCTATCAGACAGGGAATATTCACTTGGAGACATTTAAGTCCCTCTTTTTTTCATGAATGAATCTTCCCTAGGACTTAGTAAGACAGCAGTGGCTTTCTGAGCATGTGAGTCTTTCTCTGCCTTTTGTCCTATAGTCTGTGCAGGTGCCTGCTTTGTGAGTTTTAGCTCCTTAGGTCCTGATTTTCCTTCTCTTTAAATGTCTAGACCAAGGAAAGCTGGTTGTTAATCAACAATTGGCTACTATAATGAGAGCTGTTTGGATCTACTACTATGTAATCTTGTGTTAACCAGTGATTTTCTTAAATTTAAGATGTTTTTATGTTTAAAATTCCCTATGTTTTTTCCAGAGTTTGAACAGTGTCTATGCATAATTGATTCTGTACATTTTGAGGTAACAGGTTGGTAGCCATGAGGTACAGCAACAGCCATATTTGCAGAGTTCTAACTTTTATTACAACCAAAAATATGTTAAGATTCTTTGAAAACTTGTTTCCTTAGCAGCTAGGCCTACCTTCTTATGAGCCTCTTCTCTCTGTCCTCTTCAACTCTGTCAGAAATTTAAAAATTGAACTCCGAACAAGCTGATTCTTTTGTGTATAAATTATATCTCATTGAAACTGTTATTACAAAATAAACATATAAACATCTTCCGTGGTATTTTGAACCAGCTTTTCTTAAAGTGGGAAGATGAGAACACATTATAATTTATTTATGAACTTCTGAATAGTAGGGCTTTTAGAGTGTTTTGTGTGTTCTTGGTTTTTATTTAATTTGGAAAACTGTTTTTGGCCTAAGCGTGTAACTTAATGAGAAAGGAAAGCAACCTCCTAAGACACCTTAAAAAGTTGAAGTTTTGAGGGGGGCTGCACCCGGCAGCTGACTGGAGCAGACGGAGAGGCCCACAGCGGGCCATTAGACAGAGCTTGGGAGTCTTATGGAAGAGTTAAGGGAAGGACTGAGGTACCTGGAGGGGACAGGGACCCCATAGGAAGAACAACAGAATTAACTAACATAGACCCTTAAGTACCCCCAGAGACTGAACCATCAACCAAAGAGCATACATGGGCTGGACCTAGGCCTCTCTGCACATATGTAGCAGATGTGTGGCTTAGTCTTCATGTGGGTTCCCCAACACCTGGGGTGAGGTCTGGCCCTGACTCTGTTTCCTGCCTGTGGATTCTGTTCCACTAACGGGACTGACTCGTTAAGCCTCAGTGGGGAAAGATGTGCCCAGTGCTGCAGTGATCTGAGGTGCCAGGGTAGGTTGGTGTGGGTTGTGGTGGAGGGTTCCCTTTATCAGAGGAAAAGGGCAGGGGGATGGGAGAGGAGCTATGTGAAGGGAAGGAGGGGGCTGTGATCAGGATGTAAAGTGAATAAATTAACTAATTAATGGGGAGAGAGAGAGAGGGGGATAGAAGAAAAGAGAAAAGAAAAAAGAAAAGAAAAAGAAAAAGAAAGTCGAAGTCTTACTCTTAGCACTTGGCATGGTACCAGAGAGCTGAACTAGGTAGTACTGAGAGAGCTGAAATAGAGGTAGTACTGAGAGAGCTGAACTGGGTAGTACTGAGAGAGGTGAACTAGGTAGTACTGAGAGAGCTGAACTAGAGGT
>NC_034592.1:1463967-1475097 GCF_900095145.1 Mus pahari | reverse complement strand
ACTGAGAGAACTGAAGTAGATTTAGTACTGAAAACCTTTGCTGTGTGCCTTAGTCTTCCTTATGCTCTGAGATCCAGCTGGGTAGCTGAGGAGGAGTCAGCGCACTCCTGGATTCTGCTGTTTAGGCTTTTCTTGATACGGCCTGATACTGAAGACCTCTGAAGATATTCCGTTTGTCATTACAGAAAGTCATATCCCTGCACATGTGGTGGCTGCTATTGATGTGAATACTGTTGCTAATGAAGTATACAAGCATAATTTTCCTCATACACACTTACTGGCAAAGACAATTGAAGTAAGTATATATATTATTATTTTAATGCATTTAGATCAGTGAAAATGCATATTTCTAACAATTCCTGAATACCAGTTCTTATGACTTACCTGGAAAATAAATAATGCAGATGAAAGTGTAGAAGAGGAATTAACCTTTTACATTCTTTCAGCAGAGAGGATAAGGTATTTACTTTTTTCACTTAAAGAACGAGGTCTGAAAGAAAAGACTGACAAGTTGGGAGCGTTGCTTCCCTTCTGGATGCTTGGTTCTAGGGTGATGTAAGCGTCAGTGGGTCACTCAGTAGTTCCTTAGTGCTCACAGCAGCTGGCATCACCAGGAAGGCTTGTTGACTGTTCCTTCTGAGCGCTCCTTAGCAAACTTGCGAGCGTTGACTCCCTGCACCTACCATGGCTCTCTTCAAAAGGTTATGGGCAAAGATGGCCAATACGAATGTACTCGATCATAGTTTTGACATTTTGTCTTATACTGCTTTGGTTGGGCTTCTTTTGAAACGTTACCTATCTTTTGTTCACATATCATAGTCCCCAGCTTTTGTTTTCATGGGTTTTGTGTGTGTGCTGTATCTGTATTTCTTGTGATTTTTCTTTCAATTCTTTTCTTTCCCCTCTGTTCTATTTTATCCATTTTTAAAAAAATCTTTTATCATTGTCCTGTTTGTTTCCTAAAAAGAAAGAAGACGTGTGTGTGTGTGTGTGTGTGTGCACGCCTTTAATCCCAGCACTTGGGAAGCAGAGGCAGGCGGATTTCTGAGTTCGTGGCCAGCCTGGTCTACAAAGTGAGTTCCAGGACAGCCAGGGCTATACAGAGAAACCCTGTCTCGAAAAACCAAAAAGAAAAAAAAAAAAAGAAAAAGAAAACCATGATCATAATAAACTATATGAAAAATTATTTTCCATAAAAATAAATAAGTAAAAATAATATGAACACAAACATCCTGTTTCTTGTAATGTGTGTGTGTGTGTGTGTGTGTGTGTGTGTGTGTGTGTGGTGTGTGTGTGTGTGTGTGTGTGAGACAGAGATAGACTGCATACAGTGGTGTATGTGTGGTGTGGTGTATGTGGGGTGTGTGTGTGTGTGTGTGTGTGTGTGGTGTGCTGTAGGTCAGTGGACAGTGTGCAGTTGTCTTATTTCCTCCCTGTGCCTTCTGAGGATTGAACTTGAAGTTAGGGACAAGTTCTTATTGGGGAACACTAGCAGAAGCAAGTGTTGGCTGGTATGGGAATTTTCTCAGAGACATTGATGGAGGTCATGTGATATAGAAAGCATTTGGAAAAAACGCTCATCATCTCACAGCTTTGAAGACAATTGTCACGTGGCCCAGTGATTTCATTCCTAGGTGTTTTTCTGTAGGTAAGGAAAGGGAAACATCAAAGGCCAATATTTCTTGTGAAAATAGGCCTTCACTTTTCTTATTGTGAAATTTTTACACACAGAGTTCTCCTGAAGCCATAAGTTACATGCCATGAAGTAGCACTCATGCAAAGTGTGTGCAGTTTATATTGCTTGGCTATGTGAATTATATATGGTTTCTGGATTAAACTTATTTGTTCAGAAATATGCATAACAAGTATTTTCTCTAATTCTATAGCTTGTCTTTGTGTTTCTTTAGTTGTTTCCATCAAAGTGTAGAAGTTATAGGATTTTTCTCCCCGACATGAGAACATTTTACAGTGTATTGTATGAAACCCTTTCATTTTCCAAATTTTTCTGTGTTTTTTTTTTCTAGATTTGTAGGTTTACTTTTACATTTGGATCTATGATCCATTCAGAGTTACTAATTGTGCACAGTATGCAGAATGAGTTACAAACACTTTTCCCCTTAAGGGAACATAAAGTTGATCATTCACTAAAAAGAACATTATCCTACTCAGTTTCCTTGGCATGTTACAAGAAATAGATCATGTATTTATGGGTGTATTTATGGGCTCTTTTCTCAGTGGTATACAAAAGTCAGTTCTCATATCAACAATATGTATCTTTGATAGTTATAGGTTTTTTGTTTGTTTGTTTGTTTTTCGAGACAGGGTTTCTCTGTGTAGCCCTGGCTGTCCTGGAACTCACTTTGTAGACTAGGCTGGCCTCGAACTCAGAAATCCTCCTGCCTCTGCCTCCCGAGTGCTGGGATTAAAGGTGTGTGCCACCACGCCTGGCAATAGTTATAGTTTTTAATACATACTGAATTCAGACAATATAAATTCCCTGTTGGCTTATCACCATACTACATAGGTCCCTCTGCTTGGAACCAAGTGGTTTGGAACCTTGTGCAAAGTGTGGAAATTACATCTTCTCGCAATTGTGCTTTTCCTGGCACTTGCTGATTGCTCCATCTGTTGATATTTTGATTGTTGTGTGTACAGACTGATTCCCAGAGACTCTGTGGGACAGCTGTGCATATTAGGTAGCATCCTTCATCCCGACACAACTCCAGTCCCCTGGATCTCCTTCCCAGAACCACTGTGCTCTCTGCACCTATGAAGATTACTTGGTCCTATTTGGGAGTTGCCTCCCTTCACTGTCATCTAATTATAATCACGTAGCAGAAAGCTGTGGCGGTCATACGCTTGCACTTTAATTTTTCAGTCTCTTCCCAGCAATGGTGGTCTGTACTAACTAACTGAAGTCTACTATAGTAGGAGGAGGAAAAGTAGCTATTACTTTTACTTGTATTTAATATAGCTTTTTAGGGCTTCTGGGGTTGTCTTGTTTTTTTGTTTTTGTTTTTTTTTTTTATATGAAGGTTCATCCTTAGAACTTGTACTAAAATATAGAAAGATGCAAATTTTAAATTGAGATATACTTTATATAATATATAGCCTACCGTAAAGCTTCATATAGCCTACCTTTAAAACATATACTTTGTGGGTTTTAGTATTTTTACAAAGTTGTCTGTGTATCAACACTTTCTGATTCCAGAATATTTCCAATGCTAAAATATAATAGCAGGCCGTTAGCAGCCAGTCCTCATTCCTATTCACTTCTGGCTTGACAACCATGACCTACTTTTTGTCTGTATGGATTTGACTGCTCTGGAAAGTTGATATGAGCAATCAGATGTGAGCTTTGCCTACCATCTTCATTTAGCATATTTTTTTCAAGGTTTACTCACACTGCAGTGTTACTGAGGACTTGGTTTCCTTTTACCCCTAAGTATAATTTAATTACCTGGACATATCACAGTTACGTGTGCTCCCTTCTCCCCTCAAAACCTCCCCTAAACCCTGAGTGTCTCGAGAGATTGCTCAGTAGTTAAGCGTTCACACTCCCCTTCCAGAGGATGCGACTTTAGTTCTCAGTGCTCATGCTGCAAGGATCACAATTGCCTGTAACTCCAGCTCCAGATGTTCTAAAACACCCTTTGTGGACTCTCCAGCCTCTGCACTCATGAGCACATACCCCCAACAAACATGCATGTACAGAATTAAAAAGAAAAACAAAATATTTAAAACTATTAGTTGAAAAAACTTGGAACCTGTATAAAATTTCCTACCCTGTGATTCAGTGTGTGGAAGGTGGCAGGCAGTATTTATATATTAAAGAACAGTTATAACTGGTTTTGAGAATACATGTCACCCACCATGCACACTATAGGGAGGAGTCACATGAAGTTGACATCATCTTTTAAAAATACTTGTATTCTTTGAGAATTTCATATATTGTGAATATATTCACCCCTCCCCTAATTCCTCCTGCATTGACTTCCTTCCACACTAGCCCAGCTGTGTGTCCTATTTAAAGAAACACCTCATCAAGTATGATTTGTGCCTCCTTTGTGTTCTTGGATAGGTGGTCCCTCTCTGGATCAAGGTAAGTCTACCAGGAGCCACATGCTTACAGAAAACTAACCCACCCACTCCAAGCCATAAGTTACTAGTTACCAGTAGGCACTCAGTTTGGAGTGGCTCTTGGCTCCTAGCTCCCTCCATGCTAGGGTTTTGTCTGTCCTGAGCTTTGCAAGTCCTGTGTATGCTGTTACCACTGCTGAGAGTTCATATGTGCAACTATGGTTCATATGCACAACTGCCCTGTTGTGTCTAGAAAACATTGCTTCATTGTAGTAAAACATTGCTTCATCCACTGCCACCTTTCTGCCACCTCTACTAAGGTGATCCATGACCCCTGGGGGAGGGAGGGAGACAGAGACAGACATATACAGGTTTCCAACTTAAGGCTGAGCACAGCACAGCACAGCACGGTCTGTTATTCTCTGCTCCATGACTGGTTATGGGTCTCTGTTAATCTTTATCTACTGCAAAACGCAGTGTCTTCCTCTCGGATGAGACTCGAGAGACACACTACTGTGGGTAAACCACGCACCGAGAGTCAGTTAAGCAGAGTATTAGGTTCTCACCTAAGGTCCATGATCTCTCTATCTACAAAATTGTGGCCTTGATTACAGTGCCAGGTGTGATAATAACTAATAACTGCATTTCATAAGCATCATGGCCAGTCAGTATAGCCTTCTCATCGTGAAGGTAGCAGTATGAATATGTTCACAGAAAAAATACCCGAACTACATAATTCTGAATTAATCCAACTCCAAACTTAGGTATGTTTAGGTTCCATAATTTCTGTAAAATAGCAAATGCCATCCCTGAGTATTTTATTAAAATTTGTATTATAAATTTAAATTTAATGTAAATATTTTAAAGCACATCTAGCCAGATATAACCCAAATCAAGTAATTCTCAATATAGTATCCAGTGAATGTTTTAGTTTCAACAATTCAGTATTCATTTGCTCTACTGTTTAAGAGAAACTGTGACCAACTATGTGTATTTGGACCTATTGAGATCCCAGATGAGTACCAGTAGATGTCTGAGGGACTCAAACTTTAATTATAGTTCCTTGCTAGTTTTAATAGATAATGGTAACCATAAAATTATTGGACACAGGGAAAGAGCTGGGGGAGGCACCTCCAGCTCACTTAAACGACGGTCAGTTCATTAATGTGTATGTTTGTAAGGAAAATGGAAGAGTATCTTTTATATATATTTATGGCATGTGATTTTTATATATTCACATATGATGCAGCAAAATTGTTAAATTGAGCAGACTGGCATATTCCTCCCCTACATTCTTACTTTGTGTGAGCCTGCTGGGCAGTTTCATGTACAGTGTCCATCACCATGCTGTGTAATAGATTGTCTAGACTCACTCCTGGGCCTTACCTGAAGATGGGTACTCTTCAACTACTGTTTTCAACCAGTTCTTTCTGCTTCTATTAGTCTGATCTTTTCAGTAAACGTATGCAGGTGAGGTCATAAAGTATCAGCCAAGCCCTAAGGAGACCCTGAACGGATTTACCTTGAGTCAGGAGGAGGCTGTTTCCCTGCTTAGGGAGCAGTGGAGTGAGGCCAGGGTGAGTGGGAGGCCCAGGACTGGAAGTGTGCTTTGTACTGAGATATTGTGGGGAGGATTGTCCTTCCGTCTCTTCCCTCTGCTCTAGCAGGCAGTAGCCGGTGACTTCTGATAAGCAAAGATTCCGGATGGAGAAACGGGTTCGTTTAGAATGAATGGACACTCTGAGACTGGAAAGATAGCTGTGCTGAGAGCATGATTGTCCAGGGCAGCACGACCGTGAGTGCAGCTCCCTGCAGACACGTAGATACAATCCTGGCTGTGTACCAGGGCGGCCTTGAAGAAGGCAGATTTTTCCAGAAAGCCTGCCAGAGAAGTCTGTTATCATCTGTGGTTGAGCTGAAATATCACATATAGGTGAAACTCCTTAGTCAAAAAGCTGTAGATAAAATCAGAGTACTCAGTTAATTTATCTAGCTAACAAGTGGGAAATCACTAGTGACTAGTATATAGATTTCACAAACAGACACTTCACTGAGCTTGTTCATTGTTGAATAGAATGACTGCCATGTAAATGGTACAATTGCTGAATGAACGAACATATTGTACTTATAAAGTGAACAGTGATGAAGGACAATGCGGATGAAGGATGAAAGGGACTCAACTGACATTGATAAATGATTTCAGACAAGAGATTAGCATGGTGCCTGGTATAGTCCTCAGGAAACATCAAATTGCTATAGACATAGTGCATAAAATACTTTTGCAGGACAGGATGGGATGGGAAGTAGCCAGCTGGAAGTTTCCATTGTTTGTCAATTCTATGCTACAAGGTAGGAAAGCCATTGTAAGTACAGACTTCATAGCTATAAATAAAACGTGACCAAATTGATCAGAAGCATATATGAAGGATGTTTGTAATGTGACTAAAGTGGCCTTCCTTTCAGAAATGCACTAGTATTAAAAATAAAGATTTATTGCTATTATTTAATGAGCTTGTTTTGGAAAGAGGAACACTACATCTGAAAGCATTCATAAAATTTAGTGTCTTTTTCTGAACATTTTATCACTGCAGCAGGATCCATCTGACCTTTTAAAGATTTATAAAGATTTACTTATTTTTTATTTATATGAGTACATTACAGCTGTCTTCAGACACATACCAGAAGAGGGCATCAGATCCCATTAGAGATGACTGTGAGCCACCGTGTGGTTGCTGGGAATTGAATTCAGGACCTCTGGCAGAGCAGTCAGTGCTCTTAACTGCTGAGCCATTTCTCCAGCCCCTTGACCCCTCCCGTTTTTTTTTTGGTGTTTCGAGACAGGGTTTCTCTGTATAGTTCTGGCTGTCCTGGAACTCATTCTGTAGACCAGGCTGGCCTCAAACTCAGAAATCTGCCTGCTTCTGCCTCCCAAGTGCTGGGATTAAAGGCGTGCGCCACCACGCCCAACTTTTTCTGAACCTTTTAATCTCTTGTAATAAAATTAGAAAAAAATGAGTACTTCCTCAAGATCCATATGTTATTTTCTGCCCTGTGTATGTCACTAACCTGACAGAGACAGCTGACTCATTCCCAGGTCAACTCACTCTTCAGACACTTCCTGCTTTACCAATAGACGAAAGCTTGTTAGAGATTTGTCATCAAAATTATAGAAGTTGCTATGCTGGTCTATTCTTTTTACATTTCTGGCTTAGACTGCTTAAGGAGTATTGGCAAATCCCTGACGTGTTCTCATTGTTTGTCTTCTGGTCTGTGTACACATATATGTGATTTTTATATATGTGTAAATGGAACAAGTTAGGTGTCATTTTAATTACTCCTGTGTATCATCATTTGAAGTTCCTTGTGCTAAGGACAAAACAATAAACTACTTGCTGATATCTGAACATGAGGCCTTTTGCTTTGCTAGTAAATCAGCAGAGAGCACCAGACAAGAGTGCAGCTGCTCATCAGTACACACTCACTGAACAGAGAAGCATATTAATAGATGGGCGCTTAAAGATCCCCGGACCTAAACCGGGCGGTGGTGGCGCACGCCTTTAATCCTAGCACTTGGGAGGTAGAGACAAGCGGATTTCTGAGTTCGAGACCAGCCTGGTCTACAGAGTGAGTTCCAGAACAGCCAGGAATATACAGAGAAACCCTGTCTCGGAAAAAAAAAAATAAATAAATAAATAAAATAAATAAATAAATCCCCGGACCTTTCCCATTATGGTTGATTACAAAATAAGTTCTACATGGTCTAGTCCAAAAACAGCTGAGTCTTCACAGAGGAATTAGTGTTGTTGACGAAGTCACTCCCCTTTCCTCACAGCTTCCTCACAAGATTGCTTTGGGAAGTTAGTGTAACTGAAGCTGCATTGTAAAGCTGTACTGTGGTATGTAAACTGTGATTTCTGATGTCTTTAGTTCTAAGTGTTTAGTCTTCTCTTTATTCTATCTGTTTTTTCTTTCACATGTTTATATCTTAGGGTATTTCACTGGAAGAGTTTGACAAGCTATCTTTCAATATGATTTTAATGAGCCCTCCATGTCAGCCATTCACAAGGTATGTGTAATAAGTGTTTTTCTCTTTGGGAAGACTATGTGGGCTGAAAATACAGCTAAGTAAATTCTTGTCCAGCATGCGTGAGGCCCTGGGTTCAAATTATGACACATACCTTACCCCCACCAAAATGGAGATAAAAGGAGGAAAGAAAGGAAAAGGGAAAATCAAAGAACCTTGAAGACCTAAGCTGCACTTTCAAAGCTTTAAAATAGTCTGTACATGTATCCCTTCATTTTAGATATTGATAATTCAGCATCGAGCATAGGAATCCACAGTTACAGTCAGAATAGCAAAATAATTTGATCAGTAGTAATACATAATGCTATGTTATAGGTATATCTAAGGTACATTTATTTTCTTTCAGATTATGTTTCTTGCTTTAAACTTTTCAGCTCTTGAGCATTCATAGCTAATTCTGATCAGTGAAACAGATCAGAAATATTTTATAAGTAATTTGTGAAAAATTTTAGCATATATTTACAATTTGTGTATTTCTCAAAATTAATATTATAATTCAGATTTTTCATAGTCATGTAATGATTTCTCACTTCAAATTTATTTAGTAATTTTAACAATAACTGTGTCTTCATGGTGGCTCATAACCATCTGTAACAAGATCTGACTCCCTCTTCTGGAGTGTCTGAAGACAGCTACAGTGTCCTTACATATAATAAATAAATAAATCTTTAAAAAAAAAAAACAATAACTGTGTCTTAAATTAAACCTAGGCCGGGCATGGTGGCGCACGCCTTTAATCCCAGTTCTCGGGAGGCAGAGTCAGGCGGATTTCTGAGTTCCAGGCCAGCCTGATCTACAAAGTGAGTTCCAGGATAGCCGGAGCTATACAGAGAAACCCTGTCTCGAAAAACCAAAAANAAAAAAAAAAAAATTAAACCTAGATCATTTTCACTATTGATAGTATAAATTATTTTAAGAGGCTGTAGTAATAGGCTCTTCTTGTTACTATTATTTTGAAGGTGAGAAACTGATAGATAGGTTAACTTTCCCATGACTGTACAGTTAAACAAGGTCAAAGCCATTATTTATTAATCGTTTATATATGTTGTATTAATATGACTAACAAGAGTGTTATATAGTAAATATTCTGATTCAAGAAAATATTCTTGTATTACTTTTTAACATCTTTGAACTTCAGGAAACTTATCTTCTTGAGAGTTTATTGTGCCTGTATGCCATGCAATGTGTTTGATGCTGTCATTGCTGATGTTCAGAGTTTAAAGTTGAAAGGGATGACTCATAAATTAGTATTATATAAACTATAACATTTGGTACTGTAAGAACTCTGGAAGTACCATGAGAACATAGAGGATAAAATGGCGTGTGTCATGCTCAGGAAGGGGAGTTCTTCCAGAGGCATGATCAGAGCTGTTTCTGAACGGACAGTAGGAGTTTATCAGAGATGACAGATGGCATTCCGTATGAGGGTGGGTTTAAGCATATGGGAGGGTGTGGCCTAGTGTGTGTAAAATAGAATGCAGCCTGAGTATATGTACTATGGGCTCAGTATCGTCACTGTAAGCCTAATTCCAGCTGCTGATGCGATGCCAGCACTAACTGTAGCTGTTATCTGAACTCTGAATATAAAAACTGATGATTTCTGTGGAATCAGTTTAAATCCAGTTTAATCCCCAGCTAATAAGCCTCACACCCACTGGTAGATTCAGCCTTGGTGTCAGATATGGGGAAAGTGACAGCAATGTCACATAGCTTAGGAGCATGAAGCTACTAAGCACTAAGTTTAAAAACCTGACCTTCTCTGTTCCTGTTATTCAGACCCAATCTAAGCGTTCCTTCCTACTCGGACCTTGGCCATATTGTGAGCCTTTGTACGATTTGTTTGCTAGCCCAGTACCTCCTGTTTACATGTGCTGTCCCTGGCTGCAATGCCTGCTGCCTGCTTATAAAGTAAAACCCTGAGATGAAGGGTCTGTTTACAGTGGACAGGATTATCCTGGCATTCCCTGTTGTTTAGCGAGCTTGAATGGTGCTTATCACCTTTGTCATCTGCTTCAGATTGCTACCCACCCTAACAGCTCCTTTCCTTTCTTTTGTTTCTTATGGTGAAGATCAACTGATTTAAATTCTCTTAACTAAGTCTTTTTGATATCACTACATACAATTTTTGATAAACTCTTGTGTTTTCTTTGCTTTTTTAGAATTGGCCTACAGGGGGATATGACTGATCCAAGGACAAATAGCTTCTTGTATATTCTAGATATTCTCCCAAGGTAAAAATTTAGATTCTTGTACACTTACCTTAGGTTTACAACTGTGGGTATGAAGAATGTAGTGTTTGTCATTTTGTAGAGATTAGTGGTTGTCATACGCACCCCCCCCCTTTTTTTAACCACAACTAATAAAAATAACATGAAGTGTTTCACAGTTTTATGCTTGCCTCTGTAGGGAGTGACAGAACTGTCAGTAGCCAGCTAAATTTGGTTGCCTTTGCTCATTGGTCATTGCAGATGTTCCCAGTGCTAGTGAACGCTGCCACCGTGGCTGAATGACTGCCCTTTGAGTTTCTCAGTGCAGAAGCCCTGTGAAAGTCCATATTTTGAGATGTGTTCCAATGGAATTAACTCTTCAAGTGTGAACTTTTTCAAGTATATAGCATGTTTTGAGAAAAATGAATAAAATAGTTAAAATTCTTGAGAGGCCCTTGGTATTGTGAAGATCATAAGCCCCAGTACAGGGAAATGCCAGGACCAGGAAGTGGGAGTGGGCGGGTTGGGGAACAGGGCAGGGGAAAGGTATAGGGGGCTTTGGGGATAGCATTTGAAATGTAAATGAAGAAAATGTCTAATAAAAAATAAAAATAAGGCACCGCTGCACTGCCGGGGAAAGAGCAGACTGGTGAGGGGACCCGCAGCAGCTGGACCCGATCGTCCTGCGCCTCTCCTGCCCAGGAGGGGTGTTCGCCTGGCGGCTGTCCGCAGGCTGATCCAGCGCCCAACACCTTGCCC
>NC_034592.1:1461246-1463956 GCF_900095145.1 Mus pahari | reverse complement strand
AAAAAATTAGCAAATAAAAATTATTCTATGATATTTAAAAAAAAAAATAAATAAAAATAAAGAAATATAAAAAATATTATAAAAAAATTGAGAAAATTATTTAAACCCCGTTTCTCACAAGTTGTGATTTCCTTTTTACTTCTTTATAATTCAATATTTATGTTTCTGTTTGTTTTTGTTTTTTAGATTACAAAAATTACCCAAATATATTCTTTTAGAAAATGTCAAAGGTTTTGAAGTATCTTCTACAAGGTAAAAAATATGCTTGTTTTGCATATGTTTTAGACTTACTATATTTTATAATAGGCACTGTTGTAAGATAAAGATCCTAATAATAAGTATATATTCTGATATTTTATAAGATATAGGCTTTATTAATTAGTATGATTTTTTTACCAGTAACATAAAATATTACAAAATCTTGTTCTGTTCTTATTTTCTTCCAGAAAGAGTACTGATTTTAGTATCAAGTATTTCTAGGTAGAAATATTTAATTAAGAGCAGCCTCACAAAGCACCCTGCTGAGATGAGAGAGACAGCCAGAGGCAGGGTTTGATCTGATAGTACACTGTGTGGAAAAACAGTATCTACATCTACCCAAGTCCTTGAGTCACTGTTACTTGTAACTGTTCCTCTCTTATGGACCCTGGGAAGCTGTGTTTCAGTTCCAGATCTGAGTAATTAACAAGTTAAGCTTTCAGCCATTGTCACATTGTTTGGCAGCTTTATTTACTTGTAGTAGAGACTCTTCTATTATCTTTTTATTATCATGCAGTTTCACAAGGAATGACTTAGAAGCCTTGTCTGTAAGTGGCTAGAGAACAGGCAGGTTTTCACCGATGGTTAAGTGTTATGTGGCTCCTACATAAGAATGCCATTTCTAACAAGGGCTGGCAGCTTTTCACGTTGACTCTTTTTCTCTTTCCAGAGGGCTGCTGATACAAACAATAGAAGCCTGTGGCTTTCAATATCAAGAGTTTCTAGTCTCTCCTTCCTCTGTAGGTACCACAGTTTAAACCTTTATATAAGTATCATTTAAGAGAATTTGATATAATGAACAAAATAAATCTATTTTTAATATTTCATAGAAGTGTTAAACTAGCTCAGTCATAGATCTTACTTTCTGAAGAACATAATGCATACTCGTTGATTTGCTTGTACGTAAAATAGGTTCATTAAATCTCATGCATTTTTCTTTTTAGAAAATAAATGATTATAGGTTTTGAAACTATATGGAATTTTTACATGTAAAATTGGTGTCTTGTATTCAGTAATGCTCAAAGTAATCCAAGATTGAAAGCAAAGTGGACAAATAATTCCTTTCCGTTACTTGACATTAGGTTGCAAGCATACCTTCATTTTATGTAAGATATCAAACCACCTGTTTTGTGAAAGACTGATTTTGTAAGTGTCATTGTTCTTTTTGGCTTCTTATCATCATTAGCTGTATTATTTAGTTCTTTATCCACAAATGAAAAGAAAGTCTACTTTAAAATTTCAATATATAAGTTGTCATATCAGTATCTCTTCTAGAGTAAATCCTCCTCTTTAAAAGTAAAGTAGCAATAGCCAGAAATAACTATATTTGAGTTTAATATTTTTACTATTATTATAAAATTGCTTTGGCAGAAACTATGTGCGTTTCTCTCTGAGTCTTTGTGCTAGGTGTTGAACATGCTTAAAGTCTCCCAAATGTCATTTGTTAACTGGTTTTTCTCTTTTGCTTGCAGCTAGGCATTCCAAACTCAAGGCTACGATATTTTCTCATTGCAAAGCTTCAGTCAGAGCCTTTCCCTTTCCAGGCCCCTGGACAGGTATTGTTGTTGCTACTGATATTACTGTTTACTTGTGGATGAATCTCAGTCTGCCAGCTTCTTCTCAGTAACTACTTAGGACTCCTGTGCTTATTGAGATTATAATGCAGGTCATCTTCATGTCCATTTTCAGGCCTCTGCTTCTCCCGATGGCATTTTTCACTAAACTGAACAAAGCCAAAACTCATAAAGACTTTGTAAGTGTATAAATTATCATTAGTGTTATTTTCCTGTGTTCCATCATAACTTTCATAACTATTATATTTGTCTTTTCCTTTCCCAGTTAAAACCATTAATCAATGGTTTCTTATGATAAAATATAATATGCTATCTTTAAATTGGTCTGTAAACATATTTATTATACTGTCCCTGACACCAACATTATTTATCTTAATTGAATAAAGTGTAGTAATAATTAGTTAGAAGCTAACATCAAATTCTCAACTGCTAAGCTGGGATTCTTGGTGAATGATTTTATATGTTTCATAAGAAATGAGGAAAGATGCGGAGTGGGTGGACACCCCCACGGTCCCTAGAGGACTGCCCACACGATCTTAGGATCACTGGTGAGTGGAACACAACATCTGCTCCAATCCAATTGCACACAGGACCTGAGACAGCACTAGGGCAGCAGAGAACCGGCCTGACCAGGGGCACAAATCCCTTCCGATCTGCGCCAGCACCGGGTCACCTAGGGCGTTGAGTGGGCAGACACCCCCACAGTCCCTAGAGGACTGCCCAGGAGATCTTAAGATCACTGGTGAGTGGAACACAACAGCTACTCCAATCCAAGAGTGACTGGCCTGTGACAGCAGGAACAAGGAAACCCGAGCCTTTCCTGACCATAGGCTCAGATTCCTTTTAATCAGTTCAGATTTACCTTGGTTTCAAACAGA
>NC_034592.1:1436904-1461235 GCF_900095145.1 Mus pahari | reverse complement strand
AAGGGGTCTGCAACCCTATAGGTGGAACAACAATATGAACTAACCAGCACCCCCAGAGCTCATGTCTCTAGCTGCATATGTAGCAGAAGATGGCCTAGTCATCCATCATTGGGAAGAGAGGTCCCTTGGTCTTGCAAACTTTATATGTCTCAGTACAGGGGAACACCAGGGCCAAGAAGGAGGAGTTGGTGGGTAGCTAAGCGGAGGGGGGGTGGTGGTGGTGGTATAGGGGACTTTGGGGATAGCATTTAAAATGTAAATGAAGTAAATACCTAATAAAAATTGGGGGGAAAATAATAATAATAATAATAATAATAATAATAATAATAATAATAATAATAATAAAGAAATGAAGAAAGATAACAGAGTTTCAGTGGCTCAATAAACTTGACTCTGTATCACCACCACGAATAAAGCTCAGCAGCCAGCCAGTCCTACTAGTGAGGGCCAGTTCTGCTGTTTGATTCCCCTGTGATAGACATTCTTTCCCATATTAGACAGTTCCAGAAACAATGTAAAAAGTATATTAAGGAAGATGAAATCACTAACAATTTCTTGAATATTTTTTCATTTATAAAATAGAAGTTTCTATAAGATTATGAATTTCAGAAGAGTCCCCGACCTACCTTCACCCTCCATGGGACATATGTATTTTCAGTAAAAAACAGTTTGGTTTTAGATTTGAAGATACTTCTGTACTTCCTTTTTAATGAAGGAATTTGGTAAACTTTAGTTCCGTGTACATTTTCCAGTTTTACTTTTACATTTCTGTTTCAACAGTGCTACCATGTTTAAATTTTGTGAGTTTTTCCATTAGTAAGTACAATAAACACAAATTCTGAGAAGTAAATCCTTGGAAGCTCACTTGTTATGTGACTGGATGACTATTAACTTCGGACAATAACTTGTCAATAGAAGCAAACTTTAATGTTTTTAACATCAACCTTATAAAAGCTAAAAGGTTTGCATGGGTCTAGTTAAAATTATTGATTTATTTCTTATTTTAAATAAAACTTTGACAGTTTCTGTATTTTTTTTTTTTTTAATTTAATGCCAGATACTGATGGAGTTTCCTAAAACTGTAACTGTTGAGCCACAAAAACATGCAGTAGTTGAAGAAAGTAAGCCAAGAGCGAAGAGAACTGGACCACATATCTGCGCTGAGAGCAGCAGCACACAGTGTTCCGGGAAAGATCCCATTCTCTTTAAGCTTGAAACTGTACAAGAACGGGACAGGAAACACCAACAAGACAGTGACCTCTCTGTGCAGATGCTGAAAGACTTCCTTGAGGATGGCGACACAGATCAGTACCTTCTACCACCAAAGTTATTGCTGCGATATGCTCTCTTACTAGATATCGTTAAGCCCACGTCCAGAAGGTCCATGTGCTTTACTAAAGGGTAAGTTTGAAAGAGGCCCCTTCTGTGCTGTGTCTAGAAGAATTGTGTTTCCTAGCTAGTCTTTAAGTTCTTCTCAGAACAAGAAGTGTTTTATACCACGTTTCTCTTAGACTGACTTTATCCCCATTTGCCAGTAGAACAGTGAACATTCCTTGTGCAGGACATTCTGTGCACCACCCACAGAGTGGTCACGAAAGACAAGGCCATTTGTGCATAACCTTTGTACAGATTAAATACTTGTGTTAACATGATTTCTACAGTTTGTGAATTGTTAATTTTATTACTTATCTTTCTGTGAGACACATTAAACCTCAAGAGTGATGTCTATCAGTGTATTTAAAAAATTATATCTTAATCTAAAGAAATAAAATTGAATTATCCAGTTAGAATTTAAGACTTAAAACTCATTTAGGTTTTTATGTGTAGGAATATACTGTAGCTGTCTTCAGACACACCAGAAGAGGGCATCAGATCACATTCCAGATGGTTGTGAGCCACCATGTGGTTGCTGGGAATTGAAATCAGGATCTCTGGAAGAGCGGTGGGTGCTCTTAACTGCTGAACCATCTCACCAGCCCTCATTTAGGTTTTTAAATAAAATAATATAGCCTCATATTTCAGAACTTAAGTTACTAAGATTATAAAACCCCCTACTACATATGTCTGTTGACTGTGCCCTATCTATGGCCACCAACCTGTAATATCAGTGTACTGCATGGCCCTCCAAAGGGGTTGTTGCTAATATTGCTTCCTGGACCAAACACAAAAAAGCCTTTTCTTATCATGGCTGCCAGTTCTCCTAAGATCCCAGCCAAAACCAAGGCATGATTCCATCAATGTTAACTTTCAGGAACCAGTGAGTTTATCAGGCTTCTTTCTATAGCATGTATGAGGGCTTACTTTCAGTGGTAGGATTCTCCTGCCTCCCAGCAGACTAAGCCTGGAAAGTCTTTACCCAGTAGGGATGACTGACAGGTTGCCTGTATCTACACAGATAGAAGACGCTTCATCTAGTCTCCCCTGGCTTATATACTCTCGCCCTCCCTAGGTCTTGTGCAGTTAAGACAGAGTTACACAGAACATGTAGCAGGGAGCAGTTAGATGCTCAGGGAAAGTCTGTGACCCTCCCCACCCTCCATGAGGGGCAAAACAGTCAATAGACCCAGCTGGGTAGGTTATCTTTTTAAGAGGGCACAGAGGAATTTCCAAAATGGTGACTGCTGGCTTGGAAGATAATCACAACCTTTGGATATTGTTGCATGGCAATATGAAAAATCCTTTTTGTGTTCATGGTAAAAGAGGTTCAAAATTTGTTTTATTGGTTTCCTATTGTTGAACATTTAGGGTTTTGCTCTGGGTTTCTTGACTTATGACAACTTTTTGGCAGTTTTTCAAGAACTTAGACTGATGGGGCATACTGGGCATTTTAGGATAAAAAGTTATAGGCCCTGTCTCTGCTTCGTGTATTATCTTCAAATGGGTAGGCAGTTGTGTGATATGACAAGTCAAACCTTCCTCCTCCTCCTCCTCCTGCTCCTCCTCCTCCTTATTCTTTTGCTGCTAGTTTTCTGTCTGTGGAAAAGGCAGGGCTGTTCTACAGCCATGTAGACTCACTTTGATTTTATGATCTGTCTTGTGCTTCTAGGAGAAAGGATTTATCACTTTAAGAAGATTCCACTCAGCTGTTGTCTATTACCAAGTCCAATAGGTTCTGTTTAGGACTCTCATAAAATAGTGCTTATCAATTTTGTAATAAAAAGCAACCTTGATATTCTTTTTATAATAAGATGACATAAAGTAAACCTTACTGTGGCTCTCTCTTCTGCTAAATATAGTGTGCATGCTCATGCGCACAAGCACACACACACACACACACACACACACACACACGTTTAACTATGTAGAGCATATGAAAAGGTGGTGTAGAACATTTATTTTTCCCGATGTATTTTTCTAATTTTTATTTTAAATTGTCCTTATTATGAAAAGAGAGTGCTCATATAATGGAAAGCCAGCTTGGCAATGCGCCTTTCATTTCTGAAATATTTTATATTTCTTATATAAGTTTTACCTAGTTAATTCTTAAATGAAAATGATAGTGAAAGAGTAAAGGTCTAATGAGACTTAAACTCAGGCTCAGTGGACTATGTATATGTAGTATTAGAGAGCAGGTTTGGGATACTGAGAAGAAATTATAATTCAGGTGTTATAAAAATAATAGTAATGATATGTTTTTAGCTATACATTTGGTTTAATGTGGCAGGGACCTCTATAGTATAGTTTGTATTTTCTAGCAAGGAACATAGCAGATATAACAATTAATATAAAAATACTAAGACACCATTCAGTGATGTTTATACAACACAAATGCCAAATTTAGTTTTTGAGAAGCTTAAATAGAATTTTATCTTATCTTAAATTAGAAAGCACATTTCTATGATACTATTCAAAATATTTCAGAAAAATATAAATGTATATCATTCCATAAATATTTTATCACTTAAAAATATTTTTTAGAAAAAGATCTTAGGTGATTCCCTGTTGAATACAGTGTTTCTAATAAGCATAGGGCCCCAATAAGAACCAAGAACGCATGTAAATATAGCTAGGCATGGTGGCATTCGCTGTGTTCTCAGCTCTGGGGAAGTGATCCCCAGATTCGTGTGCCTTGCTGGCTGGACAACTTAACCTGTTTGATCTGTTTGATACCAGTGAGAAAGCCTGCCTCCAAAAACTTTGGATTGTGCTTGAAGGCATGACAGCCAGGGTTGTCCTTGGAATTCCACACACATGCATGTACATGCACGCCTGCATACCCATAAACAGACACAGGCACTCACCAAAAAAACCACACACTCACACATGAACACACACATACTCACAAACACCCACGCATAAACACACACAGTCACGCATAAACACACACAGTCATGCATAAACACACACACATGAACACATATACTTATGCATAAACACACACATACACACAAAGTAATATTTTTAATACTTTAATATCTTATTTGGCATTCGTGTTACTTTTCCAGGTATGGGAGCTACATAGAGGGGACAGGCTCCGTGTTACAGACTGCAGAGGATGTGCAGGTACAGTGTATGGTTTTAAGCTCAAACTTTGCATTCAGTGACATTATGTTTAACATTTAAGTATACCAAAATAATTTTAAATGTTCAACTGATGGTGGCAATATATTTTACTTAACCACACAGACACAATTTCTTTTCTGTGAAGTGATTTTTTGCTTGTTGATTTTCTTGTTAGCATTATGAAGTTGACTTCATTAGTTGACTCAGTTTTCTATAACTTTTAGTAATTTTTTATTTATATATTTACTAATATGTTTTAGTCTTAAGGTATCAACAATGACAGATAAACTGAAAATGATCCTACTCTGTTATGGGAGTCTTCTTTCTCGAAATCTGTTGTTATTATCCAGCCAATTATACAATTGTTGCACAGAAATATTTTGCTTATACCTTCTGCTACTGTGCGGCACTGCAGACTCCTTCTCCACTGTTCTAACCCTGCCTAACAACTGGAACTCTTGTCTGGTCATACAGAACTTTTTCATTTCTTTTGGATTTTTTTTTTTTTTAACAGATTGAGAATATCTACAAATCTCTTACTGATTTGCCACCAGAAGAAAAGATGGCTAAGTTGTCAATGCTTAAACTGCGATATTTCACACCTAAAGAAATTGCAAATCTCCAGGGATTTCCTCCAGAATTTGGTATGTGGATCCGTGTAGAGCACAAGTTTACTTCATTAAAGCTCTCAGCCCTTCTTGGGAACTCGTGTGGATATTGTATGAGTGCATCCCTGCTGCACTCCTGAGAGAGGTGAGGGTGTGAACGCCCCCATTCTATTCCGCTAACGTTTCAGGCACTTTCCTGCTTTGTCTTCACTTCACTCTTGTCTCAGTCAGTTCCCATCTCACCTTATTTTCCCTCTCCCTGAAGCCCAGTAATGAGTAGGTGTCCACTCAGGCTGCGGGCAGAATGGTAGTTACTAACCTCCTCAGATGGTTGATAGAATTCCCTTTCTACTGAAGTTCTTGTTTCCATACGTCTGATTTTGGTAACTCCACACTAGACTGGGGGCAGGGGGTTCCCTTCAATAGGCTTATTTTGTTGTTATCGTTATTAACTGAGGCCTCACTTGTACTTGACCAAGCAAGCTACATTCCCCAGCTCTTCCCTTTGTGTTTATTTATATTGAGACAGGCTTTCTAAGTTGACTAGACTAATCATGAGCCTGCTCTCTAGCCCTACCGGTCCTTACACTCATTATCCTCCTGCTTCATCCCCTTCAGTATCTGGAATTAGGTGGTACAACCAGGCTTGGGGCCAACTGGGCTCAGTTGGCTTTTTCTAATGAAGGTAAAGGGTAGTTGAGTTGACTAGTTGTGGGATAAGGGTTCTGTTTGTGGGTTCCCCCACCCTACCCCGGTTTGGCAAAGATATATTCTTTTCAATTATTTGCCTTTGTTCTCCACTGTAAGGAATGTAAGGGGCCTTAGGGGATCTACAGCAGGGGAGTTCACAAACAAAAGCAAAGATAAAGGGAAGGCAAAGTCCTAACTCCACTGCAGTGCAGGAAATGCAGGGATTAGCCCCAGGAGGCCTTGGACACTGCCCTGTGTGTGCTTACCTTGCCCCAAGACCTCCCCCTCCCCCAGTTCCATTGCTACCCGCACTCTCAGCACTAAGAGATAGATCCACGTTTTCTTACACCAAGGTCTCAAAGTGCTCTCCATATCTGGCTAAATAGGCAAAGGGAAAGATAACCTACCCATCTGCTCCAGGGCAAGCAGAGGGAGGCCTGCCTTAATTCAGAAAAGAAAAGATTACTATTTTTTCTTCTTGGTCATCTCATTCAGTCCTCAGCGATTTAGAGATTGTTTCTGGAAAAAGGCACAAACTTCCCTCGTCTTGGTTTATGTCAAGAAGTGAGAAAAGTGTAGAAGAGGAGCAGAGGGGTGGAATCAGCTCTGCTGCCAGTCGGCTTCCTAGCCACTGTCTCCCCGGGTTTCAAACAATAAGATGTACTCTCCATACTACTTACAAGGAAACCTTGGTTGTCTAAGTAAAATAGATTCCTCAGGCTCAGTATACTGATTATTTTACACCTAGCGCTGTAGTTACTTAGGTAATATTAAAACTTGGTAATGGGTGTGGAGGGGTGGGACCAGCGTCAGATCATGCTACAGGAGTTTTTGCTTGTTTTACCTTACATTAACTTTTCTGTTTTAGCTTATAAAATAAAAATTGTAAAGTATAGGTAATTATAACACTTAGTTTATGAAGTATTATGACAGTAGAATGAGTTAGTGTATTTAGATGCTTGTATAATATCCTACACAAGAAAGAATATATAAGTTTTAATTTTTAAAATATAGAGGAATAATTTAAAAATATTTCTTTATTTACTCACTTTGTGTGTGTGCATGCATGCTTACTCTCATATGTACACCTGCCATGATGTGTATGTAGGTCAGAGGGTAGCTTGCAGCAGTTGGTTCTATCTTTTTACCTTGTGTGTGCCATGAAATCATGTCTATAGGCTTAGTGGCAATGAGCCATCCTATGAGCTCCAAAGATAGCTAATTTTTATTTTGTAAAGTTCATAAATACTTTTTGCTTTAAAATTTGAAGTGAGTAAAATAGAATTTCTTGAGGTTCTTCATATATATGCATACGCATACAAAATGTATGAAGAATCTTTTAATTTTTATTTCATTTAATTTTTTAAAATTTAGATCAAACTATATCCTTGTTCTTTTTCAAATTCATGGCCCCTTTTCTGTTATTGTTCCATATTTTAATTGCTGAATGCTCTTTTAAAATATGCGCTGTACTTGTGTTGACAGTTTTGCCCAGCTCTTACTGTAGACCATCACACAACTGTCCTTCATGTGTGTTTCCAACATTATCGGCTGTGGGCACAAAAATGGACATCGTCTGAGCCATTTGTCCTCTGGCAACAATGGATTTCTATCGCTGTTTCTCTTCCTTTTGTCCTGGTGTCTTGTAACTGCCTGCTTGTGTGTGAGTGTGACTAGCTTGCTGTGTGTGAGTGTAACTAGCTTGCTGTGTGTGAGTGTGACTAGCTTGCTGTGTGTGAGTGTGACTAGCTTGCTGTGTGTGAGTGTGACTAGCTTGCTGTGTGTGAGTGTNGTGAGTGTGACTAGCTTGCTGTGTGTGAGTGTGACTAGCTTGCTGTGTGTGAGTGTGACTAGCTTGCTGTGTGTGAGTGTGACTAGCTTGCTGTGGCAGAGACACAGAGGATCTGCTGGGCGACAGCTGCTCCTTGACCTTGTGCTTCCTATGTGGCTTTGGTTTTGAAGACATCATTACTTTAATACATTTAAAATTTAAAAACAACACCTTTTAAGTTAAAAACTATATAAATTTTCCACCACTTAGTTTAGACTTTAATATCAGTATAAAACAAAATTCTGTTTCTAAACTCACTTTTTCCTTTAGTGTAGTCTTAATATTACTAAGGGCCCTTCCCTAGGATTGTGTAAAAGATTGTCTATAAACACATTTCTACTCCTGGTTATTTGGAACTAAATAGTCTTTGATATTACTAATATGCTTGCCTCTGGCTTATTATATGTAGGATATAAGCTTTACAGTTCTGCTCAGTTGTAGCTGACAGTTTTATTATAGTAATTACTGTTATCTTATTGCAATCAATACAGAGTGTAGTATTGGTAAAACAACTTCACCTAATGGTTCTTCATTACAAATGTATGAAACTGTACTATTCTTAATGCTCCTTAATTATTTCCTTTATCTTATTGGATAATTTTTTTTCTTCACTTGTTATTTCAAAGCACACTGAATGTGATTAAATCAGATAGGAGAAAATCAGTTTATGGAAGCAAACTGTGAAAACCAGTTCTATACAGAACATATAAAGAACTCTTACAACTTAACAAATGGAAAATAATCCAACTTAAAAATGTGAAAATGAGGGCCTGGAGAGATGGCTAAGCAGATAAGAGCATTGACTGCTCTTCCAGAAGCCGTGGGTTCAATTCCCAGATCCACATGGCTCACAACTGTCTGTAGCTCCAGTTCCAGAGGATCTGACACCCTCACAGAGGCATGCATGCAGGCAAAAAATAAAAATAAAAAGATTTTAAAAATCACTGCACATATAAATATTTTTAAAAAGTAAAAATGATTTGAATATGCATTTTTTCAAAGATAGGCAGATAGCTAATAAACACAAAGAGAATGTTTAACATCATTAGATATTAGAGAAATGTCAGTAAATCGCAGTGCAACATTACTTTATATCCACCAGAGTGAAGGAAAATAGTGCTAACATCTCTACAAACATTAAACATAATATAAATAATAAACATAAAATATTAAACATAAAAAATAAATAATAATAAAATATTAAACATAATATATAGTCAGCATACTTATCCTCTGGATACTTATCCAAGGAAAAACCTTCATAATATGTGTATATTATATGTAATATTCCAAAGTGGAAACAACTCATATCTCTACCAATTAGGATAGATAAGTAAAGTATGTTTTATTCATTAAAAATATTATTAAGTAATAAAAAGTAAGTACTAGAACTTGCTGAAATGTTAATGAACCTTAAAAAAATATTATGATGACTATAAAAAGGCAGGTATAAACATGTCGCCTGACTCCATTTATGTGAAACTAGGGTAGCCAACTCTGCAGTGCCATCAAGAGGTAGAGCTGGGGGGGGGCAAAGGGAAGGAAGAGGGAGGGACTGTGATGGGACAGGGGCTTTTTAGAGCTTGGGGTTTTGTTGTTGTTATTGTTTTGTTTGTTTGCTTTGCTTTTTTATTTTGAAGTAATAAAAATTAAGATGCTTGTAAATTTAACCCTCAAATGTCTGAACCATATATTTTTAAAAGGTAAATTTTATGGGATGTGACTTAGAGCGCTATAAGAGTACTGTTAAGTAAAAGAAATTACCAAGAAAAATAGGAGCGACCATCTTCCCAAAGTGTATTAACACGTATGTTTCTGTAAACCTTAACCATACTCTGATATCATGTGATATAATTGTGTTATACAGCACCTCGCTATGTTGTCATCATAGAATGATGCTCTACAGTATTTTGGTCTCCAAATTCTCATTTATTAGTAAAACTTCATGAGCATATTAGCAATTTACCACCTTTTGTGTTTTAATAATGAGTATACTCTCTGAGAATTGTGTCCTTAGGCAATTTCATCATTGTGTGAGCATCAAAGAGTACACATACACACTCACAACTACAGTGTCACAAGGTGATACATTGTGTAGGCCCTTCGTATAACAGACCTACATTGACCATGAAGGCATGTGTGTATTTATAAAATAAACAGTGTGCTTTTACTAAAAGGAATCTTTTATTTCTGGAAATTGGGATCACAAGTGATTGCGTTGTAATGCCACCTCTGTTTTCTAGGCTTTCCTGAGAAGACAACAGTGAAGCAGCGGTACCGGCTGCTTGGCAATAGCCTCAACGTGCATGTAGTAGCAAAACTCCTCACAGTCCTGTGTGAAGGATTTGGAAATGCCTCTGAGAGCTGTCACAAGATGCCTCGAATTCTAGACAGTAATTCCAAGATTCTATCTTGAACTAATTCTTATAGAATTCAACTAAATTATTTTAATAGCATTTTAATGGATAATTCAGTGGGAACTTAAATGTGTACATCAAATTGTTTCCTTAAATTTATATTACTGTATTTGATAAACTTCACATTGCTGTTTTTGCTTTATGGATAAATATTTTTATAAAGCTTTTAAACTTGTGTATTAAATATCTTTTATATTATGTTATAAACAAATTTAAGAATGCTTGAATTTTATATGTATTAGTACTTTATCAAGTATGACATGAATAATATAATGATCCTTAGAAAATTATTTTTGTATTTAAAATTTGTTTTATATAACATGGAAAGCTAACTGGATGTAGGTCTGGAAGCTTCATCCCTCTGGCTAGCTTTCACGGTGCTGCTCATGCTACCAGAAACAAAAATAGCCATCACTCTTAACTAGCTATGAGCCAGGACGCCACAGTAGTGACTATCCTACTAAGATATGCCCATGAGTATCATGGGAATAGCCAACTGCTCTGTGATTTGATTTAAGGCCTGATCAATGGGATAGAATCCATGCCTGGCCCTGTTATCTGGTTCAGAGATCTGTGGTTAGACAGGTTATGGGCCCCAGTGGGTAACTTATTAGTATTATTCTATTAAATGGGCATTGTATTAAATGATAATAATTCCTGATGGTTGATTCTTATACCATAGATTAGTGTTTCCCTCAACATTCAACAGGTAAGCAAGCTTCTTGCAGTAGATGGCAACACAGAATCCCAGAAAACAAGAGATTGTGAAGGACTCAGCGCTAAGTGACATATCTATCACTCCCCTCCCTCCTCAGGGATCATTGCAGAAGAGGAAGCATAACACTGTAAGAGTCACAAGTGGTAGATGACTTTAGGAAAATATATTATCCAATCAGCAGGACAGCTGCACATGTGGACTCATAGCTAGGTAGCAGCATTCAAAAGACCTGCATGAGCCTGAACCCCAAGAGCATCCCAGCCTGGAGTGGGTAGAGCAGGTACCACCCCGAGAGCATCCCAGCCTGGAGCGGGTAGAGTGGGTACCAGGGCACAGCCCCAGCCTGGAGCGGGTAGAGTGGGTACCAGGGCACAGCCCCAGCCTAGAGCGGGTAGAGTGGGTACCAGGGCACAGCCCTAGCTCAGAGGTTACTGGCATTTGGTAGCTGCTGGGAGTCGAAGAGTCGTTTTTTTCTTCCAAGGTGTGATTCCTGGTATGTGGAGCACACCCTAGGGGAGGCTCATACTCAAGAGTATTTGAGCAACACAAATTGAACTTGGGTGGATCGGGAGGGTGTGTGAATATGATCCAAATAAATTGTACGACATTCTCAAAGAGTTAATATTATTTAAAAATTAAAAATTGTTTTATGACCCTTAAGATATTACTCTTTTTGTTAATTTGTCCTAACTCAAAACTGACTCAAATTCTAGCCTATTGAGTGTTTTATTTAATTTCAGGCCTTTTTAGACAAGTGCATACATTTTAAGTCAAATTATCATCATCCAACATAGATATCAGTCTGAAGAATGTATTAGAAAAATGCTCATAAATTCTTAATCAAATCTTTGAAAACTGCAGGTGACTTTTTTTGTGTGTTTGTTTTTTTGAGACAGGGTCTCACTGTGTAGCCCTGGGTGGCCTGGAATTTGCTATCTAATCCAGTCTGGCTTCTAACTCAGTTGGCCCCAACCTCCAGTGTGCTAGCTAGAATTAAAGGCTAGCAATACTTAACCTGGCTTCCTCTTTAATCTTAATCTGAAGATAAAGCCTCATTGTCCTGCCTCCGTTTGCACATCCTTCCTTTTAGTTTGCTATTACCAGGGTGCTTTTGCTTTGTCTGCCTTCGGATTAAGCTTCTCTGTTGTTACATTCTAAGGAATATGGCATGGGTTATGAGGCAGTAAGGTTAAGGGAGGAAAATGTGCTGCTATTGCTGCTATTTCTATATGGTGCTACTTTGTCCTTTATCATACTGACTCTAAACTTAACTTTTTCTCTCTCCACTCAGTAAAGGAACAGATAAATAAAATGTGTTACAAACATCTCCTAGAATACCAGTCAGTATTACCTGGAATGGGTTTATGATACTTGCTATGACCTGGATGAGCCTTGGGAAACTGCCAATGAAATTAGCCCATCATGAAAAGGCAAGAGTGGTTTCATTCCCCTGAGAGTCAAGTTCATAGAGACAGTAAGGAGGGCAGTGTTGGCAGGGTTGGGAGGAGGCACTAGGAAGTCAGTGTTTAGTAGAGTGCTACCCAACTGTACACTTAATGTCTATCGGATGGCTAATTTTATATTACTTAGATTGTACTGAACTTTTAAAAATTACGCCTGAACTCAGGTAAATATGGGTATATCAAAGGTATAAGCTATGTGTATATCAACAGTCACTGTCTACATTTGTCTATGTTTTTAAAGATGAACCTCATTGAAGTCTCACAATTACTATCTGAAATCATCATTGTGAGACTTCCTTCCCTCCTTCCTTCCTTCCTTCCCTCCCTCCTTCCTTCCTTCCTTCCTTGCTTGCTTCTTTCTTTCTTTCTTAAATTTATTTATTTTATGTATGTGAGTATACTGTCACTGTCTTCAGAGAGACCAGAAGAATGCATTGGATCCCATTACAAATGGTTGTTAGCCACCATGTGGTTGCTGGGAATTGAACTCAGGTCCTCTGGAAGAGTAGTCAGTGCTCTTAACCGCTGAGCCATATCTCTAGCCCACTCATGGTACAATTTCATATAGGTTAACTTCACTGCTGAAGAATTATTATCAAAAAAATGGTTTATGGTTTAACTGTATTATGCTATGCTTACAATTATGCTGTAATTATAAGGTCCAGTGCCCCTTTGAACAATATTATAATAAGTGCTTAGCTATAGTTCCTCCATTATGAACACATATAGGTCTGAAGAGCATTTATTTACAAATTTGGAAACAAAATATGGCTTTGTGAGATTTTTAAGGGGCTGGAGAGGTGGGTCATCAGTTCACAGCCTTCACTGTTCTTTCCAGAGACTGGGGTTTGATTCCTACCACATATGTGCTATGCTATGTAATTCTAAGGCACTTATTTCTTGCCCCATAATTTTGGTGCTTTACAGGCCCCAAACTAATGAGTAGATGCAGATTAATTAATACACATAAAATGATTTATGTTGGAAAACAGCTTGGCAGATGAAGTAGTCTTAGGAGTGAAACCTGGACAACCGCTAGTGTCCGCGAGAAGTCCAAGGATAGGAGGAGAGGGAGGAGTAGTCACCTCTTCCAATGGGACCAGCTGACCTCCAGAGGATCTAGCACATTGAGTTCTATTAAACCACAGCTACAATTGCTCTTGCCTGGCAAAGTGAGCAGATACCTGCAGCTGCCAACCCAGCTTGCTCTCCTCAACAGCTAGAGCTTTTGAAAGAAATTTGCAGTTGAAATAATAAATGATGAAGGTTACCCAGTGCTAAAAATACTAGGATAAACTCTTTGGAATGGTCTACTTCCTTTCTCTCTCCCTTCCTCTCCCCCTCCTCTCTCCCTTTTTCCCTCCTTCCCTCCTTTCTTTCCTCCCTTCCTCCTTTCCTTTTTGAAGCAGTGTCTCTTTATAGTTGAAACTAACCCCAAGCTTGCAGTGTAGATGAGAGTGACTTTGAACTTCTGATCCTTCCTCCTCTGCTCCCAGATGCTGGGATTATAGGGTGAGTTGCACCATGCCTGGCTTACGAGGTACAGAGGATATGCTTAGTTGATAGCATGAATGTGAGGTGAGCCTGACCCAGAGCAGTGCACCCCTAGACTGATTTGGCTTTTTAAAGAGGTAAATGTATTTGATGGAGAAGCTTTTCAGTGACTCTAACAACCTGCACTCCTACTAAGTACCCATATAATGATGGGTGGTGCCAAGCCCAATGTAGACAATTCTGGTTGCATAGTTGGAGGAGAGGGTTCTTGAAAATAAATTACATCCTGTCTTTGGTAAATCTCAGCCTCATTCAGATCAAACTGCTAGCTAGGAGAAATCTGAGGAGGAAGAAATGACACCAAGGAGAATTAAAGCTGGTTTAGTTTTGTGAGCTTAGCACAGAATGAAAGAGATGTCATGTTCAGCCGTCAGCACATGTGTGCTAAGCGATGCACTTTGAAGGTGAGTTGTTTCTCCATCCGAACCAAAGGGGTTCTGCTTATTGGTTTGTTTGGCAACTTCTTTATGTAGATTCAAGAGGTTTTCACAAGCCGAGTCCAAACAAGTTACCAGTTTTGAGCTCACATCAACTTTTTAAATGTGCTTTCCTGCCTTCCTTAAGTTGTTGGGCAGAAACTTGAACTTGTGTTGGGGTTGTACCTTAATGACAGAGTGTGCAGTCTAAGTCTCAGCTTACACACACACACACACACACACACACACACACACACACAGGATAAAAAAAGAAGGCAGTGGAACATAAAGAGAAGAATGTACATTAATCTGCTCTTCACCTGGGAGCTATTTTAGCCACCTAACTTGCTTTAAGTGCCACTGCCCTCGGCTTTGGGCTTTGAGAGTGAGTCACAGTTTCTGGAAGCCTGAAATCCACTGGTTTGGATTATTTTAAAGACGTGGCCTTTCGGCCCCTTGACCAGTTCAACCTTTCTGCCAGCATTTACTGCCTGTGTGCACTGCATACAATCATGTCAACTCAACAAGAATCTCTCATGTTCTGATTATTTTTCCTCATTCGTCAACTCTATCTAGCATGTGCCTGTGCTAGAGGATAAACATCTAGACATTTCCAACTTCAGCTTCTAACAGCCAACTGATGTCCACCGTGTTTCCTGTTCTTCTGTTTACTACTAAAATGTTGAAGTTTCTAATAAAAATTACTTTCCCTGAGTGCTTCTATTTCTTTGCTACTTGAAGGATCTTTTACTATAGGATATGTGTACTCTTCTAAATATATAATCACAGGTCAAACTATCAGTTTATCCTGGGTCATTTATCTCAAGAATTAAAATATTCAGGTGGACATGGTGGCACACACACTTAATCCCAGCACTAGAGAGACAGAGGGATCTCTGTGTGTTCCTTGCCAGCCAGGTCTACTTAATATGTAGAGAGACCCTGTCTCAAAGGAAGAAAATTAAAATATTCTTTAAATATACTACACAGACCTATAAAATAATAAATAACTGAAGAAAAGCATGCCCCTTAGTACATATTAATTCCATTTCTGAGGCCTTAGCGTTAACTTGGAGGGGAATATACATTCTGTAAGAAGTCCTGTTGGAGTCATCATTTGCTCTTACGGTGGATTCGACACAAACTTTCGATGAGGAGAGGGTCTATTCCTCTGGATTCCTGATATGAAGCTGTCCTTGAGCATAGTTACCAGGCAAGAGGATCTCTGCTATCAGAACCTCCACAAAGGCCTTGGAGAAGAGTTCAGGCAATGCTCAGTAGTATCCAAGCAGGACTTGACTCATACATAGGGCAGATTTCAGCATCCTAGCCTACTTTATCAGAGAAATTCCTTAGAGACTATCAGATAATGTCTAGAGTTTAGATAAATAGCTATTAGAATTTTAAAGTTGTTTAATACCTGCATCTTAATTAGATATGACTAGTTTGTGTTATTTTGTTTCTAGTTTCATGTATGCAGCATTTCATTCTCAGTTGTAAAATTCAAAAATATAACATTTATACCAAATATTGATTAATGAGATACTAGACAATTAGAATGAATTCTAATGTTCTGTTTATCAGGACTACAGTGAATTTAGAAATAATCTGGTCTTTTGGAGCATTGCTTGTAAGCTTTGCATATTGTATCTAGTTTGACAGGTTTGTCCTGTTGTTGAGGCATTCTCTAGTGTCTCTTGAATATTCAGGTTCTCCCTCCCCATTGCTGGTGAGAAAAGAAATTCTTAAAGTGTATATGCTAAAAATTTTTTCCTGTGTTTTCTGTTTGTTCTTAATTTATGGGTCATTTTTGAGATTTTCTACTCATTTTTGGACCATCGTTAAATCCTGAAGTCACGGAAAGCAAGCTGGGTAGTGAGGCTCTGTGTAACTGCATAGTAACACTCCATCCAGGCCCAGCCTCTGGTAAAGTGCGCGTGAATTCTCCAGTATAGTGGGTTTCAGATCCATAAAGGTTTTGTTACATACATATAAAGGACTTTGCTTCTACCTCGCTGCTGAACATTACTCTCCTTTGTTCCCTTTGCATGTAGTTGCTCAAGAAACACAGGCTTGTGCACAAAGCTGGGCTGCCCTCTCCTCCATGTTCTCAAATAAATGTTTTTGCATTTGCTGTAGTTTCTGAGTCTTCTTTTAAAAGATAAAATTCTTTATCGTATGTATTTATTGTGTCTGTATGTTCTCAAGTATATACATTCCATGGCATGCATGTGAAGATCAGAGGACGACTTGCAGGAGTCAGCTCTCTCTTTCTGCCATGTGAGTCCTAGAGATTGGACCCAGGGCATGAGGCTTGGTAACTGACCCTGAGTCTTATTTTCCCTATGAATAGAAGCATAAGCAGTTTTACAAAAAGTAGGAGCGAGGCTGTTTTCCCACAGGACTCTCCTTTTTAGCATTGCACCATCCCCATGCCTTGCTTGCACACGCATGGTTTCCTGTATACTCACTCTGCCTTTGGATGGCATCTGTTCTTGCTGGGGAGGGTTGGACCTGTGAGTGGATGAGGCTGTTTAGCTGGGTTGGCTCTCTAATCATATGAGATCACCTAGACGGAGTGAGGCAGAAAGAGGGTGGGTCTGGAGCTGACTCTTAGCTGTCCTTGAAGATTTCAATTATCCTTTGTTGTCAGGGCCATTTGTTTCTCAGAGATCCTTATCCATCCTTAAACTTCTCTTTACTGATGATACTTACATGAGTCCAGATCAGCAGTTTCTAGAATCTTCATGCTAGGCATTTTTAAACTGGGATGGATTGCTGTCACATCAAATTTAGCAATAAACAAACAAACATTTTTATTCTAAAATTAGTTTTCATGACTTCAACAGTTCTCCTAAGCCTCCCAAGTTCACACCCCATATACCAAGGTCTCAGTCAGTTTTAGTTTTTTGGTTTTGTTTTTTGTTTGTTTTTTGGTTTGGTTTGGTTTTGGCCACTAGGTATGCCATCCATCAGCTTCTGTAAAAATCTGCCTTTCAGGACAAGCTGCATCTGATGAACAGTGATGCTTTATGCTTCAGAGAATATAAACCACCATGAGACTGAGAGCAAAGATTCATGCGGGTGGCATATCTATGTGCATCTTAGTCACTCTACACCTTAATTTTTAAAACAAGATCTCTCAGTGAGCTTGGAGCTCACTGTCTTGACTAGACTGGCTGCCCTGGAGCCCAGTGATATCTGCTTGTTCCTATCCACTCACTAGCACTGCGATCACAGGCACAAATGTTGGGCTTTTATGTAGGTGGTGAGAATGTGACCCTAGGGCTGTGCTTGTGCAGCAAACATTTTATTCACTCAGTCATTTCAGCTTACAGTGAAGAGTTTTTAACACTTCCCCACCCCCATTTACCTAGTAGTCCTATCACATAGCAAACACTCAAATGTTTGTTGAATGAATGGACATAGTGGCCGTCATGGAATTGGAATCAAAGCTACCGAGAGACAGGGCATCACAAAATGAAGTTCAAACTTGAAGTCACTTTCCTGAGAGCTGTTTGGCTGCTTCTTCATCTTTACTCAAGTGTGTAACACATGACCATAAACTATCTCCTGGGATGTGTTTTTGGGTTAGGGATTATGTACAAATAGAAACAAATCTTAAAATACTGTATTTTGATTTCTAGGCTCCACCAGAGGACACAAATTTATCCTTTTGTTTTTTCCTCTCAGCACAGTTTTAGACTGTGTAAATATAGTTCTATCATAGACAAGAACTAGTACAACTCCACAGATGGAAAGAGCAGCAGAAGCTGGTGTAGGCTCCCATGGCTAGAGGAACGACAGTTACAAGATGTCTCCTGACTTCTACCACACAGAAAAAGGTGACTCATGTTAGGGATCTCCATCATACATCATAGAAAAAGAAAATAGACAGGGAAGGGACATCCCACTCAAGATAGAAGTGCATCTCATTCCTAACACCAGGTTAGTGGCATCATCTGCAGTGAGTCCAAAGCCCTATGGAGAAGGATCCAAGTACAGGCTCCACTTCCCTCAGATTCCTACACCTGTTCAAGGGCATCAAACTACAGAGGTGTCTGGCCAAGGAAGTCTTCCTAACTGTGGGCCATACACTCTGGTCTATCAGAGTCACCAGGTTAGCCTGACCCAAGGAAAGATGTTTTCACTTCAAGCAGCAGCATCAATGGACCATTGAGACCCCAGCAGGACCAGATTAGCCATGCAAACCAAAGTAACAAAGGCCCCATGAACTAAACTGTCATCAGTATAACAGCTTATAAATGTAAGCTAAGATCTTTGTGGTGAATATAAATAGATCAATCACCAGCTAAAATAAAAGGTTATTTGGGACCCATGGGGGTGAATGCTTGTAAATGCAACCCTTGGCAGGCTGAGTCAGGAAGATTACAAGTTTGAGTCTAGCCTGGCCTACAAAGTAAATTCTAGGCTATCCTGGAAGATAGTAAGAACTTGCCTCAAAATTACCGCAATAAAGTAGGATCCAGTGTCTCATCGTATATAATAATCTAGTCACCTGTCATACTAGAACAAGGACAATCACAGTTTGAGTAAGAAAGGTATGACAATAGCAAGATATATCAGATACTGAAAAAGCTAGTTAAGTTACAGCTTCATTTACAGTCTGATGTAATGGAATACAATCCCCTATGCCCTAGGCATTTTTGCTAGAGGACAAAGGCTGTTTCTTTCCCAGTTCTGTACTCACGGCACCACTCTTGGCTGCTGACAGTGGATGCCTAATAAAGAATTATCCAGTTACCTGACTTGAATATGAATGTGCTGAGTATCATCATAAATTCTTTCATGCCTTCGAGTAAGTTTTTAATAATTCTATTATTAGTCAACCAACACAGTAGGAACAAGCTAATGGTATTGAGAAAAGTATTTGATGCCAGAATTGTGTACAGCTCTTAAGGTATTGTTTATGACTCTTCTAAACATAGTCTAGGAACTGTTGACAAAGCCCGATTTAGCAGTACCTCTGTAATAAATATAGACCAAGCCACCATAAAGAAAACATCCAAAGGGCAAAGGCTTTGTTTTATATAGATCTTAGAATAATGATACTGGAAAAGACTTAGAGGTGAGGTCATTCCATCCTTCTTTGTGCCCTCAATGACAACACTTTAAATCTCCCATAGGTCGGTGCTGCACTTCAATTAACAAATCCCCTGGCAATGACAGGCCTTCGGAAAGCATGGCCTTGTTAAGTCACCCCCATCATAAATCACACCGGCCTCGCAAAGCTTCCTCTAAGATAAAGGTGCCTCTGTGTGCCACTTTTATTTGTGTCTTCCTAATTAAAATCACAAGATGTGTGAGGAGTGCCAGGGGTCCAAGAAATTGATCCCTCTATAGACAGACTCTCACGCCCTTGCCTCCTCTCATCAAACAGAACATTTGCTGAAAATGTGCTTTACCCTCTTTGAAAAAAAAGCACATGGACTATAAGTGTTTCTGCCACCATTTGTTGCCCTCATTCACTCATCCACACTGGAGCCTGGGTGCAGGCATCTTCAATTATAGTAAAAATAGTGTCTAAATGTCATGCCACTGTCCTGTTCAGAGAACCTGAGACATCAACAAGTAAAAAGATAATTTGGTCCTTTTAAGTTGATTAGAAAGGATTTTATTTTTTAACTTTTATTATTTCATTATAATGTTGATTATTATTTTAGTATGGGGATCTATGGCTGTCTCCACCAAAGATAACCCTTGCCCCACTGTACACCTTTGTGGAAATCCAGCTTTGATTGGTCCCGGAAGTGCTCTGTCAGGGGTAGCAGCAGGGATAGAGCTGTGTTATTTTCAACTAGCTTTTAGAACTCCAAATCCTAGAAGTTTACATTGATTTTGCTCTACGCTGTTTTTAAAAGAAATCCTTGTCTCACAATGATGGAAGATGCCCAGGACATATTTATGTTTTATGAACCACGTTAACTGAGGAACCCTGTAGTGTCTGTGTGTGTCCATGTGATCATACATGTCACCAATGCCCCAAAGTTTCATACTCAAACTTTATTCTCTACCCTTCCCTCTCTAGTTAGAAAATTTGGAGTTATTCTTGTACCTGGTTTTGGCAGGATTATTATTGTTTAAAAATAAACTTGAAAAAAAATAGAAGTTTCTCAAATCCTCAATAATTTGTAACAATCTACTTGCTAGGGACCATCCCTGCCAACGCTGAATTATTCACAAGTAATGATTAACCTGTGCTGCTTTTTCCTTCTCCCTGGAGATAATTGCAGTTACTATAGGAACAAGCATGGGGAACATATGCAGGCATTACATTATGTGACTCAAGACCACATTGTATTAAAAAAGCTCAGCTCTAGGCGGGCATGGTGGTGCACACCTTTAATCCCAGCACTCAGGAGGCAGAGGCAGGTGCATTTCTGAGTTTGAGGCCAGTCTGGTCTACTAAGTGAGTTCCAGGACAGCCAGGAACTGTCTCAAAAAACCAAAAAAAAAAAAAAAAAAAAAAAAGCTCAGCTCAGGAGTGGATTTGTTCATTTTCCAGGTGAATAATGCACGTCTCAGGAAGTAAGCAAATGAATAATTCTTTTTTCAAGACAGGGTTTCTCTGTATAGCCCTGGCTGTCCTGGAACTCACTCTGTAGACCAGGCTGGCCTCGAACTCAGAAATCCACTTGACTCTGCCTCCCTCCCAGGTGCTGGGATTAAAGGCGTGTGCCATCACTGCCTGGCTAGCAAGTGAATGATTTTAAGCTAAATACTTTTCAATAATTATTTCATAGTATCCTCCATGGAAAATGAAGGCAATTGGATCAATGTTGTATTGCCATGAAGTTTTGTTTAAAAAAAACAAAAACAAAAACAAAAAACCCAAACAACCTACAGTGGCATGTATAAATGTAGGATTTCTTAAAGTTTATTTCTATTTATGTGTGTCTACATGTGTGTCTACATGTGTCTAGGTGTCCACATAGACCAGAAGAGGCCATTTAGATTCCCTGAATTTGGAGTTTTAGGTGGTTGAGAGCCTTGCAACCTGAATGCTGGGATTTGAACCCAGGTCCTTTGGAGGAGCAGTAAGAAGTCTCAGCTGCTCAGCCATCTCTCCAGCCCTATGACTGTAGTTTTAAAGCAAAGCAATAATCGTAAGAAAGAGAATGAGTTGACTTTTAAAGGTTAAAAGGTATCATCCTAGTCAGAAATACTGTATTTAATAACTGAACTTTTTGTTAATTCTTCTTCATATTTGATTTAAACTGATGTGAAAATGGGCTAGAAAAGCAGCCGAGTCATGGTGAAGAGATTGAAGGAAAGAGCAATTACCTTCCGGCTGTCAGAGTTTTGTCAGCAGTGCCAAGCCAGCTTTTGATCTCAATCATTTTTGTTTTTGTGACTTCCACCTAGATGCAGCTCCCCGGGTCAATGTGTCTGACTGTCAGAACTATCACGTAAGGACTGCAGCCTCCAAGCTACCTGAGCAGCTCCTTGTTACATCAAGAGCTTTAGCCAATGGTCTCCAAGCTGGCACATATGCTCCCTTATATTCTTTACCTGCCTTTCTCTAAAGAAAACACAGCTGGACCAATTGAACATGATTTTCTTAGGCTTCACAGGCTTGGCTTGGGGAATCTTGCCCAGGTGGAAGCATATTGTTTTCCTAAAAGCCATGTTGTCATGTCTGTCTATGTAATGTACCTTCACTATAGAGCCACAACAAATTTAAGCCAAGGAAGGCCATAAAATTTACCTTTTTGATAACTTCCCTTATAACTGAGGGCTTTATGTATAAGCAACAAGTGTCTGTTATGACTGTAAGGAAATGGAATTTTTACAATGATCATAGGACTATCTAGTAAGCCTTGGGCTATGAAATAGCAGTTGTCAAAAATGTAGTGATGTGCCCATTAGGTAACTTCCAGTATTGTGGAGAAAGGGATTAGGATAGTCTCTATACTTTTTAGTGAAATATACAGTAAACCTTGATTCTATTAGTAAATTTTTAAAAAATCTTTTTTTTTTCTGTGCAGAAAGTGAATGTCTCAAGGGAAAATGCCTTGAAAATTGATATTTGAGGTTCCCATGAAGTTACCATCTTGCCATGTGATAAGCTAGGTGGTTTATAAAAGCGCCCATGCTTGTCTGATCTTTAGTATCTTAAGCTGAAATTGATGTGCTCAGAAAAGGTTTAACAGGTCCTGGAGAACAAGTCCCACAGGAAACGGAGCTGAACAAACTAGCAAAGAGAAGACAAAGAACTAAGAACTGAGCTGGGCAAGGTGGCGCACGCCTTTAATCCAAGCATTCTTTAATCCCAGCACCCGGGAGGCAGAGGCAGGCACATTTCTGAGTTCGAGGCCAGCCTGGTCTACAAAGTGAGTTCCAGGACAGCCAGGGCTACACAGAGAAACCCTGTCTCGAAAAAAATCAAGAAAAAAAAAAAAAAAAAGAACTTAGAACCAAGTCTTCATGGGAAACAAAAGAAATGGTCAGAAATTGGCTCTCACATTTTTAAATTAATAGAAGATGCTAACTCTATTAACAATAAGTTATGAAACTAAAAGATTTAGGATTGTGAGGAAAAATGCTTTCTTAGCAAGTAGAGCCACAGAAAGCAAAGAGGTGGAGTTGCAGAAAATGTTGAAGAGTAAGAAAAACAGAAATACTTGCCTGTCATAGTGGCAGTCATATCTGTAACTGATCATGAATAGAGGTGTCTTCAGAGGGAACTTTTTGATTCAGTAGACCCACAGCAGAAACGGATGTTTGAGCGTGAGTTGTGTTTGACTGGTACATCTGAAGTAACAAGGTTCTGGTCTTAGGCTTCTTTTGGTCTTTCCTATGCCCATGGTAAGCGAGTGGCAGGATGGGGGGCTGTAAGGCAGTTGAGTGGTGCATGTTCCTAGGGTCTCTGTTTCCTGGTTGGATCTTCCACCTCGTAATCTTTCTCTGATTCTAAAAGATGGCACCCTATCCTCCTAATTCCTCAAATAAGAAACATGAATGTTACCTCTCCTGGTACTTGGTGGACTATGAAGTGTGACTTTTTTTCCAGCAGATATTATTGCTAAAATATCTTTCCCACTGTCTCCCATCAGCTGCTACACTGCCATAGCTATGGCCTCCCCGAGCCAAGTCTCCTTTCTTGTGGCCGAGTCTCCTAACCTTGGATCTCAGACTTCTCTAAGCAGAGATGCTTGTAAAACGTAAACATGGTTGTGTTCATCTCTTCCCTGGAAAACTAATGTAATTATCCATCATTTAAAGAGCCAGGCTCATTAAATGGCAATTAAAGATCCTTTCTGACCTGACTTCTAGGCCATTTTTAAAATTTCTTCATCTATACAGATACACACAAATTTTCTGAAAGCTCTGTAGTCCTTCTGGAAGCTTTGCTCCCCCATTTCTCTCTCTGCATCTTCAAACCCCAAGACTTAACCTGAAAAAGTACTTAATTCTTTGAGACTCAGATGGACTCTGGCTCAGCTCCCATTGCCCTGCACATTGCATCACATCACCACTATGTCCCAATAACGTTTTGTGGGGCCTCTATCTTTCTGTGTGTGTCTCTCTGTGTCTCTGTCTCTGTCTGTCTGTCTGTCTGTCTGTCTCTCTCTGTCTCTCTGTCTCTCTCTCTGTCTCTCTCTGTCTCTCTCTGTCTGTCTCTCTCTCTCTCTCTCTCTCTCTCTCTCTCTCTGTGTTATGTTATCACCATCCTTTGCAGTTCACATGCACCAATATTTACTTCCATGTACATTCTTGATGACCATAGGATTTTTCATTTGTATGAGATTAAGATAAAAAGTGGAGGCAGAATTAAGAATTTAGAATGTAAAATGAGATGGACTGGTGTCCCAGAAAAAAATATTGTGCCAAGATCTTGGAAAAGTTATAGACCAGAGAAAAGAGAAAGTCATTCAGATTATTATCACTAAACCCAGGGAAGAGAGAGAGAGAGACTGAGACATCTGAAGGAAAGGCTGTGGCAGGGGAGAGAGAGAGAGACTGAGACATCTGAAGGAAAGGCTGTGGCAGGGGGAGAGAGAGAAACTGAGACATCTGAAGGAAAAGCTGTGGCAGGAGAGAGAGAGACTGTGACATCTGAAGGAAAGGCTGTGGCAGGAGAGAGAGAGAGAGAGAGAGAGAGAGAGA
>NC_034592.1:1432922-1436354 GCF_900095145.1 Mus pahari | reverse complement strand
GAGAGAGAGAGAGAGAGGCTGAGACATCTGAAGGAAAGGCTGTGACAGGGGAGAGAGAGAAGAGAGAGAGACTGTGACATCTGAAGGAAAGGCTGTGGCAGGAGAGAGAGAGACTGTGACATCTGAAGGAAAGGCTGTGGCAGGGAAGAGAGAGAGAGACTGAGACATTTGAAGGAAAAGCTGTGGCAGGAGAGAGAGAGAGAGAGACTGTGACATCTGAAAGAAAGGCTGTGGCAGGAGAGAGAGAGAGACTGTGACATCTGAAGGAAAGGCTGTGGCAGGGGAGAGAGAGAGAGAGGCTGAGACATCTGAAGGAAAGGCTGTGGTGCTTAAACCTTTAGAAGAATAGGAGGCCAGAGGTGAGACTGGGAACAGAGGTTAAGAAACCACAAATTATTGACTTATTAGTAATGCACCAACCATTCGGAAGGAGCAGTAGATCCCAGCCTAGTTCCATGGAGTGTCTAGTGTCTTCAGTAAAGCAAAATACATTTGCCTGTACTTGGCCAAAGCAAGAGAATAAAGAAAAAGGGCAGTGAGCAGAACAAACACCATTAGCAACTTGGACAGGCCTAGTACCTTTATTTGAATGAATTAAAAATGTTTTTGAGGGCATTCTTGGGTGTTTTAGGCAGCATATTTCACATTTGAGGCCTTTCCCCAGTATTTAGCAGCTCCTAGAACAAACCCACCTTATTTAAGGACTCAGCTGCCAGCACCCCATGAAAACTCCACTCCATCCTGTTTACAACTCCTGTTTGGTCAGACTGCTCTTGGAAGTATTTGGATTTAAGTTAATCCTCTTCTATCTCCTCAGGTGGCCTTGGTATTTGCCTCCTGGATCCACCCTGCCCTGTCTTCCGACAGAGTTGACCTTTGCCTTACACTCCTATCTCTGGGCCAGCTATCTTCTTCCCTCAGAGTCCACAAGGAATGATTCCATTCTGGAAACTTCCTTCATAAGTCTGTTGATCACACACTCCTACTTGCACCTAATGTTTTCTTACAGTAAAATGTGAACCACCATGAATTCTGTACTTTATTGTGGGTTTACTTGTCTGCTTGTTTTACTTTAAGGAACCTGAACCCAAGGGGAGGTGGGGGAGATTGAGCATGGCCCCATAGCAACAACATCGTATATGTAGTGAACAAGTCCTTATATACCAGAAATTAAATTTGCTGTACCTTTTCATCTCTCTCTCTCTCTCTCTCTCTCTCTCTCTCTCTCTCTCTCTCTCTCTCTCTCTCTCTCTCTCTCTCTCTCTCTCTCTCTGTTTTTCGAGACAGGGTTTCTTTGTATAGCCCTGGCTGTTCTGGAACTCACTTTGTAGACCAGGCTGGCCTCGAACTCAGAAAACTGCCTGTCTCTGCCTCCCCAGTGCTGGGATTAAAGGCGTGCGCCACCGTGCCCAGCTCTTTTCATATCTCTTAAGATCCTCTTTCTGCTATGTAGAAACATAACAGAAAAATGTTAAAGGATCATGAAACTGGATGCCAATTCCCAGAACTCAGGCTTTTCATGGTCATTTGTATGGTTTTTCTCTAGAAGTGAGCCTTTGGAGGAAAGAAACTTCCTCTTATATTAAATTTGTAGCTTTGAGAAGGTAGCTGCTACAGAGGGGCAGGTGTAGACTTTTAGTAAGTACATTGGGGGTAGGGAGTAGACAGGAGACTTGTTAGTCAAAGCTGGAATTTCGTGGAGGTGGAGTGTTTGGGAGAGAGAGGAGCTTATTCTGAATGTCATACATTGTAAAATGATTTCATCTTTGCTGAAGAAACTCTGCATGCCGCAAGGTAACAGAATAAGTGATAATGTCCCAGAATGAGTGAGCGATTGCTTTTCACATTGATTCCAGAGACCTCTGAAGCAGATGGTCTGACTTGTCTATTGATTTGAGGAAAAGCTGAGCCAATGAGCCGGATGTAAAATTCCCCAACTCCTCATCAGAGGTCAGCCAGACCTTGGGAGAATTTGTTCAGTTTTCCTTTTCTAATAAAAGATAATTAAGAATCGCAGACCTAGGTTTGAGTTAGAATAAGAATTACTTTCTTGAACAATAAGCACATTATTAAAAGGAAAAATGCTGTAAAAGAGGAACTTTTTATTAAGGCACTACTGGAAAAACTTTCACACGAGACAGATCTGCTGAATCAGGGATGTTTAGGCAAAGCATAATCACGAAATAGGTTTGTTCAGACCTTAGAGAGTCTGAATTGTCCTCTGTACAGGAAAATACCAGCCAATCTTATCACTGTGGAAACGTGCCAAATAGTTTCCATTGTCAAACTTCCCTCTTATCTCCCTGCCAGTGGTTAAATTGTCAAAGGCTTGGTCATTGTGTAACGTGTATCTGTTGTTATTTATGAGAAAGCTAGTGGGTGTTTTTCATAGATTGAATGCAGACAGCAGCATTTTATATCCTTCTTTCGTATAATGACTGGTGGTTTGAATGAGACTGTCTCCCATAGGCCCACATATTTGAACACTTGCTCCTTAGCTGCTGTCACCGTTCAGAGAAGATTAGGAGGTGTAGCCTTGTTGGAGAGAATACGGGAGGCAGGAGTTGAGAGTTTGAAGACTCTGACGATTGTCATGTCTTCTCTCTGCTTGCAAGTCCAAGGTGTGAGCTCTGGGCTTGCTGCTCCTTGCCTGCCATGGTTCCTTTCCATGGTGGTGATTAACATTTATCTCCCGGAACCATAAGCACAAACTCTCCTTCTATAAGTTGCCTTTGTTGTCATTTAGCAACAGTAGAAAGCAAATGAATACAGTGCTATTTAAAAGTATATGACAATCACTTTTAATTAATTTTAAGTTATAGCTTATACTCATAAGAGTTCATGTATTTTAAGCATGCAGTTCTAGAAAGCACACAAATAAGGTATATAAATCAGATCTTTATCATAAATGGTCCCTTGAGCTTTCATATTAATGGTACCTCCACTGAACTTTAGACAACACCTAATTAGTTTCTATTAAATATATCTTTGGCTTTTGAAATAATGTCATCTGGAATCACTTATTATTTAATCTTTTTAAAATTACATCTTGTTACTTGAAAAATACTGTTAAACAAATGAATAGTCGTACACAGGTTTTGAGAAAATACTTGCAAGATATAGAGCCTTGAATTTAGATATATTGACTCTTAAATAAAATTGTCCTCTTAGTAACAAATGGTCAGCCCTGAAAGCCTGCACACATAAGAACTATTAAAAGATGAGCAAGAGGACCCCAGGGCCGGGTTCGAGCAACAGCATGGAACATCCCCACTCGCCTGGCTTCATCTCGAGGAATTTTTTCTCTTTTACCGAACAAAACAAAACAAAGTTTTGCCTTTTCAAGCTTCTTGCTCCTCTTTCTCTCTCATTGTTCTGGTCCCTTCCCAAGCATCTGAGGTTTGAACCAAAGGCCTAATCGTGAAATATCCC
>NC_034592.1:1428108-1432566 GCF_900095145.1 Mus pahari | reverse complement strand
ATAATAATAAAAAAATAAAGAAAAGAAAAGAAAAGAAAAGAAAAGAAAAGAAAAGAAAAGAAAAGAAAAGAAAAGAAAAGAAAAGAAAAGAAAAGTTTTAGGTCTGTGTGACCTTGGGTCTAGCAACATGATGAACTGCAAATTTGGATTCATGAAACTTTAAAACATTTATGTCCAGCCTCAAGTACTATTTATTATATATTTTATCTCTCTGATTGAAAAGATTTTTATATTTACTATTATATATGTGTGTGCAAATATATGCATGTGTATGGGTGTTCACATAGGCTAGAGCTGTAAGAACTGGGAGCTAGAGTTTCAGACAGTTCTACCTGATGTAGTTGCTGGGAATGGAAAGTCTGGTCCTTTGGAAGAACAGTACATGCTTTTATCCACTGAGCCATCTTCCCAGTGTACTACACCACATCTGTCTCTTAAACAATAAAACTTGTTATTTCAACATCAGTTCAAAAGAAAATCAAGTTGAAGGGGTCTGCAACCCTATAAGAGGAACAACAATATGAAATAACCAGTACTCCCACCCCACCCCCCCTCAGAGCTTGTGTCTCTAGTTGCATATGTAGCAGAGGAGGGCCTTGTAGGCCGTCAATGGGAGGAGAGGTCCTTGGTCTTGCGAAGATTATATGCCCCAGTACACGGGAATGCCAGGGCCAGGAAGCGGGAGTGGGTGGGTAGGGGAGCAGGGTGGGGGAAGGATATAGGGAACTTTAGGGATAGCATTTGAAATGTAAATAAAGAAAGTATCTAATAAAAAAAGAAAGCTAAAAAATAAAAAAAAAAATTAGTTGCTGAATACACAAAAAATAAAAACATTGAAAAAAAAGAAAATCAAGTTGAAATATACTTTCTTTGGTTGTGTTAGTTCAATTATAGTGGTCAAATAGGACAGGAGAAAAACAGGGTCACATTTATCCACTGTACCAAACTGTGCAGCTATATTCGAGAAATTAAGATTTTAAAATTTAAATGACAATGCAAACTTTTTCAAATACTGTCTTTTTGTATTTTCTTTTATTTTTTTTTCTTTTATTTTTTTGTCTTTTTGTATTTTCAACACAAATGAGAGAGAGAGAGAGAGAGAGAGAGAGAGAGAGAGAGAGAGAGAGAGAGATCTTTGTAATTTAGGGTATTTCCCAGTGAAGGAGAAGGAGGAAACAGAGGGAAGAGTGTTCAGACATATCGATCAGCATGCAGTCAGAGCTGACTTTTCTCCAGAAACTTCTAGAAGAGGAGCCACTCCTCCAGTCAATCCAGGTAGCTGTGGTTCCCTTGAGCTGCTGTTGACTTGCTCAAAGCTTATGTTGATCCAGGGCTCTGGGATGGGCCTTGAGGGGCTTGCTGGGAGAAAAGCTGGGGTGCGGATATTGGGGGTTACCCGCTGGACTTGTAGACCCTATAGTTATGCCCCTAGGAATTTCTCTATGGCTCAGGTATCCTCTCTCTACTGTGTGCAGCATCTACAGATGGCACAAACTCGAGATTAACAACAGTTTCAGTGCAAAGGTCATTGGGAAATATACGTAGTCATCTTTTAATTTTGTGGTTGAGTGGCAGTGAGTCCATATGCTTCTACTTCTGCCATTGCAGCTGTGGCTCATCAGAGCCGTTTATCTTTTCTCTGTGGATCTCCACAAGCATTAAACAGGGAGCCCTCATTCTCCTGCACTGTAGCCTGCGGGAATCACCATTCTCGTTTTTCTGTATCAAATAAGTCAAAGTCATCTGGTCACCTCATATAAGTAGGGTCTTAGATGGTGGCTTTCTTTTCCGTTATCCACATTGTGGCGCGTGCTGATTTGCTTTTTATGGCTGAAAAACATTCTATTGTATATTGGGTGTGGCGGTGTGAACCTATAATTCCAGGAATCTCTATTCTCTTTTCTATAGTAGCAGTACCATTTACTGGGTATGGAGTTATGTCTCATGGTTTTGATTTACATTCACCAGATGACCAGGGCTGCTAATCACATTGTCACAAATGTCTGTAAGTCTTTCTGAAGGTATTTCCACTCTGTTCTTTGGCTCTTTTTTTTTTTTAATTGTGTTGTGTACTTTGTTGTTAAATTGTGGGATTTTTTTTAAAGTTCTGAATGTTAATCTCATTTGGTATATATGTTTTCCAAATACTTCCTTTGATTCTTTGAGTTACATTAAAACTACAACTATTTTTTCTTTGACAGTTTCATATATGTATCTCATATATTTTGATTATAGTCATCCCATTGCCTTCTCCTATCCTCTCCCTGCTCCCACTGAGCCCCTTCTTTCAAAACAAAAACAACAAAAACAAAAACAAAAAACAAAAACAAAACAAAACAAAAAACAGTTCTTACTCTTTTCATGCCTTTGTGTGTGTATGACCTACTGGGTTTTATTAGGGCTCCCTACATGAGCATGGTGAGGATTATTTACTGGAGCGTGGGGCCACTTTCCTGTGGCTCCCCACTGATGTAAGCTGGTCCCCTGAAATTGCATTTGAATCTGAATTTTGACACTGACTCTTTCTTTTTGATTTTACTGTTCCTACTTTTGTGGTTCAGGGCAAAGAACCCCCCCCCCCAAAAAAAAAAAAAAAGAAAAGAAAGAAAGAAAGAAATGAGTGCAAATCCACAAGCATGATTTCTTCTCCATTCTCTTCTTCAATTTGGGGCCCTGAGGAACACTTCAGTAACCTTTATGCATAGTATGAGATAAAGACATCACTTCTTTTACAGAAATTCTGTTTCTCCAGCACCCCTTACCAAAAGCCAAGCCCTCCTAGGCAAGGATTCCTTCAGTAGATGTTTCCAGAGCTGCTGGTTACTGTTTCAAAGGTTAAACAAATAATGATTAAGTTGTGCATAACTTGAGGTAGATTTTGACCCCTCACAAGTTGAACAGTACTAGAGATCTAAGATCATTGACATTCTTCAGGAAGGAACAAAATAACTTAAGCCTTCTCGGAAAGACTGGAAAGTTAAAGAATATTCTGCTGATCAAAGAGCAACTGGCTGCTGTGCAGCCCTCAAATTCTGGACTCGGCTGGCCAGAGTGGTCTCCCTCTTGCCAGTGAGGCGAGCTGGGGGCTGCTGACGAACATGGCCTCTCATTTTCTCTGGGGTTTTGTTACTTTATTGGTGGTACCCGGATTAGATGGCGAAACTGGAACACCGGAGCAGAAGCTACAGAAAAGGATTGCTGATCTCCACCAGTAAGTAGACCCGTGGCTTATTTCTGCTAAGGGACGGGAGTCAGTCCTCGCTGTCTGCTGTCACAAATAACACGAGGAGTCAAAGTTTCTAAAGGAAAACAGTGATGTTAAAAAGCCACTAGGGAGAAGATTTGGGCGGGTATAAAGAACCGTTTTCTGATGTACAAATGGTCTTTGTGCACTTGTGAGTGAGTCACATTTGCAATTCCTGGGAAATATATCATTAAGAAATTCTCAGAGAAATAATGATATAGAGATGGTTTGGTTGGATTGAGTGTGAAATGAGGATATGTATAGCAAGTCTATCATTATTCTGCAAGAAACTTGGTTTAAAATTTAAAATTCTATGTGCTAATTACTGATGAATTCTCTGCTCAAATTGTATAGGCCTCGGATGACTACAGAGGAGGGAAACTTAGTGTTTCTTACAAGCTCTGCCCAAAACATTGAATTTAGAACTGGTTCCCTGGGGAAAATCAAATTAAATGATGATGACCTTGGCGAATGTTTACACCAGGTAATGCACTGGAAAAACACAGATGTTGCTTTGTTAATCAATATATACTAGCTTAAATTGACCAGCTCAATATTAGTCAGGACTTTGAGTCCTGAGCATAGAAAACACAACCGTAAGATCAGTTCTTAAAAAGAAGCCTTATGCTGGAGAGATGGTTCAGCAGTTAAGAGCACTGACTGCTCTTCCAGAGGTCCTGAGTTCAATTCCCAGCAACCACACGGTGGCTCACAACCATCTGTAATGAGAAAAAGAAGCCTTATAAAGGCTTCATGGTGGGGAGAGAGGGGTCAATGCCTGAAGAGGAGGCTCATTGCTTAGGGACAGATTTCACAGTCCAGAGAAGAGCCACAAAGTCCGAGCTTCTCTACCAGAGAGGGAGTAAGAAGGGGACCAGAGCAGACACAGATGTGTTCTGTGCAGGGTGTGTGTGTCGGGGGGTGGGGGATAAGGAGAAGACCAGAGCAGACACAGATGTGTTCTGTGCAGGGTGTGTGTGTGTGGGGGGGAATAAGGAGGAGACCAGAGCAGACACAGATGTGTTCTGTGCAGGGTGTGTGTGTGTGGGGGGAATAAGGAGGAGACCAGAGCAGACACAGATGTGTTCTGTGCAGGGTGTGTGTGTGTGGGGGGGGGAATAAGGAGGAGACCAGAGCAGACACAGATGTGTTCTGTGCAGGGTGTGTGTGGGGGAGTAAGGAGGAGACCAGAGCAGACACAGATGTGTTCTGTG
>NC_034592.1:1424356-1427745 GCF_900095145.1 Mus pahari | reverse complement strand
GTGGGGGGGGGTAAGGAGGAGACCAGAGCAGACACAGATGTGTTCTGCAGCATTGTTGCCATAGCAGAGTAGTCAGTTACTCTTATGCTTTACTGAATGCTTTCCGTACTCAGCACTGATAACATCATATGCTGCGTATCACACACAAAGTTAGAGCCAGCAGTTAGAGCTGCGTCTGGGTCATGCACTTGTGTGTTATATTGCTTGACTCTCAGGACTCTTTCATGAAAGTGTTGATTATTATTCCATTTATGAGTTACAAAGTGGGCAAATGTTTAATATCCAAAAATAAACAACAAGTAATTGGGGCAAGATTTAAAATTCAAAAGGTCTCATTCAAAACCATACATATTTGTGTTATTAGGGATTGGACAGAGGGAGTTTTAAATTACATCCTAGTCAAGCTCTGTCTCATTGAGCTATAGCCCCAGCCTACCACACTTCTTAATATGCACTCTAAAATGTTATTACATTATGGGAAAATACATATAGAAAAGTCATCGATATGTAGCTCTAGAAGAGTCAACTGAGCTTTGCCACATGTTTTGAATTTATAACAATGAGGCTTTAGTGCTTGCTCCTGTAGGATGGAAATATTTTTCCATATTGTTATTCTTTTTCTTTTCCTTTTCTTTTTAAAATATTAGATCCAGAGAAACAAAGATGATATTATAGATTTAAAAAAGAACACAACTGGTTTTCCTCAAAATATACTTAGTCAAGTTCACCAACTTAACTCGAAGGTAAGGCCGACATACGCAGTGTGCTCATGGTAAGAGCAAATGAGCTTTTGTCAGTCCAACTTTGTACATAGTGAGCTCTCTCATCGTTACATTGTGAACTTTGGGGTCGAGTGGCATAGCTGTAATGGAATCTAGGGAGTGGTAGTGGCAGAAAGCAGTAAGCACTACGGCAGGGGTTTGTCACATGACGGCTTTGTTCAAGTCCTGATAGCATCTTCCTTGTGGACCGAGGGGGGTTATCACTGTCTTTGTGCCATAATCTCCTTGTGGAGGAAACAGAGAGTCAGCTTATCAGTGGGCTGTACTTCTTTTTAAAAGACCTTTAAAAATTTACAGGTAGAAAGAAACCCCAGACGGGAGGGGGAATAAGGAGGGGGAATATAATGAATGAAAACCAAGCAAGGTGGGTCCCTAAAAGAGCAGCAGAGCAGTGGTTAACATCACGTGACATGTCTCTGCGCTCAGTAACTCGTGCATTTTCTTCCCCGCTGCTATAGCTCGTGGATCTTGAGAGAGATTTTCAAAGCTTACAGCAGGTAAGTTCTACAGATGAACAGTCACCGAAAATATGTAAGCAACATTTCTAAGGTAGATATGACTGTTGTTCCTCTGTAAACCTAGCACTCAGGAGGCCGAGCCAGGAGGATTGAGAGTTTGAATCCAGTTTAGGGTACATAGCAAGTTACCTTGAGATACACAGTGTGACTTAACCTAAAATAATAATAATAGTAGTAGTAGTAGTAGTAATAATAATAATATATTTAAGACAATAGTTTCATTATAAGCGGTCAATCAATACCAAGGACTTGATTTTCCGTTGTTTGATTCCTGCTCCCTCTTATGTCCCCTAGGATGTATGAGAAAATCCAGGGCAGTATGCCACCCTAAGGTCACTAAGAATGTGAGATCTTCTACCCCTGAGTTCACAGCCCTCAAGCCCCACCCCTTACTGCCTCCTTTAGCCATCCTGCTGTGGCTTTACGTGTGTATGTTTGCTCAGCTAGTGATCTCCCAGCTGGCATCAATAACTGAGACTCAGAAAGCCACATAGCCTCTCCATGCTGAGCTCAGAATACTGGGGTTGTACAGTGTTCTCAGATCCTTAAAGCTGCACTGGCTGGCAATTCAGCTTAAAACACTTCCCAGAGCAAATACACTCTAACCTTGCTATGTGTAGGCAAGACTGTGTTCATTTATGCTTTTCACCTTTCTTGTGGGTAAATGACTAAAACTTCAGTTGAAACTATAACCCTTCTGCCCAAAGAAATGTATAGAATCTACCAATACTTATGACTCTGAATGAAGTTTCTGCAATTCCCAGTTAATAATATCTGCTCAAATAGTCACAACTTATTTCCATAATGATTGACCTCCTACTGTGGGTGTTAAGTTTGATGAACAAGTTCATGTTCTCTGTTCATCACTTTTAAAACAGATTGTACCTCATCCTTCACATCTTCAGGGAATAGCTGAGCACATGAGAACGTGCAAAGAGCAAGGGCTGCTGGGAGCAAAGCATCATGGGGGTTTTCAAACTCCTACAGTGCTTCCCAGGTTCATTGCTGCTCAAGAACTGGAGATTACGATTAAAATGAGCTTCCGCTGTCCTCTCCCCTCTCATCTGGGTCAAGGTTTTAAGGTTTTAATGGTTTCCAATGTCAGTTTCCTTCTGCTTTGGGATAGGACGAGGTCAGCACAGTCACTGCCACCCCCCCCTCCTCCTGTCAGTTAACTAATTTTCATTCCTGCTAGAACCCCCAAATCTATGGCTTTGAACTGCTTTTGTTCACCAGAAAACTCAAAAGTTTGTGGCCAATGTTCTTAATAATGTCCTTTGACACTTTACTGGACATAACTCATTGTGGTTCTGAAGTAAAGACGTCCCAGGAGGGAGGAAAGCAGAGTTCACAGAGACACGTGCATGCGCAGTCCTGGGATTTATGATAAGGGCAGAGAAAGAATGGCTTTGCAGTAAACAGCACTGGGCCAGTTGGAGATCGCACTCTTCGTCAGCTACCGGAATTTTGTCCACAGAACTAAGCTGATTTTCTCTGAGCCTTTGCTGGTACATATGTATGGATGTAACAAACACGTTGTCCCTGTTTTAAACAGGATTTGACTAAGGTCAATACGTTAAAATGCCTTGACTGCATCAGTTCTTGTCCTCGGTGAAACTGTTGCCTCTGCACCCCCAAACCTTTACAAATTGTACAAAATTGTACAGAATAGTACCCGGTAGCTGACGAAGGGTGAGATCCCCAGTTTGTGTGGACAAAGGTAGCCCTGTTTGCTGTTCTGGTCTAAAAGCGGTCAGGTGAGCAGAGGGCAAAAGGTGTATCTTTGCTGGCAACATTTCAAACAAAGGGGCTTGGAGAGAAAAGAGTTCAGTCAGCTGAGCCAGTGGCAGGAGGGGTGGTAATAAAAGATGATCCGTTTTCAAAGGCTTATCTAGAGGTACCTGAGATAAGACCACTAGGCAAGGGTGGAAATTTCCATTTCATTTTCTTAGTGCAATAGCAACATTCATTCTTATACCTGAATTTGAAATCAACCTTTCTTTCTTTCTTTCTTTCTTTCTTTCTTTCTTTCTTTCTTTCTTTCTTTCTTTCTTTCTTTCTTTCTTTCTTTCTCTCTCTCTCTCTCTCT
>NC_034592.1:1418379-1424221 GCF_900095145.1 Mus pahari | reverse complement strand
TCTCTCTCTCTCTCCCCCCTTCCTCCCTCCCTCCCTCCCTCTTTCTTTCTTTCTTTCTTTCTTTCTTTCTTTCTTTCTTTCTTTCTCTCTTTCTTTTAAGATTTATTTATTTTATGTGAGTACACTGTAGCTGTCTTCAGACACACCAAAAGAGGGCATCAGATCCTGTTACAGATGGTTATGAGCCACCATGTGGTTGCTGGGAATTGAACTCAGGACCTCTGGAAGAGTAGTCAGTTCTAGAAATCTTTATTCCTGTTTAGTAGCACTTGTTTCTCAGATGAACAATTCCCTTAAGGAACAGCGAATCTTCTTTCCTATCCATGACTAAAGTAGGTAGGGTATTAAGGAAAATGAGCATGATTGAAATTTTTACAAGAGGATTGACTAGATGGGGAAAGAGAGTCATTGGAGGGAGTCTGGAGGAAGCCCTCACAGATGAGGAGAAACCCACAGGCTAACTGAAGCACTCTTCACTGTGCACTGAGGCCAAGCACTATCCTCTCACGGACTTAACTGCCCCATCAATTTGTTTTTTTATTTTTTATTATTTTTTATTTTTTTTCAGAATGTGGAGAGAAAAGTTTGCAGTAGCAATCCCTGCCACAATGGCGGCACCTGTGTCAACCTGCACGACTCCTTTATTTGTATCTGCCCTTCGCAGTGGAAGGTGAGTCACTCGGGCTTTCACTTAAAACTCAGAGAACGGCTGGCAGGAGCCAGCGGACACATTGGATCATCCACCAACGTTTCTAGGATCTTGTGCCTCACGAGTCACAGTGACTTGTGCCAACTAGCGGCAGAGATGATGATTTAAACCCTGGCCCATGACGGTTCTCTTAGCCCTGGCTTCAGTAGGTCAGCGCTGGAAAGCATGGGCTGAATCTTGGAGTGCATATGTGAATATTCTTGCCCTCTTCTCTTTCAGTAGTAGTGAGAATACTGCATACAAGGACACCAACAAGATCACTAAGTAACCACCCCCAAGCATAGCAGCCTTTTGAAATAAGGACTCATCTATATAATGATTCTCTCTTGTGACCACTTGACCACTGTACTCTTATGAGGAGCATCTCGGTCCTGGTCTGATCTGAGTTCTAGAAGAATCTTAGCCCAAGATTAATATTATTAATATTGTACTTGGTTCCACCAAGGGCTTATTGTCCACCTATAAGTCATTAAATATATTGTATAAATATTATTCCATAAATGCCCATGTCCTATGGTGCCTGACTGGGTTCTTTACATCTCTGCAGGGTCTCTTCTGCTCAGAGGATGTTAACGAGTGTGCACTTTATGCCGGAACACCCTTTGGCTGCCAGAGTGGATCCACCTGTGTGAACACCATGGGGAGTTTCAGGTAACTTCTTTTTAAAATGTGTGTATTTCTGGAGGACAAGAAGAGCAAGTCATTAGAAGTATTCAAATGACTGTCAATAATACCAGAAGACTAAGCACCCATAGGGTTACCTAACTTTTATTGTACATATTCATAGATATATTTTGCTCAAATAAATACAAACTTTTCACCCCATGAGGAAGTCATTTCAGCAGCATCTCTGAGGAAGACCATCATGATTGTCACAGAGTGGTCAGGAAATGCGGTGCAAGCTGAGCTGATGCCTGAGCAAGAATCAGATTTTTTTTTTTTTTTTTCCCCGAGACAGGGTTTCTCTGTATAGCTCTGACTGTCCTGGTACTCACTTGGTAGACCAGGCTGGCCTCGAACTCAGAAATCCGCCTGCCTCTGCCTCCCGAGTGCTGGGATTAAAGGCCTGCACCACCAGGCCCGGCTAAGAATCAGATTCTTAAAGAGCAGCTATGGGATGAAGTTACGTGGAGCAGACACAGGCCACCATCCTGTGTCCCTGTGCTATGCTAATTTCATGTACTAGCATGCTTACAGTTGCAATCTGGGTGCTTCTTTCACACTGTGAAAGAATGTTGACCAAAACACCAAAGATTGAAAGAACATTCAGACACCCAGTTAATCTTCTGCATTCTCAATTAGCCATAAGTTCCCAGCAGCCACAGTTCCCCCATGTATCTTGTCCCCTTACAGACTCGCTTTGATCAAATGATGCACTCACGGCATCTTCCGATCACCCCATCCTACCCATAATCTTTCCCAGGGAACGGTCCCTTAAACTGAACTAGACACCACAGAGCCTCCGCCTTCCCTCTGGGCTTCAGCAGTGTTGGTCAGTAAAGCCAGCTGCCTCCGAAGCACATTCTGATAATCAAGTCAGGGAGTTTATGCTTGATCATTGTCAGATTTACTAGCGTGCAGTTTCTTAAAATAATTTCGGAGAAGAACATGCTATATTTTAGCTGGCTGCCTGTGTTCTGGGGCCCCATAAGGATTAAGAAGCCAGTTTTGCTACCGCATAAACTCCTCATTGCTCAGCAGAATAATCTAACTTGATTAAAGGCAGTTTATTTGTGTTCCCTTCCCCATGCCTCTGGTGTCTTGTAACAGTGTCCTGCAGAAATGAGTGTAATAATTTTGCTTTAACCCTGTCATCTCTTCACTCACTTTCTCAAGAAGGAACCATAGTTCCTTTGTTCTGAGCTTTAAAACTTTGATTCACTCTAGGTTAATAAATTTGACTCAGGCAAACTTCTGCTAGGCATGTTTATAAATTCAATTATTGTGCACAACCCCAAATGGCTACCTCTCCCTTATGTCTAATACTACGTTCTCTGAGAGGCCTGGCCATGGGGCATAGTGATTGGAGACATTAGTAAAAGCCATAGCTTTGAAGGACAACCAGTGAACTTTTTGAGGGCTTTACTGTTCAGACTTTGGATCTAATTGAAACCATGCCCAGTGACATTGCTGCTAGTCACATTCTGGCTCCAGCTGTCTTTCATTCCCTTGAAAGCATTATCACATCATTTCTGTTTATGGCCATTTATCAATCACAGTGTCCAACTGGAGACATCAGTGACAAGTGTCCCAAACTGACTCCTAGCACATTTGATTGCTTGCCTCCCCAATATCTAGTAATGTCCTGGAGATTAGATATCATTCCAATATTTCTTTATCTCACCACCTTTTGGTGCCAGTAAATCTGCGGTGGTGTGGGTCAAAGAGGAGCCTTTCATACAAGCCATTGCTATTGACTTTATAGCATTATTTTTCATACTTACCCTATAAAAGCAGAAAGGGGGGTAGGAACCTGTAGCACTCACAATTCACAGCTCTTCATTGCACGTCAAGGATGTGAGATACGCACACAAGAAGGGAGAGGAAGAAGGAGAGAGGGAGATTCAGTGTTGTTTCTTGGAGGGGGATAGCATCCCCTTACAAGACAGTATTGAACTCGCTCTTGTTCCCTACGCACAGGAAAGCAGAAGGACTTCTGCTGACTCTTGGCTCCTGGTTGTTTCTAGATGCTGCCCTCATAGATGTGCTGGGGGACATTTGAAAGCAGAGCATTTAGGAGAATCCAAGTTGAATACATCTTAGAGACTTGAATTGAAGTGTATTCCAGGAATTTGTGTCTATATGTATGTTTTCCTGTATTTGTACATGGATGCACATGTATGTAGCAGCCAGAGAACAACCTCAGATGTCTGTCCTCGGGTGTCATCTACCTTGGGTTTTGTTTGTTGCTTTTGTTGTTGTTGTTGTAATTTTTATTCTTTTTTAAAATTTTATATGTCTGAGTGCTTTGCCTGCATGTATATCTGTGTCCCACATGCATGCCTAGTGCTCACAGAGGCCAGAAGAAGTGTTTACTCCCCTGTACCTGGAGTTACAGATGGTTGTGAGTGCTGGGAACCACAGCCAGGTACCCTGGAAAGGCAGAAGTGCCTTTAACTGCCTACACACCTCTTGCCCCTAGACTTGTTTTTTTAGACAGTCTCCCATTGGCTGGGAAAACACCAAGTAGACCAGGCTGGCTGGCCAGCAAGACCCGGGGGTCCTCCTCTCCCTGATGCTCCATTACCAAGATTATTAGCATAGGCCACAATGCCTGGACCTTTTCTTCCCTCTTTCCTTTTTAAATGGGTTCTGGGCATTGAACTCTCATCTTCACACTTACAAGACAAGCAATTCACTGGCTAAACCATTATCCACCCTCAACATCTTGAAGGGATGAAATAAAATATATACTGCTCATGAGCATAAAATTTAGTTTTTGCTTTGTGTGTCTGTATGTAATAAAATACTGAGCATTTAAACCATTTCTGGAAATCTGTTAAGTCTATGAAGTTAAAATGCTTAATTACCAGTAGTTTCACTGGGCCCAGAAGCCCCTTTGGGAAACTGAACCGTGGCTTTGATAAGGAAATCATGAGCTACTCTTGAATGATCTGAGTTAGCAATGTGTGGGCATGGCAGGCAAAGCCGCCTCAATTAGAAAATTCTCTGAGTCAGCTTAGTTGGGGGAAATGGAATTCTTTCTTCACAAATTTATCAATTATAATTATAAATGTCTTTGAGAAGATGAGGCATCTTGTAAGTACTATTAGTACAATTTTTTTTTCTTTCAGTCCCCCCCGCTTTGGAAAAGTTTCTTCTTTAGAGTGATGGGTATAGGACAGGATAAACCTTCACCCGCTTCAACTAACTCCTGAGGTTTTGCCTCCAGCTGCCATGAGAGCCAACAGAAAGGCAGTTTTCTCTTATCGGTATTATTGTCTCCTAATCATTGTAAAAGTTGCTTCTGGTTGTCTCCTGATTCACTTTGTATGTAAGATAGCTCTTGGGGTCTGACTTTGCCACCCCTGGGTGGTACATGTACTTAGAGTGAGAACCTACAAGGCTTTCTAGGAAGAAAACAAGCTGTGCTTATTCCCAGGCATACAATGCTGACTTGGTACATCTTATGTTATCTCCATATCATTGGTGGAATTTAAAGCATTGCAAAGTTGAAGTAGTGAAGATAATTCTGTTAGGTATCCATGGTAGTTAGGTATTACATTTATTAATTCTCTTCAGTTATCCAATATACTGATATTGAACCATGGACTCTGAGACAAATTAACTAGGACTGTAGAAGGATATTTCAGTGTCTTCTCAATTGACAAGTGCAGTTTCTAAAGACCAAAAAATCCTAGTTTCATTCTACTAGGATGAAACCAAGAATAAAAAGGTGTTTTGTTTGTTTGTTTGTTTAAAAAAAAACAAGAAGTAGTAACCAAGAACTTGAGAGATGGATCAGCAGGCAAACATGATCCCTGGATCCTATGGCAGGTGAGAACCGACTCCGGACTTCAATACACACACTGTGGTATAAACATACCTACACATCATACATACACATACATACATACATAATAAATAAAATTTAAAATGAATTAATATCAAAGACAGGAATACTACTAAGGTAGTTTAAAAAACATATGCCTTTTATTATTGCTTCATAAATATTTATTCCTTTGAAAGCCATACTGAGTCACTTTGAGAACATATTTCACATACAAATGCTGTTATATTAAAAAGACCCATGGAAAGTTTTCATACTCACTTTACTCTTGAGAACAGAAATGTAACACAGAAAAATAATGGACCTGAGTAAAGCAGACCTGGGTTTCAGTTCATCTTCTCTCACACATTGGTTCCGTGGCTATAGGCAATCTTATTTGCTGCATTCCTGTAAAATAAGATGAAAACATTTGCTTTTGAAGATCATAGCAAAAAAGGCTACAGTTTACTTGTTTGGTTTATTTTCTCCTCCTCCTTCTCTTCCTCTTCCTCCTCCCTCCTCTTCCTCCTCTTCCATTTCTCCTTCTCTTTCTTGTTCTTGTTCTTCTTGTTCTTCTTGTTCTCCTTGTTATTGTTCTCATTATTGTTCTTGTTCTTCTTGTCCTTCTTCTTGTTCTTCTTATT
>NC_034592.1:1368706-1418245 GCF_900095145.1 Mus pahari | reverse complement strand
TCCTCCTCTTCCTTTTCCTCCTCCTCTTCCTCCTCCTCCTCTTCTTTCTCCTCCTCCTCCTCCTTGTTGTTGTTCTTCTTGTTCTCCTCCTCCTTCTTCTGATTCTTGTTCTTCTTGTTTTTCTTCCTCCTTCTTTCCTCCTTCACCTCCTCCTCTTCTCCCTCCTCTTCTCCCTTTTCTCCTTCCTTTAATATTTAAATGTAAGTGAAAGAAGTCTACTTTGCATATGGTTTGAAAGACTATAAGATTTATGTCCACTCAACTCCAAGGGACAATGGCTAGGAAGAAGTAAGTGAGAGCTAAGGAGAGAGGGTTGCCCTCAGACACTTGACCCCAATCTCCTCTGACATTGAAAGTAATTTTCCAGTGGTTAAGTATTTAGCTATTAGAGAAACATACTTCTGAGTACTTCCTCAAGAGAAAGGCCTTTGGATGAGGCATCATGAGTTAGTACCTTGTCAGAGGTGAATGGTTAGTGCATCTGTTCAGGATTTAAACTTTCATCACTCTGTCCCAGGGGTTCCCAAATACCCTAATAGTCCTTGCATGGAAAATGCATTTAGAAAAACTTGCAATAATTGGTTCTGAGTTGTTTTGTTTTACATATCAAACTTACAGAGTAAATATTTAGCAATGAATCAAATGCTTAAATATATATAAGAAATGCTTAAAAATATGATAATCCCAAAGAGTATAATTTGCTTCCCTGGAAGAATATTCTAGGTAAAAATGAGATAGTGAAGAGGAGAGATAACAGGGCATAAGGGAAAGCATGAAAAAAGGTGAGTAGCTATTAGATAGGGAGCGAACATCAAATCTAAGTCTAATTACTAATTATTATTAATTCGTGACCTGGTTTTAATGAGTTAAGAAATCTTGGAATGCTCATAGACATAATTTATTAATTAAATAACTTTTCCATAATTACATAGTGGTGCTATAAACTACATGGAACATACTTACTTACATACTTTACAAGTATTCATTTACCTGAGATAGACATTTAACTGTGTCCCCTATATTCTAAGTTGGTAAGTCTGGAAGCTCTAAATGGTAGTACATAGATTGTGATTTTCTCTATCTGTCCTCTCCATTTCTGGCAATACACGTTGAACTCTTTCTACTTGAAAGTGACTCCCAGTATCACCCCAGCTATTGTTTCTGGGTCCAGCCCTGACATGCCTTGATTGTTTTCAAACTCACTTCTTGCACTATTACCCACACTTTGACATTGAGCTCCTGGTACTGAATGCATATTGCTACAATAACCTTTCTACTTTGTGGCAAGTATTCTTTTCCAGGAGCCTCAGGAAGTAGCTCAAGGTCCTGGACATGAGAGACAGACATGCTCTCCAGACCCTCCCTCGTCCTGTCCTCCTCTCTGGCCTTAGCACTGGCATTCAGTTCCCTTTGGGAAGAATCTCTGCTCGGGTCTAATCATGACCTCTGTGCTTGGCTTTTTCACTCTCTAGGATGTGCTCACACTTAGCCTTTGTGAGTCCTTCATCCCCACCACATCTCTCAGCCTTACAAAGCTCCTTTTCCTATGCTTTGCAGAAATACAGCTAAGCCAGCAACTTAAAAAGTCACAACTAAACAAACTTTCCCTATTTGATTTTTGTTTACCACACATTTTCTAGTGACAGTGCGTCTCTTAGTATTTAGGAACCGTATGATAATTATATTTTGTTATGCATTAAAGTATGACTGTGAAGGAAATGTCCCCACTATTAACTACATCTCTTCCTGAAAGAATACATATGTCCTCTGTAATAGAAAGGCCCCTAGCAGAGACCATCCGTCACCCGTGCTTCTTGACAGGTACTATAGGATGAATCCAGTGAACTAACGTGCTGATCTTCCCTTTTCCCTTCTTGGATGAACTCCATCACCCATGGCTTACCTTTGACAGTACTGTTTGATGATTGAAGTCAAAAGAATGTATTGCTCTAGTCCTATGAAACATTGAGTCATGATTCTCTGACGATTGATTTGCAAAGATAATATGATCACTCAGTGCACTGCTTGGAGGAGAACTGAGGATTTTATTCTATGGTTGCAGCTGACAAAACTGCTTGGCTGGTTTATTATTAACAGTATTGGTTTGCACTGATGGATACTTTTTACTGATGCCAATGGACAGAGTCTGGTACTAAAACTGCAAACCCTGAGCTTGTGCTCTTGTATAACCAACAGATGTGACTGCACACCTGATACGTATGGACCTCAGTGTGCATCCAAATATAACGACTGTGAACAGGGCTCTAAGCAGCTCTGTAAGCATGGCATCTGCGAGGATTTACAGCGAGTTCATCACGGACAGGTTGGTCCCTTCCCCTCAATGCTTCTTGTGGAAACCAGTTACATGGTCCTCATGCTGATGCTGGTTCTGGACCATCACTGTGCTGCTACAAGTGACTGTAGAGATGCAGTCCCCTCCATTCCTTAGTAGGACACACACAAGCAAATAACCCATACAGAAAACTGGATTCAGAAAATTGTGAGGTGTGGCCTCCTGGCCTGTATGTTTAACAGTGACAAGACACGGAAACACTACAGGCTCTGTGTTTTGTCAACAGCATCTCAGGTCCGGATCTTTTGGGCCTCGAGTCCCTGTGAAGGGCACACTTTGTGGATCTAGCTCTTCAGTCTTCCTCTCAGCTCTGGGTCCTAGATGCCTAACAGGGTAGTCTGGCTAGTTTGATGTTACAAGAATTTCAGTTAATCTGAATTAATTTTTAAACAGTCCCTTCTAGCAGTAGGAGTGCCGAGGAAGGAGTGGAGAGAAGAGATTTTTAAGAAGAAAATGATTGTCCGAAGTCTGTACCTAGTTGGGTGTTTACCCTTTAACTACATAGCTGGCTGAGTCCATTGACTGTAATTGCAGCTCTTGATAACTGTTGCTCCTTCCTGGGCGTCTTTGGGATAAATTATAGGATCCTTTTATCCTGAAATAAAGATGTTCCTTTTCCATGGTCTAGTCTAAATGTTTAAATCATATGGGAAGAGAAAGAGAATCCACTCAACTGACCAGATGCAAATGAACATTTGAATGACAGTAAACAGTTTGGGGTTTGGTGAGATTTTCAGAGCTTTTTCTCTCCTCTTCCCCATAGCCTTTATTTATTTTATTGTTTTCCTTTCAGCCGAGATTTAACTGTATCTGTGATGCTGGGTGGACAACACTGCCAAATGGTATTTCCTGCACGGAGGACAAAGATGAATGCAGCCTTCAGCCTTCACCTTGTTCAGAACATGCACAGTGTTTCAATACACAAGGTTCCTTCTACTGTGGGGCCTGCCCAAAAGGTACTTTCTTGGGGACACATGGTAGGCATTGATTCTGGTACACAGACAAGGTACCAGAATCAACTTTCCTCTACCACTGATCGTTTTTCCAGAGGTGCCTAAACCTACCTGCATGTCCTACTCAGGAGCATCTTAATGCTAGAGCAGGTCTCTGGAGTTGGAGATTTGCTAGACAGTGTGCTAGCATCCAACTTTAGGCCATAATTAGACATGGTAAGAGAGGTATTTCCATGGTAAATAGGAGAAGTTGAGGCTTAGAAAGACTAAATAACTTCTCCACGTACACAAAGCTTATTCGAGGCCAGATCCAAATCCACATCTGCCTGGCCCTGGATCTGAGGTGAGCTGCAGAGTATGCATGCCATGGCTCTGTCAGCCAAGGCACATGTGCACCTAGAGGTGTATTTAGAGACTTGTAGTTTAATGGGTGCTTGCACGGTGTTGGTTTAGAACTAGCAAAGCTAAGGAGAAGAAAGTTCTCCCCTCTTACATCTCAGGGGCAAAAGTCACATGTAGCTGAATTCTCGAAGGTAATTTATGATGCCAATCCTTAAACAGTAGATATCAGATAAAACAAATGGCTTAAATTAGAGGATGGATAGTATGTGCTTGCCTTTTCACTTTCTTATTTGAAGAAAACAAAGAGAAACAAAACTAAGAATTGAAAGCAAAAATTTTCATTTTTGTCTTTAATCATTCTATTTTTCCTGAATCTTAAAGGCACTATATGTTTGTTATAAATGTTATATACTACAAGCATATCTATAAAAAAGCAGAGCAAAGTGCTCTGTCTTCTTCCTGTGAGGACCATCATTAGGGCTGGAGCATCATTAACTTACTGTGAGGATAATCATTAGGGCTGGAGCATCGTTAGGACTGGAGTGCATGTCTTTCAGCTCCTTGTGTACGCAACCTAACCATGCTCAGACATGATCATTTCCTTAAGTCAGTTTATGAAGGATACCCCACTTAGTCCCAACATTGTACGTATGCTAAAGGGTGAAGATATTTAAACATGATTATTATTATGATAATGAATCATGAGAGTAATACTAATGTTATGACTGACTACAATAGAATATTTAAAGATTTCTCTTCACCTTTAATCTCATCCTTCATTTTTCTTTACTTTCACAAATATTGACACAGTTTTCAGCAAGTCGTTCCTGTAGATTGCTAGTATGACCCCAACTCTTCATATTGTTCTATAATTTGTTGTATACACTTAAACTATGCATGAGAAAATTCTCTCAATGTTTCTATGTGTGCAGATGTATGAATGTGCAGATGTATGAGCACTGCTAAAATTACTTTCAAAATTCAATGCCGTAGATGAGTCTTGAGGTGCACAACTGTCTTTATTGTCCCTATAAGCAATGCCTCAGTAGGTCTTCTAATGGATTTTGAAATATGTTGGTTTTATCTACAAAGAACACATTTCAAGAAGTAAAATTACTTAACAAGGAGTTTACTTTTGAAAATTAATGAATGTTGCCAGATCTCATTCCAAACTGGTTTTAATTAACATCCAACCAACAGTCTGCAAGTGAGCCCCATTTATCCATCACTTCACCAGAATTAGATTCTTTGCATTTAAAGTAAATTTTAATTTTTAATCGATAGTTTTGTGTATTTTATTCATCAGTTTTAATTATTCTTTACATTTTGATTTTATTTATTTATTTGGGTTGGGGAAAGCATGCCATAACATGCCTTTAGAGGTCAGAGGACACATTGGAGTTAGCTCTCTCCTACCAAGTGGGTTCCAAGCATTGAACTTAGATGATCATGCTTAATGGAAAGCATCATTTCCCAATGAGCCATGTTGCCAACCCAGAATGATTTTGTGTATGTCTTAACTATCTGTAGTTCTTCCTTGTTAAGTTGTTACCAAGTGCCAAGTACTAATCTTTTAATCAATATTTTTTTCTAGGTTGGCAAGGAAATGGCTACCAATGTCAGGATATCAATGAATGTGAGATCAACAACGGTGGCTGTTCTCAGGCTCCACTGGTCCCCTGCCTGAACACGCCTGGATCATTCACCTGTGGCAACTGTCCAGCAGGTACTACAACAGGCCTCCTGATGCCATCACAAGGCAATGCCCTTGAAATAGAATCTGTGCTCACTTTAAAATGATTTCTTTTTTTCTTTTTCATTTTTATTAGGTATTTTCTCTATTTACATTTCATATTTTATCCCCTTTCCTCATTTCCCCTCTGAAACTCCCCCTATCCCTCTCCCCCGCTCACTAACCCACCCACTCCCACTTCCCTGTCCTGGCATTTCCTTACACTGGGGTATCGAGTCTTCACACAGCCAAGGGCCTCTCCTCATTGATGTCCCACAAGGCCATCCTCTGCTACATATGCGGCTGAAGCCTTGAGTTCCTCCTTGTGCACTCTTTGGTTGGTGGTTTATTTCCTGGGAGCTCTGGGGGGGTACTGGTTGGTTCATATTGTTGTTCCTCCTATGGGGTTGCAAACCCCTTCAGCTCCTTGGGTACTTTCTCTAGCTCTTCTATTGGGAACCCTGTGCTCAATCCAATGGATGGCTATGAGCCTCCACTTCTGTATTTGTCAGGCACTGGCAGAGCTTCTCAGGAGACAGCTATATCAGGCCTCTGTCAGCAAGCATTTGTTGGCATCCACAACAGTGTCTGGTTTGATAACTGTATATGGGATGGATCCCCAGGTGGGGCAGTCTCTGTATGATCTTTCCTTCAGTTTCTGCTCCAAACTTTGTCTATGTATCTCCTCCCATTGTTATTTTGATCTCCCTTCTAAGAAGGACTAAAGTATCCACACTGTGTCTTCCTTCTTGAGCCTTCATTTTGTCTGTGAATTGTATCTTGGGTATTCAGAGCTTCTGGGCTAATGTCCATTTATCAGTGAGTGCATATCATGTGTGTTTTTTGTGATTGGGTTACCTCACTCAGATCCAACATGTAATAAGGACACATGCTCCACTATGTTCATAGCAGCCTTATTTATAATAGCCAGGAGTGTGAAAGTAACCCAGATGTTCTTCAACAGAGGAATGGATACAGAAAATGTGGTACATTTACACAATGGAGTACTACTCAGCTATTAAAAATGATGAATTCATGAAGGTCTTAGGCAAATGAATGGAACTAGAAAAATATCATCCTGAGTGAGGTAACCCAATCACAAAATGATTTCTAAGGAAAAAAAAGAAATGGTCTAGGACGCTTAACTTAAAGTGTAGATTCAGCATTCAATAGGACAGCAAAGTAAGAAAGGGACAGAAAACAGTGTCAGCAGCAAAGAGCGAGAAAACACAGGCCTGGGAAATGCTTCTGAGAGAATCTTTAGATCCATCACTCTGTTGTGCCCATACATGTGCATTCGTTTAACATGTGCACTCGTGGACCGTTCACAGATAAGGCTTACAAACCTGATACATGTTAGTTTCTTTTTCTTCTGGAAAGAGGTCATTCTGGCTGTCCTCTACTTCAAATAAAACTAGTCTCCAAGAACTTCACAGAGTTCTAAGCAATAAATGAATATATATATATATTCATAAAAAATAAATAAATGAATATACATATATAAAACCAAAGGGTGAATTTTTTTTTTTATTTTGGTTTTTCAAGACAGGGTTTCTCTGTATAGCCTTGGCTGTCCTGGAACTCACTCTGTAGACCAGGCTGGCCTCAAAATCAGAAATCCACCTGCCTCTGCCTCCCAAGTGCTGGGATTAAAGGTGTGTGCCACCACTGTCTGACTCAGGTCAATAATTTTTTATGCAATATATTCCAATAATGTTTTCTTCTCCCTCAAGTCCTCCCAGTTATTTTAATAAAATGAAAAATGATACATTAGACATCTGTAGTAAATTACCTCCAAAAACATTAGCCAATAAAATTAAGGTGTGTCAATCTAGAGCCTGCCATTTCAATGACACCTCACACTTGCAAGCACACACATATGTACATGCACACACCTTTGTGCACACAAGCCTGCAAATGCGCACGCACACACACACACACACACACACACACACACATCTTCACACATATGTGTGCACACACAAAGCCACAGTGCTATTTTATGAGTTCTTTTAACCATGTCAGTCCTCTCTCCTGCTGGTTGACTCTGTTTGTGGAGTTTCATATCTCTGTCTACTTGGCTCTTCAGAGTTGGTTGCCTGGTGTCTTAGTCGGGGTTTCTATTCTTGCACAAACATCATGACCAAGAAGCAGGTTGGGAGGAAAGGGTTTATTCAGCTTACACTTTTCACACTGCTGTTCATCACCAAAAGAAGTCAGGACTGGAACTCAAGCAGGTCAGGAAGCAGGAGCTGATGCAGAGGTCATGGAGGAATGTTCTTTACTGGCTTGCTTCCCCTGGCTTGCTCAGCCTGCTTTCTTATAGAACCAAGACTACCAGACCAGGGATGGCACCACCCACAAGGGGACCTTCCCCTTGATCACTAATTGAGAAAATGCCTTATAGAAGGATCTCATGGAGGCACTTCCCCAACTGAAGCTCCTTTCTCTGTGATAACTCCACCCTGTGTCAAGTTGACACACAAATCCAGTACACCTGGATTCAAATCATAGACAGCCATTGTCTTCCTCCCGTATCCCTGACCTTGCTTCTCACCCTCTGCTGTGCTTTGGTCAGGTTTCAGTGGTGATGGGAGAGTGTGCACTCCCTTGGACGTCTGCTCAGTCCATAATGGAGGCTGCCATCCAGACGCAACCTGTTCCTCCTCTCCTGTTCTAGGTAAGGGCTCATCCCCGTTTGTCCTTGGGTGTTTCATTCAAACCATCTTTTCTGTACAATTTCATATTCTAAAAGAGAAATTATTCTGGAAATCCCTAGGGGGGGTGTTGCACAGTCTCACTCTGTAGCTTTGAAATCATATAATCCTCCTGCCTCAGACATCTAAGTACTCATGTTATTGGCAGGATCTACCATTCATAACTCTCAAAACTGTTATCTTGATCCTCAAAAACCTGATTCCAAAAACCTACATATGTTTAAATGCAATAATGTAGTTATTCTTGAATGATTATCTTTGACTAAAAGTTGTTTCCAATAATAATTAAGCCAAATAATCAATAATGACTTTAGCAAACAGAATGGAGAAAGGGAAAAAAACCATATCACCTTCTTTTATGACTCTTCTTTCTGTTTCACTGACTGGAATTGTGCCATTTGGCTACAGCTGGCAACAGAGAACATCTAGCATTTATTTCAGGCATCATGGATCCAGCCAGAAAAACATAAGTTTACTTCTAAGAAAGGACAAATGAATCCAGGGTGACCTCACTGTGTAGTTGCCATGGTTACCACGTAAACAAGCTCCAGGACATCTGTGCAACCACACATCTTTCTGAGAATTGTCTCATTGCAAGTCCCAGCCAACAGCTCGGACAATGTGTATGTGCCCAGCTCTGACAATCACAGCTACTAGGTTTTTTTTTTTGTTTTTTTGTTTTTGTCTTGAACAATTTTATAGCTAACAGTTAGTTTCTTAGTTATTTTAAAGCCTGTGTTTTTGTTGCTATTGAACAATAATGTTTACATTTTTACTCATCAGCTTTCTGTGTCCCCTATGCACTGCTCATTTGCTTTCTTATGAGTTTGCCACCTTTGATTTTACAGAGGAAACCGTCTCCCTGTCTGTGTTGTGTTTTGAAACACTTTGTTCGCAGCATGTCATTCTCTGGATTTTGTACTAATATTTCTATTTAGAGGTGAGAGAACAAAAATCTTTTAAATTCAGACTCAGTTATAGAGATCCTGACCTAAGTTTGAGCTCAGGTCTGGCTGGTACCTAGCATTAGTTTTCAAGTTACCCCCCTGAGCCTAGCTCGAGTCTCTAGGCTAACCCTCATCAGGACCAGCATCTCCAGGTTATTCTCCCATCAACCCTGTACCCCATTCCCAGGTTATAAGCCCACCCCCTACCTAATGATTACCATTGCAGAGGGAAGAAGAATTTAAGTTTATGATATGACTCTTAACACCAGGCAATTATGTTAAAGGCCATAGTAACTTCCCAATTAGATGATTGCACACTCACCTGATTGATGCTTACTATAAAGCCTTGCCCTGATAGACATTTGGGGTTCCCCACCACCAAAACCATCCTGCTTGATGGTGGTGCATTGGGGATGGGGCAAGCTGGCTCAAATAGAATAAAGACCCTGCTGTGAGTTGCATCAGATGGGCTCCTGTTTGTTTGTTTGTTTTTTTAAGCGGGGGTGGTCATCACTAACACTTCCTTAGCACAAGAAAGGTTGAAGAATTTTATTGCCAAAGAGTAGTCAAAGTTCTTCTTCTCCTCTTCCTCCTCCTTCTCCTCTTCTTCCCCTAACCCCCTGATAAGAAGGGACTTTCCTATTGGACTCTTCACAGATCATCTAGGCATGTTCCTCTTACACTTCCCCTGATACATCAGGGTCTTTGACAGTCTTGGAATTTATTCGTCTTTTATGTATCAAAGGAAACCTAGATGATTTCAATCCAAGTGGTTACCTCCTCCATTAAATAACACAACACATTCCTTGATGTTCCAAATTTTTATTTTTATTAATACATCCTTACTGTGCATACGTAGATGGGAATATATACATGTGCACAGGTGTATGCATACATAGATCACACACATATGAGTGACCAAATGCTCAGGAAGCTTCTAACAGAGCAGTGATGTGGTCAAGAGCAGCATTCCTCAGGTTCCTCAAATCCCATTTGATTTCTCCCTTGGTCTCATCATATGCCCCCTATCTGATGATGGTCAAGACATCCCATGCCTCTACACTGCACCTCTCCCTTGGGAACTCTGGGCAGTGGTAGCACGAGTCACCTTGAGAGACCAAAGTGAAACAGATAGTTATGAACATAGTTACATTTTATGGACAGGAGCTGGTCGTATATTACACGGTGTGAAGCAGCATTTCATGTTCTTTAGCGATCATCATGGCAGCCTGTGACCTTGCCTGAGGAATGGCAGCAGATATCCAGGCAAAGTGTAGCTGGTCTGAGTCTCCTTACACCATTTACCTTCAGTAAATACTTTAAAAAAGAGATAGATAAGAATGCAATTTTATATACTCCTTTATGGAGGAAAGATTCCTGTATGTCTTACTTTCAAATCTTGCAAGCACTATGACCGGAGGACATAAAGCCACCACTATCCATTTATGCTGCAAGTTTGTCCTGTCAAATAATTTATTCCAATTGAATTCTTCAGTGAGATTTTGTATGCATTTTCATCAAATTTGCTGGTGGAGGAAGGTGTTTACATTCATCATCATATTAATTTTCATGCATTATTCCAGCTCTTTTATAGTGAGAAGAGTAATGTATTTCTGCAGTGATGTGTGACCTTCAGCAATTAGGGAATCTGAAAATCTCTGGATGTTGTATTTAGTGGAAATTCCTAAAATATTAAAGGAGGTACTTGTTCTAGGCATTATAGAATAAAACTGAAAATCCTGGATGTTTTAGTATTATTTTCAGCTTCTAACTCACTCATAATTTTTAATGATTCTAGAATATTCAACCATTTTTAAAAATTGACCAACTTCTTTCTCCAACCACTTATTTGGTCTTTCCTTGAATTTTGTAACATGGAAGTGAAGAGCATAGAATAAAACATTAAAGAAGCATTGATGTTTCTATTTTGTTTATTGTGTTACTGTATTATTTTAATCTGTAGTTTCATCACAAAATTCCCTCGAATGCCTCAAACTCATTTTTTCAGTGGAATTGTACATAGGTGAAATCTGCACTTACATGTGTCTGGAACATGAGACCTGCCTGTTTAGTGCTAATCCTGTGCTATCCCTGGTGCCACGCCATAAAGTTTCTCTTGAATTTTCACATTCTAACTGCATCTCCCCGGGCAGTACAATCTGCATGTGCTTGGTTTTTATCTGTAAAGGTGTAAATATTTATAGCAGAATCTATTTATAGGATTATGGGGAGGATTGAGCAACCTCCCTGTGTATGTGTAGACACAGGTCTATATTGCTTGCAATATCTGTTCATAGGGCTGTTGATAGGACCGAGCAATCCCTGCACATGTAGACACAGATATAATTACTTGAAACAGATGCTGTTGCCATAAAACTTTTATTCTGTACTAAAGATCCTTTCTGATAAAGAAGTGCCATTTTTCATTTCATATTTCCTTCTTACTTGTACATAACCTTAGATCATCTGTCACAACATGAGAGCATGATTGCAAACTTACATAAGAAATGAGAAGCATCTAATACTTTGTTTTGCAGTAAAATGGGGGAAAACAGAAATTCTAATCATTTCTCCTCTTGCTTTGTCTTGGCTGCCCATAGGAGAAAATGCACGTGAAGTTGGTGGATTCTTATCTGGATACTAGAATTGAGTTTCATGACTGCCTCTGAAGCAAGAATACCTACACTTACACGTCCATTTTTATTTCTGAACAGGGTCCTTCTTGCCTGTCTGCACCTGTCCTCCGGGATATACAGGAAATGGTTATGGGTCTAATGGATGTGTACGCCTCAGTAATATGTGCTCAAGACACCCATGTGTAAATGGACAGTGCATTGTGAGTCTAATTCCTCTTAGGGAGATTAAAAACTTGCAATCAATCAATCATAGATTCGCCATTTTATTTTATGTTTCTTAAGTTAGGTGTTTTTTTTTTTTTTTTTGCTTGTTTTGTTTGGGGGAGGTTCTCTCTGTCTCTGTGTCTCTGTCTCTCTGTCTCTCTCTGTCTGTCTGACCAAGTTGGCCTCAAACTCAAAGATCCACAAACCCCTGCCCTCTGAGCTCTGGGATTAAAGGCATGTATCACCAGCACCCATCCACAAGTTTAAAGCTTTATGTTAAGGTCTCTGATTCTCAGATTAGAGAGTGGTAGTAATTTTAGTTCCCAGGAAAACCAATAAGCCAATCAATTGATTTTTTACAAGATTGATTTATAGTTTTGTATGTGTGTGTCCTTGCATGGACTTGTGTACACCATCTGTATGGCGATTCCTGCTGAGTTAAGAGAGTGTCAGGTATCATACAACCAGAATTATAGGCAGTTGCAAGCTGTCAGATATGGGTGCTGGGTTCTACATCCTGGTCCTCTAAAATGCAGCAAGTCCTTCAAAATCTGAGCTCTATCTTTGGCCCCCATTTAGGTTTTGTTTTGTTTTGTTTTGTTTTGTTTTTATTTGTTTTTAATCAATGATTTTCAAACTAGTAAGCAAAACCTATAGTTTTATGGAAATAAATATGACTAATTATACTCAGTAATTAATGATTTTGTCAACTGGAAAATACATAGTATAGTGCAATTCCTGTAAAATATATACCTTATGTTGTCACTTCTTTTCATGATTTGGGTTGGTTCTTTATATTTTCTGTCCATTTGATTCGTAGTACAGTGTTTTCTTTTCTTCTTAGGAAACAGTATCAAGTTATTTCTGTAAGTGTGACTCAGGCTGGTTTGGACAGAACTGTACAGAAAACATTAATGAGTGTGTGAGCAACCCCTGTCTGAATGGGGGCACCTGTATTGATGGTGTCAATGGCTTCACCTGCGACTGCACGAGCTCCTGGACTGGCTATTACTGTCAGACTCCCCAAGCAGGTATGGAAGACATTCCTTCAACCACAGATACTCCCAGCTTAGGGGCATCATCCTCCAATAGGCCTTTTGTGTGTGGGACAATGTAACCTGATTTCTTCACCAGTTTACATGCTGATAAGTAGATTTCTCCTTGCAGAAATAGCATAGAATCCACAAAGTGGTATTTGTAAACCTCATTTTCAACAGGAAAACATTTTTCTTCAAAAATATTGTGAATATTTTCCATGTTCTTTATATTCTTTCACAATGTACCATCTACTCAGGAATTTGCATTTCAGTTTTCCTAGAGGGCTGCCTTCTTCATGGCAGGCATCTAGGGTTCATAGGACCCTAACTCATCATTCTCCCACTTACTGGTACTTTGCCTGGTTAATCAAGGTATAGACTGTCATTTATTGTCCATGAGCAGCCTTCATTCTATCCATATCACTATGTATTTCTCTAGTTTCATAGAAATATTCACACTTCAGTCAGGTTAAATTCCTTTCTCATTTTCCAGCCAGATGCATCTGTTCCTTAGACACCACACTCAACTCTTCATCCAAGTCTACTCTACCAGATGCAAGCTCTCTTCTTACTCCTGTTTTCAGATCAGTGCATTGATTGACGTCTTAGCACATGCTTAGGACAATGATAGAATATAAAAGCAGAAAACACTGCCTCTACTTATCTGCTCCCCATGTAGTCAAGGAACTGAGACTACTGTGGGGCAGGGGAAAGTGGCATTAAATGGCAGAACTGATGCTGTGACTGACTCATGTGGGGTAAAGCCTGGTCCATCATGGCAGTGGCCAAGGAGGATGAAGGAATCGATTGAAGTTTGGAGGAAATGTGTTGGGAGTGAAATGGACTGTGGATGCAGAAAGGAGGGAGGAGGCTTCATGTCAGCACAAAGGGACAGGAGAAGAGGAAAGTGTGGGCTGGAGGAGCCTGGTCTCTTCCCTTCAATAATCTATGAAAACCACAATTCATCTTTTTTACTTTTGCAGCTTGTGGAGGTATCCTCTCAGGGACACAAGGAACCTTTGCCTACCAGAGCCCAAATGATACGGATGTCCACAATCTGAACTGTTTCTGGATTATCAGAACCGATGAGGAAAAGGTAAACATAGTAACTCTTGTCTATGAGCAGATCTCACTCATACATTCAAAACTATGATACATATGACATGTATGTGCATGTGTATACACTCATAGAAAGTATGCATGAGAGTTCCACTGTCACATATTAGGTACTTTCTATGTGTTGGGCTTTGTGCTATATACTTTGTTTATCTTTCTCTAACTCCATACAAACTCTTTGAAATAAACAACATATTTATCAACATATTTATTTTATAGTTGAGATAACAGAAAGTAAGAGAAGGGTTGGAGTTTTTAATCTTTTAATACTACCTAGCTGATAAGAGGAACGGATGAATTTTCAAAATCAAGTTTGGTTCTAGAGTCTCTCTCTCTCTCTCCTCCCCACCCCTTGCCTAGCCATCTCAGCCACCTCTTATTGCAGTTAATGAAGGATTCCCAACATTGGTTTTCTAGCTAGGCCCGTAGTAAATCTGTTAAACCATGCTGGTGCTGCAAATGTAGTATTTGACGATGATCACTGACCCTAGTGAGTTGTCATGAAGTGGGGGCAACTGATATTAAGATGACTTCCTATGTAGTATCCACTCTGTGCCAGGCACCATATGCTTCATATACTTCAGTATACTTTAAACTCAAGTTAAGAATTATTTTTTAATGTGTGTATAAATGGAGCCTAAATTGTTTGAAACATTTGTCCAGATATGTGTGTTTTTTAAATGGCATGTGGTTTTTAAGAAATTTAACCTCAAGACAACTGACTCCAAAGTTCATGACTCTGAGCCACTAACTGAACACCTAACATTAAGATCTGAGCTCATGATTCTTTTCATGGTTCCTGAATGTTCAGATTTCTAAAGTTCTTGTTTTCCAAGCGATTCTCAGACTTAAAGGAGTATGCCTGAATAGTTAAAGTTTCAACGGGAAAATAGTTAAGATTTTTTCCCTTGAAATCTTAACTTTTCCTAGCAAACTAATGTTATAGAGGACATTGTGCAAGAGTCAAAAATATTATTTCCTGTAAAGAAGGACAACCAGTTGTAGCTTGGTCATTACATAATTTATTCTCTTGTGAATAAATTCCAAAAAAAAAGTTTCCCACTGGGTATGTTGTGTGAATTTCCTTCCTTCCATTTAGTTCTAGTGAATTCTATTTCCTGACATTGAAATTTTATTTTTCCAAGGGAAAGATTCTGTGAAAAATCTTTATATGTGTATTACCATTTTAAAGAAAATTTATCTTTTTTTTTTTTTTGGTGATACAATTTTACATAGTCTTTTTGACATAAGGTATAATGGAAAACATAAACAACTATTAACATTTATTTGATCTCCATTTAAAATTCAAGTAGAAAATTGAATTTTTTCCATTAAGATAAATAGCATTTCTAAAAGTCCCCAGAGACTTTTTCATATTCCTCTATGAATTATAGTTTGGATTGAATGATTTTAAAGTAGAATTACTGTCCATGTTGGTGAGCAAATACAGATTGATGGCTGTCTCTCTTTGTGTGCTAGCTAATGCTTCCCCATTATCATGGAAGTGCTTTTATGTTCTTCCAGGTTCTGCACACCACCTTCACGTTTTTTGATTTAGAATCAGCAAGCAATTGTCCCCGGGAATACCTTCAGATTCACGATGGAGCCTCCTCCGCAGATTTCCCACTTGGTAGATACTGTGGATCCACGGCCCCCCAGGGGGTCCACAGCAGTGCCAACTCTCTCTATTTCCATCTCTACTCTGAATACATAAAACCTGGGAGAGGCTTTACTGCACGGTGGGAGGCGAAGCTACCGGGTAAGTAGGAAATGAAGAGCAAGCGGAATGTTCATGATGTTATGACATGTTTGGATTTGGGGGGATTGTTTAAATATACTATTTGTATTGATTGTTTCAGAGCTTAATACAACTTATGTTGATTGCATTTACTCCCTCTCTTCCCCCTAATTCCTCCCAGATCTGTCCTTATCTCAGTCAACTTCATGTTATTTTTTTCTCTTTTGGTTTTGAATCCTTCACCAAGTTCAATTGTGCTTTCCACATACTCCTAGAGGTCTAAGGACCTGTACACAAGCTGGGCCAGAGCCACAAGCTGCCTGTGTGCCCAGTGAGCTGGGTCGCTAGCCTATGAAAAGCCACCAACTCCAGGTTCAAGTGAGACGCCTCACCTCCTTCTGTAAGGTGGTGTGAGATTAAGAAAGGCAGCTGAAGCCATCCCCCAGCCTCCGCATACACATACACGCATGCACGTGACATACACACATGCAACAAAACACCTTTTAATGTATGCACTGAAGTGAAGCGTTTCACTCTATTTTATTTTCATCCATAGGTTCAAATGTGTGTTTTTACTAGTATTCAGTTTGATATACTTTCCTATCTGAATTTATGTTTCTCATGTAGTGAGAAAAAAACATGTATTTTGTAATAATTGGACGTGGCTGTCTATATATGACAACTTAGTCAATTTGGTAGGTCGTGCTGTGCAGATATGTCATTTCTCCAGAGACTTAAGACACTGTTGTCCACTGAGGAGAGGATGGCTCTGAGTATTAAACTATGAGTATAGACTTTATTCATTTTGTTCAGCAACTTTGCTTAATATATTTTATTTAATTTTCCTTTCCTAATTATTTTGAACATTTCTTGTCCCTTTTTGTTCAGGGTACAATGAGGATGCATAAGAACTATTCTCTTAACTTTAAGTGAAATCGGTTAACGGTTGACTATACGCTTGGTGCCACCATTGTCCTAGCAGGCAGGACACCGTTGTAGGTCAAAGCTTTTGTGGCCAGGTTGACATTTACATTTCTCTTTTGGTAGTGTGTACAGTGCCTTTCTGTACCAAAGATGACTGAACATAGGGGTGAGGGCTCTATGTAAGCACCAACTCAACTTCTTCCTGTTCAATTTGTTGTGTAGGTGTTGTCTCTAACAATGGGGTCTTGTTTGGGAGTGTTTGGGATTCCCATGGGACCTTTGAACTTCAACTCAATTAGATGTAACAGAATCTTGCTACTACAGGCTTCCTTTGGTGACAAAGAGATGCTCAGCTGGGACTCTCTTCACTCCATTACTTGATTTCATTTAGATCTCCTTCGTGTGTGTGTGCATGTGTGTGTAATCTTCTACTGTACGAGGCTTCTATACTACTCCTTGAAAAGCCTTAATTTTAGCTGTTTCTCCTTGTATTCCCTCCCCATCCTCCTCTCATTTGCTCTTCCTGTTCCAGCCTCTGTCCCTCCCATCAACTATCTAGAACTATCTACTTTATTTTCCTTTTGTAGGGAGATGTATCTGTCCACCCTAGTCCCTTACTCTATTCCTAACCTCTGTGGTTCTATGAATTGTAGCTTGATTGTCATTGATATAACAGCTAATATCATATCTATCATATGGATTTTATTTTTTGTCAAATTTCCCCTCTAAGTCTCATTACAGTTACTATGGAGTCCTTGTTTGGGAGCCCCGGTATTACAGTATTTCTGGCTTTGCTCAGAGTGACTCTTTTGTTTATTATTGTTTACTTTTTCCAACTTGGGCTTAATGAATTTGTATCATGAACAGAGAATCACAGATAACCTGTTATAAGGTCTCTTGGTTGTATTCTCAAAACAGCTTCGTATTAACAGGGAGTTACATTACTGATGGATTGCTTTGATCCAACTGATCAACTGAGAAGGGTGTGTCAAAGTTGCATGATTCCTAAGAACATGGGAACATGGTTCTTACCATTCTAGCACAGGTTTTTCTGAACCTTCAGTTCTTTTCAGAATTTTCACAGAACTCTTACCCTTCTGACTGGGTCTGTGATAACAGCAAGGTTATTCATTCCCTTCAAGCTTGGCATTCCCTGGCTCCAGACCTCGAGGTGGTCTCCATTAGTTTTTCTGTAATCTTCCTCTATGTATCAACAGTTAAAGGTTCCTGTGAATATCTGGGATACTCCTACAAAAATATTTGGTGCTGTCTCCATGCAACTGCTTGCTTACATAGTATGTTGCTCTGCAATTTTGAATACTTGAGAAGCTTCAAATTCTGGGGTTTTGTTGACTTAAGCTGGCAAAAGTATTACTGTCTCCCTTGTTTACTTCTGTACCATCTAGCTGGCAAAAGTATTACTGTCTCCCTTGTTTACTTCTGTACCATCTGAAGTTACACATGGGAAGTTTTCCAGAATAAGCACAGGATTCAGCTCATAAGCTTTTCCACTGCTCAAAGAGCACAGAACAGTGTTATTTGCTCTTTAAGACCCCACAAAGTAACAATAAGCAATTATTCTAACGCCAAGAACTAAGCATTGTTGAAATTCATTTGTTAAAGAAACTAGGTATGTGCTCTACACATCATCCACCCTTCTGGGTTGTACTGTTTACATCTCATGTGCCCTTTATCATGTTGTAAACTGGGACTTGGATCAAAAGGTCCATTAAGTTATTTTTTTCTTTCTTGCCAAGGTATCCACTTTTGGTAGCACATCATATAATTTTTTTCTCTATTAATATTTCTGGATTGATCAGATTGGTGATCTTCTCATTCCAAAGCATCCCTTTTGTGCTTTCTGCAGTGGCTTTTTTTTTTTTTTTTTAGCAGCTCTTAGATTCATAGGAACCCACAAAATGAGAGTACAAGTGTATCATTTACTATTATCTATCTATCTATCTATCTATCTATCTATCTATCTATCTATCTATCTACTATCATCTATCTATCATTTGTCTGTCTATCATCTCACATAATCAAAAGGCTTATACATTCACTACATCAGGTATTTACTTACAGGTAGATCCTAGAGGATGTGTCAATTTGATGAAAACTTGAATCACCTGGAAAAGGACCCTCAGTTGAGGAACCTCCCCATTCAGAGTTGCCTCTATACCCACAGACTACTTATGCTGAAATGGGGCATTTTCTTAATTGGTAATTGAGGAAGCATCGACGGCCTCTCCTACTGTGGGTGGTACCACTCCTAGGCAGATCATCCTATTTGGGTAAAAAGTCTGGCCGAGCAAGTCATGGAGAGCAAGCCAGAAAGCAACACTCCTCCTGGGTCTCTGATGTTTCATTTCCTGCCTTCAGTTTCCTGCTTTGAGTTCCTTGGTCTCCTTTATGATGACTCTCACCTGTCACCTGCAAGCCAAATAAATCCAATCTGTCCCTTGGTTGCTCTTGCTCAGTTTTTATGAGAGGAACAGGAAGCAGACTAGGAGAGAGGAAATGCGTGATCCATTTTTAATTTGTTCCCTTTTCTATTGGTATTTGAGTTAATGACTTGTTTCCCTGGGAGTCTTCAAAAATGATTAATTTCATTTTTTTTTGTTTTTCATAAATTAATAAACTTGATAAGATCTGGCTTTTTTTGAAGATTAGAATCAAGTTTTATTTTTTAACAAAATAAAATATAATGAGATAAAACAAAACAACCACATCGAGGTCATACAATGTAGACCAACAGAAGGAAAAGATCCCAAGAGAATACAAACATCAGAGACCCACTCACTTGTATACTCAGGAATCCCCTTAGACTGCCACAGAGGACCTGGTGCAGACCTGAGCAGGCCTCGTGCATGCTGCTTGAGTCTGTGAGTTCATATGAACTTCATTCATGCTGACTTAAAGGGCTGTGTTTTCCATTAAGAGCTGACATTTTAAAAGATATTTTAGATTGTTTAAAAATGTTCTTTTTTCGTGTTTTTTTTTCTTCTTTCTACTTAGTTTCTGAGTCTGTTTGAACAGACTCCAGTTACTTCTGAATGTTGATTTGCTTTCTGGTTTGAAAGGATGTTCCAGGCCCTTCCACATTTTGATGGCTTCGGCAGTGCAAATAGCTGCTTCCAGAAAGAGCTGTCATTCTTCTATGGGAAACAGACTTTAACTCCTACATCTGGGTGATACAATTGATTTCTGTCGCTGGGTCTCTGAACAGAAGTAGAAAGCATCTTTTTAATATTATTATTAAGGGAGCTTAATAATGTTATTATTAAGAAGTTAAGGTTTATTTTTCCTTGACATTTATGGCTCTTTTCTCCTGCACAAAAACCATGATTCCCATTAGTGTACAGTATCACTTCTGGATTTGATCCTACAAATTTTCCTAAGATCAATGGCAATATTATCACTAATAATATAATTGAAAACTACTTAATGTTTTGTTGCTGATGTTATATACTTTATATACATTAGCATGGGACACATCAGTACACGTCTATAGTCCCAGCACTCAGAAAGTGGAGGGCAAGAAGATCACAAGTCCCAAATCTGTATAGCATGGCCCCATCTAAGTAATAGATACAACTAAAGGGATATTGTTTTGAGCAGGATCACAAGGTTTTAAAGACACATGTTTTCAGTATTCATGTTTAACTTTTCAGTTCAGTGAAATTATTTCCTTTTATTTGTGATTTTAGAGAGTCACTCTTAAATTGGTTAATACATGCCATTTTATAATTGTATAAGATGTATGCACAGTGCTAAGGCCTTCTTAAGAACATTATGCATTTTTAAAATGTCTAGTTTCCATTCCTGACTCTTCTATCCTGCTATCTGCTATAAGTAGATGGCTTATAAAATTAGCTTTACACTTATACCGCCAATAATCATGTAGGCGAATATTTTCCCTTCTCAGATAAGAAGCGGTATTCCCTATGCGGAGGTGTTTACTTTCCTCCCGGGGCCTGGAGACTGCATCAAAGCTTGAACAGAGCACAGTATTACATAAATATGTCCTGGCCTGTTAAACCATGTATTGATGGGCACTTGACCTGTTTCCTCTACCTTTTTGGAATTCTAAATTTTATGGCAACAAATACCTTGCATGTTAGTCTTATTCCAACTTTCCCATTGTGCCTTTGGGATTTTTTTGTCAACAGCGTGCATAAGGCTCTACTATTTTATGTGTTATATTTCTTCTGCAGTGTTCATAACATCCTGTGTTTTTATAACAGTGTGGGACACTGACTACCTCACAGCCAGCCTAATAGTTTGTTTTTAACATTCTGGACTCTTTTGACTTCGAGAGTCAAGAAACCTTATCTCAGTGGTAGCAGAGATGCTGGACATCTTTCTATGTGTGCAAAAGATGATGGGATCTTTTCAGTGTATTCTCTTTTCATATTACTCTTCTTTTTTGAAATTTTCTATATTATGGATGATAACTTAGACATTACATTAACATTTGATTTTTAAAATTTTATATTCATTATATTATTTTATAAATTAAAAGCTTTATACTGATAATAGACTTTTAAGTTAAGTTTTAAAAATGCAGTTCTCTCTGATCTTGGATGTTCCCGGCTAGGTTCAATGAAAACCATGAAACTAATTGTTTTGGGTTTTCCTTTGGTAACAAAAACTTTGGCTTAGTGTGTGTAGTTATATGAATATCAAACATATTTAAAATGTCATCTTAGTTTCTTTCTTTCTTAAGGTATATTTAACAAAGTCTTGATTAGTTGGTGTTTCTTCTTTTTGATTCTACTGTAAAATTTCTTAAAAATCACAACAAAATTCCCCACTAAATAAATGTGAATATTGAAGGGAAACAGTTCTTGTAGACATTTCTAGCCACTGTTCAGCCACATAAGGAGTTGTATAGTGTGCTGGGACTGGCATCTGGAAACGCCAGGCCTAGCATCTGGAAGCACTGGGGCCCAGTTCAGTGCCGCACTTGCTTCATTCCTGGTACAGTGGCTTAATCACCATGTACATTTACTTATACAAAGAACAACATACTTATTTTATAGTTTTTAATGTTATAAAATTTATGTATGATGTATATGTTATAAGACTATTTTGTAATTATATAATTTATATAAGTTTAATAATTTATTATAGCATAAGAAAAACTTTCTTAAAAGAAATAGTGGTGCATGCCTTTAATCCCAGCACCTGGGAGGCAGAGGCAGGCGAATTTCTTTTTTTTTTTTTTTTTTGGTTTTTCAAGACAGGGTTTCTCTGTACAGTCCTGGCTGTCCTGGAACTCACTTTGTAGACCAGGCTGGCCTCGAACTCAGAAATCCACCTGCCTCTGCCTCCCAAGTGCTGGGATTAAAGGCGTATGCCACCACTGCCCGGCGAATTTCTTAGTTTGAGGCCAGCCTGGTCTACAGAGTGAGTTCCATGACAACCAGGGCTACACAAAGAAGCCCTTTCTTAAACCAAAAAAAAAAAAAAAAAAGGAAAGAAAGAAAGAAAGAAAGAAAGAAAGAAAGAAAGAAAGAAAGGAAGGAAGAAAGAAAGGAAGGAAGAAAGGAAGAAAGACATTTATATGTGTTCCTTAACTATTTTAAAGTATAAAATTTTCTGTATTATTGAAAGATATAGGGGCTCACAGAAGTTTCAGGTTTTCTTTTTTATTATTATTTTTAAAGTTGCAATATAAAAACTAATCTTCTAAGGGTAAGATACTGAATCTGTTCTCCAATTATTTATGTCTCAGAAGGGTCAGCTCTGAGTCTTAAATCACATCAACTCTATGATGTTCTGAGGCATAGACTTCCTACATGGGTGACTTGCTTTACTAACTTTATGGACATGAAACTGGGCAGCTTGAAGTACTGTGTAATTTATGAGATACCTTAAATTTTTCATAGTCACATTAATGAAGCTTGCCTTCTGACCACAGAGCCTGTGAGAATCATGTGACTTTAGCCCACATATGAATTTAGTAATCTTGTCTCTTCTTTCAGAGTGTGGTGGCATACTGACTGGTAATTATGGTTCTATTACATCTCCGGGATACCCTGGAAACTACCCCCCAGGAAGAGATTGTGTCTGGAATATTGTAGCCAGTCCTGGCTTCTTGATAACATTGATCTTTGGAGCCTTGAGCCTGGAGAGCCACAATGACTGCAGTAAAGACTATTTGGAGGTAAAAACAAACAAACAACAAAAAGAACAACCGAAAACCCCCACATTTAGATAGCATTTGATATAGTATAATTAGCACTCAGGACACTGTGGTTAATGACACTCACGGATGGCCCTCCTGTGTTACCAATGCTTAGGCAGCCAATGCTAAATCTCTACTTTCAATTACACCTATTTGTTATACCATTTTCTAGGGCCCACTTGAGTGTGGAAGAGCTTGCCTTGCCTCTCCCTGTCTCTTACTGGAAATTCAGACTTCTGGAGTAATAATAAAACCTAGCAATGATTGTCTTTTTCAATACAGATTTTGATTTTTAGTTTTCCAAGACAAGCCCTCAAGGTATCATACCACTTGACTCTAGGGGGCCATAATGGTTCTCTAGAAAGTGGTTGTCAGTGTTGAATATCACTAGAAAATGTTGACAATTACCCTTGGGAGGAGAGGAGTCAGTCTCCTCTCTTCCATTAGCAAAAGGTTAAGATATGGAAGAGGAAAGGGGCTGTTACATTCATATCTCGTGCACAATTAGATACATCAAAAATGTGGTTCTCCATTTGTAGACTGGAAAGGTCACCAAGGAAATGATTTCTTATGTAGTTCCTACACTTTTGCCACTATAAATCTCAGTATCCCACCATACTGTCAGAGAGACAATGAGCCTTTCTGAGTCCATTAGAGAAGAATGAAGAGCTGTGGAATTATTCATAAAGGATGAGGGATGCAGCTGTCATGCAGGTCTCCAAAGTTGAAGTCATTAGTCATTAGCAGCGGTAATAATGAATCTGAAACCTTTGGGAATGACTCAAATATCAGTTTCTCCTTGGAAAGTCTTAGCAAAATATTCCTTAAAATTTGACAGTAAAAAGTGAGTTATTGTGAAATTAATATTCAATAAAGCCTATCAAATTAAGATTAAAACCTTTAATTCTTACATATTAATTTCTGAATAGCATATTATAGAAAATATCAATCACCTGGACAATATTGAAGTCCCTCTCATTTCTCATCGGTGTATCAAGGAACTAATACAGTAAAAAATAAAGTAACACTGCCTTATAAATTTGCTGCCAATGGAAAAATTGATTTGAGTGAAAGAAATTGACCATAGGAGAATATTCTTTGGTTTATTCACTCCTTGGTGCTCTATGGAGTATAGATTTTTGCAATTGTGTCAGAATTATAGAGTGCTCAATGTGATTTATTCAACACATAAAAAGCCAACCAGGGTCTTTAAGGGCTGGAGATTACAAGAGACACTGGGTTTAATCCTCAGTCCTATGAAAACGAAGAGCAAGGGGGAGAGGAAGACAGGGGCAGAAGAGCAGAGAGGAGGAGGAAGACGCCATAGACTGGAGGTTATATCATGAATAGGTTGGGTAGGTGAGATATCTTGGCTTCGGCAAGCCTGGAGATCTGAATCTGATGACCTAATCTCACAATAGAAGTCAAAAACTGATTTCTGAATATTCTCCTGTGACCTCCACAAGAACTCCCTGCCCACAAGTACATACGTGTATATGCATATATCCACATATATACATATATACATATATATGTATATATGCGTATAACCACACACACACACACACACACACACATATATATAGCATATACACACAGAATTCTCACTTACAAGTACATAGAAAAGGAATTTTCATGCTGTCATGCTGTCAGCATGTGGTATGTAATGTGTGCAGTGCTGGATGACAGTCACAGGATTGCTCTTTAAAGGCAGCTGTATGCTCCTTCTTTCCCATCTGCAACTCCCTGCATATCCCGTGACCCACACAAGTTGCAGGTCAGTTCACATCACTACAATCCATTCTTCCATTTCCTTTGACATACTCATTTTCTTCTTCTAAATTACCAGGATTTCTTCACTTTGGGGGAGGGAGAAGCATGAAAGAAAACACTGAGTTTTACATCATCCTAAGAAAAATCCAAAGTATGTATTCAACCCCAGAGTTGAAATTCCAGCAGATGAGACATCTGACAGGCCTGTGAGGACACATTCTTTACTGAACACAGTCTGTGAATTTGTATTAATATGTATATGACAGAAAGGCATCCTTCACTTGTAAATAATAGTTTGTTAAACCAGCACTTTAGGTTGCCCTGCATTGCTACCATACTTAAGTGACAGACTTTCTGAAGCTTATGTCCCAAGTGACTTGGCTAATGAGAACCTGAGTACTTTCAACTTAATGACTTGGGTTTTTTTTGTTGTTTTGCTTCATTGTTGTTTTAGATTCGAGACGGTCCTTTCCATCAAGACCCTATTCTTGGGAAATTCTGTACTTCTCTGTCTTCTCCGCCACTCCAGACTACAGGTCCCACAGCAAGAATTCATTTCCATTCCGATGCCGAGACTAGTGACAAAGGCTTCCACATCACCTATTTAACGACACCGTGTAAGTAATCTGCCCACTGAGGACTGACTGCAACCTGGGAGTGTGATACTATACTTACAGGTGCTTGTCATGGCCATGCCTAAGCTGAAGGCTTTCTGAGGTTAGTGACTCGCCTTCATGAGTATTTCTTGCACCATCTCAGATTCACTCTCTTCAGAACATTAGATACTACAATACTCCTTAACCCTTCAACTATGGGATCAGCACTATGATGGACACCAGAGGTACCTAACATTAACTGATTCAGAACCTCAGTTCTCTAGTGGTGTTTGCTGTTTTGTTGCACACAAGATTGTTCAAGGGAACAGTACAGGCTGCTTGAAAAAACATTGGCTTCATTCTTGGATCAAGTCCAGTGGGCGGAAGCCAACATCCAGGAAAGTATTGTTGCAGTTACTAGAGCTCACTCCCATACAGGCCCCTATGATGCTCTCAGTTCCATTCATACCTTGAAACAAAAGACAAACATGTTTTTCATTTGAGTGATTTAGAGAAGTTTGCTTTGACACCTACTGTTGTGTTTTACAGAGGGTTCCTTATAAGTCTCTGTATTAGGAAAAATACAGAGAAAATTCTTCCTCTGCTTTGGCTTCAGGCTGAATGCACAGTCAGTCTTGATAATTCTTACAGTTGTAAGTACTATTAATGATGACCCCCCCTTCTATACCCCCTCTCATTCAATATTCTTTTATATAGTTATATATTTTATTTAGTCACAATATTTTATAAAGTGACATAAATCTTTATGGAATGAAGCAAAGCATTAATGTACTTAAAAAGCAATTTACAGAAGAGAGTCATAGATTGGCAGTTCAATCACATCTGTATCCACTTCTTCAGTCTCTGCAGGAATATGCTGAATATATATAAACCTGGAAAACCTTGTAATGGATGACATGGGCTCATACAGGGTAGACCAAGCCGAGTGGGGATTTAAATGTAGGGGGAGCTAAAGCTTTGAAAATTGAACGTAATGTACGGAGGTGAGCCAGATGCTATCCTCATGGCCATTCCTTCCTCCCTTTGTTCTCCTCAGCGGATCTGTACTGTGGTGGGAATTATACAGACACGGAGGGTGAGCTCCTCCTTTCTCCCTTGACTGGACCTTTCAGTCACAGCAGACAGTGTGTCTATCTCATCTCACAACCCCAAGGAGAGCAAATAGATATCAACTTCACCCACGTGGAGCTGGAGAGCCAGAGGGGCTGTTCTCACACGTACATCGAGGTAACCTTTCTATTCAGTTACCCTTGGGGGACACTCATTACAATTTCCATGTTCTGTGGAGTGGTGGTCTTCAAAGGGCTGTCAGGCCAAGTGCATCTAGATCACCAGAGAGCTTGTCAGAAGTGCTAGCCTTTGCTCAGCATCACTGAGCATGCTGAGGAGTGGAAGTCAAGGCAGGGAGTGAAAGAGCAAGAGTTCTCAGAGGATCTGAAGGAATCTGTCTAAAACAAACAGCAAGAGCTCCAAAATGGAGGCCGCAAAGCAATTAAAGGAAAGGTGAAGCTAGACACTCAGAGTAGGGCTACATTCCAAGCTGTCCAATGGAGCTCTTAATCACTAAGGCATGGGCGAGTGAGTAAACATAACTGGATTTATTAATAGGGTTGGGGCTTCAAAGAGGTTTTCTAGAGCAATTTTGTATGTCAGACATCATAACCTAGAAAGAGTCCAATATTTGCCCATGGCGCCCAGCTAGTCTTGACACAGGCATGTCCTTTAAACTGTGATGGGAGGGGGATCACAAAACTGGCACTCAGTAACTTAATTTTGTAAAGGAGAGTGGCTGACTATTTTGTAGTTAGAATGGAACTTGGCTAATAATTTAGTTCTGATTTTAGTTCTGTTGTTAGATGTCTCTACAACTTCAGGCAGTTCTTTGAGAATTCCATCCCTTCTTCAGTGGGATACCTCACCTTTTATTTAACCTTTGTGAGGATAAAATCCAGGAAAGGAATGAGAAAGAAAGCCTTAAATGCTGTTACAAAGCATTATACAAATGTAAGTTTTCCTAGACCAAATTTTTCCTCTTGTCTACATCATACCAGTTCAGAATCAGCTAAAAAGACTCTACTGTAGCTAGCTATACACCTATTTACATTCTGATGTGTGCACAGCTTCATAAGGTATTGATGAAAATTATAGAAGATTGCTATCTTAAACAAAACTACCCATTCACACATACACATGTATAAACTTACACATGCACACACATATTCATTCACAGACAGACAGACACATACACACACACACACACACACACACACACACACACACACACATACCTTTCCACTAAGTTTCTTCTTCTAAAATTACATTTTGCCCATGGTCAGTGTAATATGGCTAAAGAATGATGAGATCAAAGAGAGATTAATTTTTAGTTCATTTGTTCTTGCCTAAGAAATCTTTTAAATTGTATAGAACAGTATTACAGATGTGACAAAAATCATCTTTCCATAATAGAAATCAATATCTCATTAATATTTTATAAGTGGCTCAAGCCATCAGAACTACTGTGAATGAAGGACACAGAAGGTAATAATAAAAGTTCAAATTTTTATTCCAGAAAATGTGAGTCTGGGATTGAATAAGAATATCCAAAGTATATGACATTAAGGCCGAGGCTTAGAAGTAGGCTGTAGGGGAAAATGAATGGGATTTCGTACCCTATTTTTATTTCCAACCCTAGCACCTGCATTTCACTCAGGGAACTGTAAAAGAAGCATTACAGGAGAGGGTGATGGACTGGCATGGTGTGCCTTCTAGCCAAACAGAGGTGTTTCTGGGAAAGATCTTCTTTCTTAGAAATGCAATGCATCCTTGCACAACTCAGAAACCAGCTCTGACTAGGGTGGAAAGAGAATGAAAGAAAGCAGACACACAGACAGACAGAAGAACTGGGATGGGGTGTGCTATACTCTCTAATGGAGAATCTGTGGCACCCCAGAAACTTAGCTTACTAATTATATTCAGTTGTGTAGAGAGGCAGGGTTCTTGCATACAGCTTATCAAGAAGCTGGGCTACTACTTACAGACAAACAAGGAAACAGAACTATTGTATATAAGTGAACAAAGAGACAGGTTTAGCTGGCTTCAGTAGGAGAGATCACCATAGGAGAGGAGTCTTCAGGTCATAGATGTCCACAGGGAGAAAGGTATGGTGAACATTTCTCCCACACACTGTCAACATCTACACACAGGGCATAGGAAGGATTTGCTTTCCCTTGGAGCCTTATCCAAGGGGAAAGCTTTGATATTTTCTTGTGGATCTGAGGCTAAGGTCCTTGACATGGCCACTTCCATATCAACACCACACAATCACTCAGAACTTACTTACCTGGGCTTCCTCCACTCCACACAGACATGGAAATAATCTTATATTTATGATAAAATATTAAAAATGTATTATACATGTGAGAAATATACTATGAAAGAAAAGTACAGAGCTCTTGACTTGAGTCCTGTCCCATCCCGTGGGGCAAGGTTATTCCATGGTCCTCGAGGGGGATTCCAAACCTAGAGAGGAAATGGGACAAAGGAGACGGAGACCATACATGTGTGTCATAGTCTTCTTTACTCAGGGGAAATGTTCAGGCTTTATACAATTTGGAGAGGGGTTGGGGGAGTGATCAAAGGTATACAGTGAGAGAAGGGCTCTGGACAAAGAACTATGTGGCTCCTAGCTGCATACTGTGAAAACACCTGGGCTGCGGGATGCCCGAGATGTAAGATGCCTGGGCTGCAGGATGCCCGAGATGTAAGATGCCTGGGCTGCGGGATGCCCTGGGTGTAAGATGCCTGGGCTGCGGGATGCCCGAGATGTAAGATGCCTGGGCTGCGGGATGCCCGAGATGTAAGATGCCTGGGCTGCGGGATGCCCGAGATGTAAGATGCTTGGGCTTTCTCCACCTGGTCTCTGACAGAGTCCTGCTATGACTGGTTGGAAACGGCTCCTTTGGGGACAGTACATAGTGGGTATATGGTTGAGCAGCTGGCAACAGAAATATTCAAAAACAAAACAAAACAAAACAAAACAAGGATGCCAGGTACAGTGGCCAACACAGCCCCAGGGCCTGAATAAGGTAGACATAGGATAAAACAAAACCAAAACAAAAGAAACAAAATCCAAACAAACCTAAAAACAGACTAAAGTGACTAGAATCACAAAGAAGAAAACCAATAAGGGAAGCGCTAAGCTATTGTCTCTATATATAATGATAAGGAGATGAAGAGGTTGGGGTGTCTTCTGAGAGCCGGAGGTGGTTATAAGTCCCTTAGCATTATGCCCACCCCAGTGAGTGGCCACAACAGCACATCCACGATGAGAATGGGGAGAAGAGGGAGGACTGCATGCTGACCTTGTAATCAGGAGAAAAGATACTTCTGGAAAAAAATAGATCACATTTTCTTGATCTTAAAAAGTTCATTTAATGGAACACAGGGTCCCCAATGGAGGAACTAGAGAAAGTACCCAAGTACCTGAAGGGGGCTGCAACCCTGTAGGTGGAACAACAACAGGAACTAACCAGTACCCCCTGGGTTTGTGTTTCTAGCTGCATATGTAGCAGAAGATGACCTAATCGGCCATCAGTGGGAATAGAGGCTCCTTGGTCTTCCAAACTCTATATGACCTAGCACAAGGCAAGGCCTGGGCCAAGTAGTGGGAGTGGGTGGGTAGGGGAACAGAGGTGGGGGGAGGGGTATGGGAAACTTTTGGGATAGCATTTGAAATGTAAATAAAGAAAATTAAAAAAAAAAGTTCATTTAAAAATCAAGTAATTTTCTTGGCAGAAATATTGGGACCAACACTATCTCATGAGAGTTCCAGTGTTCTTAAAATGCTGAAATGCTGGCCACAAAGTGGTCAAACATTCTAATGAAGCATAAAAAAGTAATAGCCAATAATAATGATAATGACAACGATATAAATAATGTCATTATTACTCAGATACCCCGCCTGGTGTCTCTCATCATTTGTCCCTTGCATGTCATTCTCTCATTTGGGATGATGCTACAGTCCTTTCCTCTCTTGCCCCATTAGCCTAACACAGTGTCTAAGATCAGGTCTCTCCGCTATTGTGTTATCCGTCAGCCTGAAACTCAATTCGCAGGGAGTATGACATCACAGTTCACACACTGAACGTTACCATATGGCCAGGCTCTCTTTCCCACCCTGGGATCATCCAAACCTCCTTGCCTCAGAATGTGTGATTTGCTTTGAATTACGATTTCATACTTAAATGGATTTTAGAGTCTGGAGTGTAAAAACGAATCTGGATAGTTAGCGTAGAGAGGCACATGTGTGTATTAAGCCAAGGCTTTGAAACCTGATCTATTCCACATGCCAAGGCCTCTTGCTCACTCAGCTCTGCAGGTCACATTTCACATTTCGTATGAACTGTGTTTTGCAGCCCAGTTAATCTTAGCTCTCTGTACAGGAAATAGTTCCTTTATAAGAAATCAGGGTTTCTGTAGGTGGAATAACAATATGAACTAACCAGTACCCCCTGGGCTTGTGTCTCTAGCTGCATATGTAGCAGAAGATGGCCTAATCGGCCATCACTGGGAAGAGAGGCCCCTTGGTCTTGCAAACTTTATATGACAAGGGAAGGCCTGGGCCAAGTAGTGGGAGTGGGTGGGTAGGGGAGCAGGGACGGGGGGGGGGGTATAGGGAACTTTCGGGATAGCATTTGTAATGTAAATAAAGAAAATAATAAAAAAAAAGAAAAGAAAAAGAAGAACTCAGGGTTTAATGAGTAGTTTTTCTTTAGGAGCTAGTTCAACCTCTAAGTGCCATTTGAATACTTCATAAGCAAAATAGCCTGAGTTATTCGTTATATCCTGGCGCTCTGGGTTTGTAATACTCAACATTTTACAAAATGAATAAATAAATCCTAGAGAGACAGTCAGCCATGCTCAATTGGTGAATTTACTGTACTCCCTCTGCAAGGGACCATTGTGCAATATCCATGACTTCTTAAAAGAAGGGAAACTTGGTTACTACAAACCCAGTTTCAATATTAGTTCTCTTTCTTTAGGTTGTTTTATGGTAATCAATTAATAATGTTCCCCAGACAAATCAAAAGCAATAACAAGCAAAATCCACTCCCTGGTTCATTTGTGTGTTTATTTCCTACCCCTGCCAACATGTTGTTTTGGGATCTGTTCTGCTTGGGGCTCTGTTGATATGGCTTTGGCTTTGTAGGACCCTAACTCCTGGTTTCTCAAGAGGAAAAGTAAAGCATGTTTGAGTCACTCATTGAGATTCAAGGTCTCTATGTATCATAGGCTCACCACGGCTACTCACGTTCCTCAAGGCTGAGCAAGTGCTGTGACGAAGCCACAGTCAAGGGGAACGATAAGTGTTCGTGCTCCATCAGGAGGCATGGCAAGTCTCATGGCAGAGAACGGATACTCAATCCTCTCACAAAGAAGGAGTCAGTAATTATGAAGTATGAGATAGTCTGTTCTAGATTCCAAGCACAAAGGAAAGAGATTTCTTTTGGATGAGAGTACAAATTTACAAGTGCTTAGTCATTAAGTACAAGTGAATTTGGGATCAGTTTGAGCAGTTGATAAATTTTATTCCAGTATCTCTCTTTAAAATGTGATTGTTAAAGTATGCCTGGGGTCCAGAGAGAGTACAGGCTTTCAGAATTAATGAGGTTTCCTTCCACAAAGAGAAACACAGCCAAAATCAATTGTACCTCCCAGGACTAGGGCTCTTGAGGCCTGAAAGCTCCTCTCATAACATCTGGATGGCAGCTGCATTCCCTTGCTAACGTCCTTGAGCTTCATTATTCAGGACCCAGGGGACCAGCCACTTCACCTAGCTCCAATGCTGTCTGGCTATTTTTCTTCCTTCTTGTCCTCTTCTAATGGACTAATAGAAATGAGAGACAATGATTGTAGAAGAAGCAAATAGAACCTAGGGGATGAGAGCAGGGTACCATATTACTCATGTTTCCTGTGTTCTAGTCTTCAGGAGTGGTAGTATGTATGCTGCCTCTGTTAAATACTGAATTGAAGATCGTGCACTCTCACGTTAATTGATCAACAGGAATTTATCAATTACTATAAATGCCTATTTACAGAGGCTTTGATTTGCTTGTCTTTTGGTTTGGTCTGGTTTGGTTTTGTGAGATACTAAAGGGACACTTTCTTGTCCCTCTGAAACTTGCTTTTCAGACAAGTAGCATAACTTGACTTAAGAAGCAGAAATTAGTGTTGCAGATGTCAAGAGCTTAGACTAAGGAACTGGTATGAGCCTGACTCAGTGGAGTGGCATGCGATTCTCTCGCATGGCTGAGCTTTTAAAATAGCTTCTGTTCTTACCTTTACAGAACATCCTTGCATATGGCTCCACATGCAAATCTGTCTACATCTTAGATGCTCTTATGGTAGTATGACAGGTTTAATGTCCATGATATGTTACTGACAAGCGTCCTTCTCGAACTTTGTAAGTCTACTAGTTTTGGATGAGAGAAACAATGTCACACCATCCCACCAATCTTTCCCTTACTAGCCACCGCCTTTACCTAAGTCACTCTTACTGACCTTGGCTTAAAGACACGTCTCCTGAGTATTGCATAATTCTTTGCATGTATCCGTCTTTAGAGTCCTCCATAATTTCCTGCAGATGTTCAGAGTACTTTTCTACTATAAGATTGCTGTGTGTCATTATCTTACTATTTTGAAATTAAGTTCATCTATATAGATTTCCATGCACTGTATTAAAACATTCTTATGAGTAAACTTAAGGCAACAAAATAAATAACATATTTACTCCAATATGTGAGAAACCTGGGCAAGCCCCAGCTTGAGATAAAACACACTCAGCTGTTCTTCCCCCAAATTGCCAGGATTTCTTCACAATCAATGCAGGCTGATGAAAACAGTATTTTTTTTCACTTGTGTTCCATTGATCATCCTGGAAAACCGTGAATATTTAAAATTTCCAAAAGTACCTTGTCTAATACGTAAACGTGGACAACATTTTGTGCTTCAGAGCAATGCTTTCATCTAAGTGAAAATCACACAGGGTGTCAGGAATCCTTGGGAAGGGCCATCACATGTTAGACTAATGAGGGGACTCTTGTTTGTTTGAAGGCAAGGTTTCCCTGTGTAGTCCTGGCTGGGGTGGAACTCTGTCTATACACACAATCACAAATGTGGAGATGCTCCTGCTTCTGCCTCCCAAGGGCTGGGATTAAAGTCATGTGCCACCAATGCCCTGCTCTACACTACTCATGCTCCACCAACATCAGAATAATAGATAAAACCAAACAAAAACAAAAATAAAGTTTCCTAGATTCCTAATTGTGGTACCCACTGAGCCTCAGTGTTACATGACAGGACTGAGACCTGCTCCCAAGTTCCTGTGAGCACTGACGGTCCCACGGGGCTCCTAACAGCACAGGGCTGCTTAGTTACCAATACCTTGATAATGCTAATTGAGAGTAGATTAGTATTGGGGCTACTCTGCCCTCTAGAATAATTTTATGGAGCTAGAGTCTCATGTATACTCTTTGAACAATTCTCAGCTGTGGATAGCGTCTCTAGTGTTTCACCTTTTCAAGTGTCAGAAATATCAAGAGCTCTTCTCAAGTCGATATTTTATTACCTGAAATCTTGGGAAATTTCACTGCTGTCTCACATATTTCTTTCCATTTCATTAGCTAGGCATAGATGGAGTAACTTGTTAAGATTATGAAGGCAGTGAGTTGGTGACAGATGGGGACATACCGGGCCCACTGACACAGGTTGTGGCCACTGAACTGAAAGGCGTGGAATGTTGCCTTAAACCAATTGATAGTATTAGAATAGTTTATTTCTCTTCTCTCTTTCGTAGTCTTGCTTTAATATTTATTACATGTATTTATTTATTTGTTTCATTGTGATGGTGGTAGGAGTTGTACTATAGCAGACATGTGGAAACCAAAGAACAACTTACAGAAATCAGTTTTCTCCATCTACCATATCAGTCCCGGGGATCCATCTCCAGCTGTCAGCCTTGGCCTTTACCCACCAAACCTGTCTGTTAGGTTTTAATCAATCAGGAATGCCAACAGGTGTTTTAGCACTTGAGCTATTATATTGTTTGGTATATAAGGCTAGATGCACAGACTAAGCAATAGTCTGTGCATTTAGCTTTCTAGAACTTTGTTTAGAATTCTGTATCTATATAAGTAAGTGGAATTGACTCATGGTTTTAATTTTACTTATGCTGGGATTTGATAATAGAGAATTGTGCCATGCTTGAGGCTTTATACATGGGGAATTATCTAGTTCTTAAAAGGGCAGAAGACTTAGCAAATACACATCATTCTCTCTCAGTGCTTCCCTCTCAGGGGAAGCAGGTGGAGAAGCTATCCAGCAATGCTCTGTTTTATCCATGGGGCAGTCATTCTTGTTTTCCCCTTCTTCAGATCCTTTTACTGATTTATATAATTTTATTAAAATAGTCTATCTTGAGCACTCAAATACATAGACAAAGAATTGTATACAGGATTGCATTTAATTAATTGCATGTTTCTTCGACTGTGTGTGACTTGTTTATAAATTTTTTATTTTGTATATTTAGGCTGTATTGACTTAAGATTTTCATCAATATTTGATACCAGTTGTTTATATTAAAATTGACCCACTGACTACTTCTAAATGTAATATAGACACGACTAAATTAAACTTGGATTTGTTTTGGATGTGCTATTGACCAGTCTCCAAACACTACTACATCTACCAAAGTGACTTTCTAATTAGCATTACAAATCTTTCTGTAATTTTCTGCTTAGGTCGGAGACCATGACAGCCTCCTTCGAAAGATCTGTGGCAATGAAACCTTGTTCCCCATTAGATCAATTTCTAATACTGTCTGGATCAGACTGAGAATAGATGCTTCAGTCCAGAAGGCCAGTTTCAGAGCTGACTATCAAGTTGGTAAGGAAACTTCTGCTTCTGTGTGTGTGTGTGTGTGTGTGTGTGTGTATGCATGTGTGTACACCATGTGATGATAGAGGCCAAGGTGTTTGGGGTTACTTCTCTTCATTTCCTTTCCACCTTATTGAGACAGAGTCCCTCACTGAACATTGAACTCTACGATCCAGTTGGATTTGCTGGCCAGTGAGCTCTAGGGAGCCATTGACCTCTGTGCTTTCAGCCCCCACATCCAGGGCTGGCAGTGAAGACACACACTGCTGTGCCCAGCTTCATGGGTGCTGGACAACAGAATTCGTGCATATACAACAAGCACTTTATTGACTGAATCCTGTTCTCATCCCTATCTATTTTTAAATTTATTTTATTATTTTACACAAATGGGCTTTTTGCATACATGAATGTCTGGACACAGCATATGTATGCCATGCTCTCAGAGGCCAAAAGAACTGTCAGGTCCTTGAGACTGGATATACAGCTGACTATGAGCTGACTTATGGGTGCTGGGAATCAAACCTAGATCCTCTGGAAGAGCATCCAGGGCTTTTAACTACTCAGCCACCTCTCTAGCCCCCTAACCATCCCTTCCTACTTGTTTTTTAAATATCAAATTCACACACTATTCTAACGTTTTCATTTTAATTTAATTGAGTTATTATATGTTCTTGAATGACAGGAAAAATATTCCCACAAAAGTGTCACATTCTGCTGGTTTTTTAGACAGATTTGTATAATGAAATTGAGCTCAAGAATTCTTTATTTCTGAGCTAATATGGTTATCATTTTTCTATTTACAGCTTGTGGGGGTGAATTAAGAGGAGAAGGGGTCATTCGCTCACCTTTCTATCCCAATGCATATCCTGGACGAAGAACCTGTAGGTGGACCATCTCCCAACCCCAAAGAGAAGTTGTTCTCCTTAACTTCACTGACTTTCAGATTGGAAGGTCTTCCTCCTGTGATGCAGATTACATTGAGGTAAGAGTGAAACACCACTGCATTATTACTAAAGGAACTATACACATTTATGTGAAAAGGACGTGTACAGATCAAAAGATCAAAATCTCATAAATATGGACATAAAATTTCCTAGCAAAATGCTACTTAATAGAATCCAGTATGCTGTATATAATATATATATATATATATATATATATATATATATATATATAAAATGGTGAAAGTAGATTTATACTAATGTATGTAGATTATTATGTCCTAAAAATCAGTGAACATTACAGTACAAAATAGAATAGTACCAGTGAAGTAAAAAATAACATTATCACTTAGTAGAATACACAAAAATCATGTGACAGAATCTACCTACATCTTATAATAAAAACAGTCAATAAAAGAACTGTCTTACTTTGATAAGAGGCACCATGCGCAATGATCGAGGTACCAAATGCTTTGCCTCACTGACTGGTTAGTATACAGCCTTATCTGCTCCACACTTCTGCTCAGCATTGTACTGGAAACTCTCACTAGGGCCATTATGCAAGCATAAAATGTACCCTGAATGGAAAGCAAGAAGTAGAACTTGTTCTTCTCATGGTCCCCAAAGAAGAATGATCTGCACTCCCTCCACAGTTACCAGCTACCAAGAGCTTCACCACAGGCAGCAATTTTCCAAATGGGTATTTAACAAAAATTAACTTGGCTGTATCTATTTTTCCTTAGATTGGCCCCAGCTCTGTCTTGGGATCTCCTGGAAATGAGAAGTTTTGTAGCACAAACATACCATCATTCATAACATCTGTATACAATGTTCTTTATGTTACATTTGTGAAAAGTTCTTCTATGGAAAATCGTGGCTTCACGGCTACGTTCAGCAGTGAGAAATTAGGTAAGAGCATGTTTCTCTCTCCCCTTTTGTGCTGCTATCAGAATAAATGGACAGTTGTACAGGGATGTTTATGTGTGTAAGACTCTGTGTTCCATTCCTATTTAGTTAACTTCACATTTATTATCTTCTGTGATGATGATTATTGTTTTATTATGACTAATTATTACTCAGAATGTGGGAAAGTTCTCACAGAATCTACTGGAATCATTGAGAGCCCTGGCCATCCAAATGTCTACCCGCGTGGTGTGAATTGTACCTGGCACATAGTAGTCCAACGCGGCCGATTGATTCGTTTGGTATTCAGCTCCTTTTACCTGGAGTTTCATTACAACTGCACAAATGACTACCTGGAAGTTTATGACACTATTGCTCAGACATCTCTTGGGAGGTGAGAATGTTCGGTTTTCTTTTATGCTGAACTTTGATTGCATAGTATTTATATTTTTATATTTGGTTTTTCGAGACAGGGTTTCTTTGTGTAGCCCTGGCTGTCCTGGAACTCACTTTGTAGACCAGGCTGGCCTCAAACTCAGAAATCCACCTGCCTCTGCCTCCCAAGTGCTGGGATTAAAGGCGTGCACCACCACCGCCCGGCGTACCATTATATTTTGAAGTAAAGTGCATAGAATAGTAAGGTCGGCCTTAGTGATGAATACATGGTTTAGCATAGTCACCATTTCCTGGGCAATAACACAAAATATCTACCTGGTGTACATATTTTAAACAAAGAGTATGACATCGACTAGAGTCACCTTGCTATGTAATAGATATTTCAGAATTTCTCCTCCTTTCTATCTTGAATTACCTGTCTTTTACCAACACCTTTCCTTCTTTACAACTCCCCCCAATTACTCTAGGTGCTGGTAAAACCATTCATTACATTCTCTACAATTTTAGAATCATATATCAGTGAGATCATGTGGTACTTCTGATTCTGTACCTGGCTTATTTAACTTAATAATCATGCCCTCCAAGTTTACCTATTTTGTTCTGCATGACAAGATTTTATTCCTCAAAATGCAGTGTTCTATGGTATTTATCTCAACACCACATCGTCTTATTCATTCACTCATCTGTTGATGGATACATCTATTGATGTATCTCTTCAGGTACAGTCTCAGTAGTAAGATCACTTGACCATAAGATAGTTAACATTTTTAATTTTAGAGAACTTCTATATAGCTTTCCACAATGGCTTACTTATATACCCACTAACAATGTATAAGGGTTACTTTTTCCCAATATTTCCCAATAATTCCTATATATATATATATATATATATATATATATATATATATATATAAACAATAGTAATAATGGGATGAGGTTGTGTTGGTGAATGAGAGTTGCTCCATTGGCTCATATGTTTGAATGCTTGATCCCCAGTTAGTGTAGCTGTAGAGAAGGATTGGGAGGTGTGCGCTTGTTGGAGTAGATGTGGTCTTGTTGGAAGAGAGTCAGTACTAGGAATCAGCACTGAGGTTTCCTACTCCAGCCGCAGTCTTATCCAGCCTGCTGGCTGCTGATCAGGCTGTAAAGCCCTAAGCTAGCACTCTAGTGCCATACTGTCTGCTTCCTGCAATGTTGATAATGGACTAGCCCTCTGACACTGTGAGGAAGGCCTCAATGAAACGCTTTCTTTTATCAGAATTGTGTTGATCATGGAGTCTCTTCACAGCAATAGAACAGTGACTAAGACAGCGATAGTGTATCATTGTACTCTTGATTTTGTGTCTCATTGTTAATGCATAAATAACACCGGTTTCTTGTAGATCCATGATTCATTGCTATGCCTTGTTTGTGATCATTGCCTATTCAGGGCTTCTGTTCATTGTTTTTATCTGAGTATTTGCTTCCTGTTTATAATACTAAGTGATTTGTAGTCTTCATATTTCTTGGGTATTAACTGCTTCTCCATTGTTATGTAGTTTGCCATTAATTCTCGTTCTATGGGTTGAGTCTCCGTTCTGCTGTGTTCTTAGCTATGGGGAAGATTTGTATATTGCTAGAATCCTACTTGTCTGTCTTGGCGTGCCTGTGCTTTTGAGGTTGTAGCTATAGAAATCTTTGTCCAGACCAATATCATAAAGTGTTTTCCCTGTGTTCCTCTAGTCTAGTTACTTCATTTCTCACACTTAACACTATTTGAATTGATTTTTATCTCAATTTTTTTGTATATGTATGTTTTGGTTTCCCATTATTTAGTACCAAATGACTGTATATAGTCTGTAACTCTATGTATTGATTTTCCATGTTTCCCATACCTTCTAGATCTATTTGATAGTTATAATTATTTTAATCTTTATTCATTCTGTGACTATAAACTACTTGTTATGTTTTAGCTGCTTATTATCTCTTATTATGAGTTGTATTTTCTTTCCTTTTATACTTGATAATATTTGATAGACTGTTCAGAATTTTTAATTTTATGTTTTGGACACCAGCCATTTTACATTCTTGTAAAACTGCATTTGGACTTTGTCCTGGAATGGTGTTAAGTTACTTGAATCCAAGTTGGTCCTTTTCAGTTTTTCTTTTAATTAATTTATTTCCTGTCCTTGAGGTTTTTCCTTTTTCATTTGATACTGAGTGTCTTGAGAAGCACTTATGTATTTTCCCTAGGGTTTCAGATGTTTGAGTGCAAAGTTAAACCTGGCCTCTATTATTATGTTTGTGTTGAAAGTAGAATTCCTCTAATAGTTTTTGAACATTTAAATATCTATCTATCTATCTATCTATCTATCTATCTATCTATCTATCTATTGTGTACCAGTTTCTTGGCTGTATGAATGTCCCTGTATCATATGCATGCTGCCCACAGAGGCCAGAATCTGACCCCTGAACCTGCAGTTTTGGACAGTTACTATCTTCTATGCAGATGTTGGGACCTGAACCCATATCTTCTAGAAGATCAGCTAGTGCACATAACTGCTGAGCCATCTCTCCAGTCTCTTCTGATTGCTTCTCTTTAAAGTCCTTCTTGTATCTTCTTTTCTTCTCATCTATTAGCTTTGTAAACTTTTTAAAGTAGTCTCCAAATTTCTTCCCTCTGTCTTTACTGCTCCTCACCTTCTTTTGCTTCTTATCTTAGTCTTTCATCTAAAATTGTCTTTATCTTTCTTCCATATTATTTTCCTCTCTTGTTCCAAGCATGCATTGTCTCTAGATTTCCATTTTTCTAAGCTCTTGCTCCTCCAGGTGTTTCTCCAGATGAAACACCATGGCACCATGGCATGTATTGTAGCTGTGTTTGGGGGATTATGAGAATAGATTTTCTGAGTAAAGCTTTCTTTGTTCTGAAGGAACAGCAACATGGTTTACTGATCACACTCTTACCTCTTCATAAATGAGCTGTTTAAAAGACAGCAGACAACCTACACAGAGGTCACTATCCAGGCACTGTTCTCAATGCTTAGCTACAGTGATCTACCTAACCATATGTTCAGAATGATGTGAAGTCTACAGAGAAAATGACCCAAAGCAATTAAGCCTTGCATCCAAAGTCACAATGCACCTGAGTGACAGGGCTATCTAGGGCTGTGCTGGATGAGTTTGGATGTTTTAATGTGGTAGTAAATATAGTAAAGAAATATAATTCCTTTAGCTTAGGTCTATGAAAAAGTTGCTCAGCACGCTAACAGCAGGTGGCTGCAGTCTACACTTCCCAGTCTCAGTAAATTTTTCATGTATGTTAAGGCATTCAGTGTGCCACACAACTCTTCCACTGTTTCTGCTATTACTGAAATATACTTGATTTCAAGGTTGATGTGAAATAGATAACAGCCCATTATCATTTGTATTATTATCATCTTTACATGGCCCATTCTTCAGAATATAAATTCAAATCTACTAATCTGTGTGTCTCTTCTTTCTTCATTTGGAACAGATACTGTGGGAAATCCATCCCGCCTTCTCTTACCAGCAGCTCTCATTCAATAAAGCTGATATTCGTGTCTGACTCTGCTCTTGTCCACGAAGGATTTTCCATAAATTATGAAGCAATTAATGCATCATCAGGTAACATTTCCTCTACTGCAAAAGATGTTTAATATCTAAAACACACAAATACTTACTTGGAATAAAGTATAGAGACAACATCCACCTGATTAAAAATAGGGCAATTCTGTTAGTTAAACTGTGTGCTCTTTTAGGGATTCTGGACGTTAATGTTTATGTCAGAGTTAGAAGACGTTTGATACAGAAAGCTAGAATCCAGTGCACAGCTACAGATGACACATGCTACCCTTACTTGTCAGGCATTCCACAGCTTGAGGGATTTTTCTGGGTCTGGAAATATTCCTCCGGAGCGTCTTGTGTCCAGCCACCTTTGAGGTGTTTATCTTCTTAAACCTGTATTCCTATCATAAATAAAGAAAAAATATTTCTTACTCGAAATCCCTAGCCAGTTTTTCACTTATTTCTCCTCTAGAAATTTTGGTCACTATACTTTGATCCAGGCAAAAGTAGTTCAGCTTCTGTGTCCTGGAAGCATGGCTTTAAAACTATAAACTGCGAGAGAAATGTATACATTGATCACTGGTAGAACTCACTCTAGCAGATACCCCATTATCTAGCCCAAACACATGTAGAGGTAAATCCCGAGGATTTAAAGTATGGTGTGTTGTGCTATGTAACTGACATTTTCACTGAACCTTATTCAAGTGGTTAACAGTCAAAGACCAAAGTGGATGTCTCAGGAATTACAGTGTATGCACAATTTTCTATACTTCTGTAGTTTCATCTCTCTCATATGTTTGGCCCCAAACCACACCAAATATTCGATTTGGAGTAAATCAGTTGAACTCTGTGGGATACAGTTTTCTTATCTGTGTAATTAAAAGATAAGATTTAATGATCTTTCAATGTTCTCTGGTTCTAATCTTCTGTGAACACAATTTTAATTTGCTGCATGAATAAACTGCTTATTTCTCAAATAGCATGTAATTCAGGCAGTACCTCCTGAAAATGTCATGGCGTTCTCTGCAGTAGTATACAAAAATGAAGCATAGTTCTGTAATGACTGAAATGATTTTGTTATCAGGACACTAGCTTGGGAGGCAGTATGAAGGGGAGAGACAGCTAGGAGCTATTAATAAAACCTGGGGATGAGGAGGATACATTTAAAATTTAATGAAATTGTTCAGAAAGACAAGATTCCTATAAAACTCATCAAAGCAATAGGTCCAGTAGACAGGAAGGGAAACGGATACAGAGAGTAGGGAATGGAATGTGCTCAGCTCCAGCATGCATGACTGGGTTCAGTTCCTCCCAATACTTCTAACACAAAAGAGCAAACTGAAGGGAGGAAATGTGTCGGGAGAAACCCCAAGGGCTCAAAAAGAAGACCCTGAAGGAGCAACTCCACAGACTCTACCCCTGTTTCCCCGTGTGTTAGTCACGACTCTAGCCCCTACTTGGTCTAGACAGAGCAGAAATCACAGGAAAAGAGAGTGCATCCTTTTCACCACTTGACTGCTGACTGTGTGTCTGCCTTTTGTTGAATGAACTCATAGGACTTGTTAAGACAGTCCCACCATTTGAAATAGCAATCAGATGATGAGACCCAGAAAGTCATATGGGTGGCTGATTGCATGAGTTGTTGAAGCTGGCCCTGTGGTAAAGCCCAGAGCACAGCAGGCTCAGGAGACAGCAATAGAGGTGGTGGTGGTCAGGCAGTTGGCTAATGCTCCCAGGAGCTTGGGTGAAATGAGCTGCTGACTGGAAAGATAGGTGAGGACTCTCTTTTCAGCTAGCATCTTCTACTGGCTAATTTCTGTAGACTGAAATCATGTTGGATAAAAGCACCAGAGGACAGGCAATCATTGGCCTGTAATCTATTTTCTTGTTCCAAAAGAAGTTATTTTTGGAGTAACGATGATGGTTTGGACTGCTGAGGTCTACTTTCTTAGCACAGCCCATGGACATTTCCCCTGACTCTGGCCTGCTTTCATTTAATAGAGTCAAATTTTCCTGATTTGAATCCTGTTACACTTCTATCTGTATTTCCTGCAATAAGTCTATGATGTCAGCCTTTAAACATGTGTTTGGGAGTAAGGAGATTGGCTTCTTGTTTATACTCTGACTCCCTCCCTAAGCATTTGACTGCAGCGCTCATTTAAATATTCCCGAGAAGATATAGAAAACAAAAGACATAACAAAAGTAACGATGTTGGATAGAATCTCGTAAGAACTCTTTACCACTGATTCTGACATCCAACATTTACTAGTATGAAGTAAGAAAATATTTGCATATTGAGATAATTGACATACTTTGCAATTTAAATTATAATCTGATATCCTAAAACAGCTATTACTTATCCACTGACAATATTGAACTAGTAAGAGAAAACTTTAAAAGTATAGATGAATGAATACCTATATAACAACTACTCCATTATTCTTCAAATTAATTCCTGACTCACTCATGACTATATTCATTGAAAATATGGATGAGAAAAAGAAAAACAGAGTGGGAATTATCAGAGGTACTGTACAAAGTTAGACATCTCTTTATGAAATCTGTCTAAAAAGCTCAGTAAGCATGATTGAATTTTATTTTTATGAAGTGTCTAGAAAGTATAAGTACAGTCTACCCCAATTAATCTTTGAGTGGAGGCAATATCAGTCTAGAATGGTGAATCTGTCATCCCAAGAATAAACAGCTGGCTGGTTGTCATCCCAAGAATAAACAGCTGGCTGGTTTAAGAGCCAAACTAAGCAAACAGGCTTCACTGTGCTGCCTGTTTCTGCTGTCATTCTCTCTAGGGCTACCATGGAACTATGAGGCATGTTTCTTACATTTTACAAAGAGAAAGCTTCAAAGTTACCCAGGGAAGTAGCTAGCGTGGTCCAAAGCACAATCTTATGAGCAAATATCCACATAAAAAGGTGAATCCACTGGGGTTTCCTTCCCTCTTACACTGTAGTGTGACTTCTCATCAGTCACCTTGGAGTGAGCCCAGAAAGGGAAGGCATTGGAGTTAGCAAGTGATAACCAAGAAGGTCACAGGGGATTTATTTCAAAGAAATGGGCAGAGAACATTCTGTGTCTGTTCTTATATCTCGGTGTGGTAAGAGCAACATTCTCAGATTAGAATGATCAGAAAGAAGAGATTAGCTCAGAAATCATGGCTATAAGCTCAGGTACCATGGTTCAATTAGAAATTCTAATAAGGTCTTTGGTATAGTTTTACAGAACAATTCAAGCAGATCTAATTGAATTTTGCCTTTATAGTTTGTTTTAAAACTGTTATAAAAGATAGTAAGAACTATTACACTCATGATTGCAGGTCCTATTCAGTGCAGATTGAAACTAAGGCCAGTGAGAGTTGGCTGAGTGACAGCTTGATACTGGCTTGGAACTCCTTGGGCCGGTTTCAGGCTTCCCTTGCTTGTATACCTCTATCTCAAATTTCTCATATTACATGCTCAAATATTTTTGAGAAGGTTTTTAAAGCAAATCTATTAATCTCTAAAATAATTTCCTCTAGTAAATCTTTATTTTTTTTTTAATGTTTGGCTGTACAAATAACTCATTGATTCTCTTCTACGTTTTGTGTGTGTGAGTGTGTGTGTGTGTGTGTGTGTGTGCGTGTGTGCGCATGTATATGTGTCTGTTGGGCCTTAGAATGAAAACAGTGTTTAATTGGGATATTCTTAATCCCATACAGATCTAAATTGACATTCCCTCTGTAGAAAACTAGGAATCATAGACTGAGGGATGGCTCTGTGGGTGAACTATCTGCTACATATGCATGAGACCTGAGTCTAGATCCCAGGTACACATGTAAAAAAATAAAGCCAAGCCTGGAAGAATACACCTGTGCTCTCAATGCTGGAAGGGTAGGTGCAGGAAGAGTCCCAGGGTTCTAGGTCAGATAAGGAATCCTTTCTCCAAAACGAAATGGAAATATGATTGAGGAAGCCATCTGACAATCAACCTTTGTCTCTGTACATTCTCCACACACTAGTACACATGTGTACACATATGTACACATACACAAAGAGAAACTAGGGATCATTAGAGAGTTCAAGATTTGAAGAGAAAAGAGTTCAAATTTTATCTGGTATTCAATCTTTTTTTTTTTTTTTTTTTTTTGCTTTCTGGTATTCAATCTTAATGAATTTTAAAACTAATCTCAAAGTCTCCTATTCCTCTTCCACACCTTTTTAACTATAGGTGATGACTATGTTGTTTTGATATAAAAGTAACATTATGAAAGGCTGGAAGGACCATCCAGTGATATACTGCCTGCTTGAGTTTAGACCTCACCAGCTATGTTAAAAAGGTAGACATGCCTGTGTGTACCTGTGATCTCAGGCTTGGGAAGGAGGAAACAGGAGGACCCCTGGGATTTTTTGGACAGCCAGGCAGGCAGAATCAGTGAGCTTTGAGTTTAGTGACAGATCCTATTTTAAAAATTAAGGTGGATAAGTGATGAAGGAAACATTGGTATTGATACATGGCCTTCACGCGCACATATAAACTTGCACATGCATGTGTATATATACAGAGACACACAAATTAGATTACATATGTAAAGGGCATGGCTTTGTCAGATTTAAAATATGATTGCTATTATCCCTCATAGGTCTGTAATAGCTTTTCTGCCTTTATTCAACATCATCTGATATGTCATCTGTAGGGTCAAAGGAAAGGTAGTGTCTGTAATCACCTGGCAGCAAACTGTAGCAAAATGTTAGATTGCTCTTTCATGAGAGAGGAAAATGTGTAATTTTATCTTCCCTCACATCTTTGCTTTGAAAGTGTAGACTCCAATATACAATGAAGGCTCTAATGTTTCCATATCAGTTTATTTTATATTTAGAACAGCAGTTCTCAACCTGTGAGTCTCAACCTATTTGTGGTTGAACAACTCTTTCACAGAAGTCACCTAAAACCATCAGAAAACAGATATTTACATTGCAATTCATAACAAGTAACCAAATTACCATTATGAAGTAGCAAGAAAAATAATTTTATGGCTGTGGGTCACCACAACATGAGGAACTGTCCTAAAGGGTCTCAGCATTAGGAATGTTGAGAACCAAGGATGTAGAGAATCTGAGGTGATATGCATTCACTCAGAAACCAAGTCCTTTACACGATCTTGGAAACCATGTCTCCCTATGCAATGGGTTTCTCTGACCACAGTATCTATCTACCCCCTTCTTGTGCCTTAACCTCAGGGAGCTGATATTGTCATGGCTTTGTGGGGTGAAGGACTTCCCATGCTTCCCCGTTTTCCCATTGGTCATCTTTAATGCTATGGTGTAACAGTTTTTATGAAAGTGCTTCATCAGGCAGAAAAACATAGTCATTTTAGAAAAATGTAGTTTTGTAATTTTTGTATTACTCTACAGAGTTTATTTTTGACAGTTAGTATATTGTCTTTTGTTGGGTATCTATTAACCTTTGTGTATATTTGTGTATGTATGTGTATGTATGTGTGATGTAAGTGTATTCTTGATCAAATGGTACACACAAGTCTTTTTTCCTTCATTTTATGGTTAATGGGATTCAGTTTTCTATATAGAAAATGTTTGCTTGTCGAAGTTATGAGAACATCCCTCTATGTGTCTTCTACAAGTTTTATAGCTTGAACTTTTAGGTCTAAAATTCATCTTGATTTCTTAGTATGGTGGTCTAAGTTTCCAAGTCCATTCACTTAGGAAAGTGATATTTAGCAGAGTGAGGCCATGTCTTAAACTCATCTCCCCCAACTCTACCTACCCCCACACACTGGATTTCCTTTAACCCATTGCTGACAATTGTCCCAGTATATTACGTGTGTGCCTCTGGAATTCCTACTCTGTCCCATGATGTTCATATTGGGCCTTATATTAATAGGACAGTCTGTTATACAATATTATTGGCTTCAGGGAGATTTTTTACAGCAGCATTTGCAATTCAAAACTTTTCTTTTGGTGATCTTAGATTCTTTATATTGCCATACACATTTTAGAAACTGCCTTTTGTTTTCTTTTTTTTTCTTTTTTTTTTTGTTTTGTTTGTTTGTTTTACTATTTTTTAAAAAAAATGGACTGAGAGCCCAGCGTGGTGGCGCACGCCTTTAATCCCAGCACTTGGGAGGCAGAGGCAGGCAGATTTCTAAATTCAAGGCCAGCCTAGTCTACAGACTGAGTTCCAGGACAGCCAGGGCTATACAGAGAAACCCTGTCTCAAAAAACCAAAAAAAAAAAAAAAAAATTGACTGAAATCTTATTGAATTCATAGATCAATTGGGATCTTGGGACATCTCAAACTATGTCTTCCATTCCATGAGCATATTCTAACTTGATGTTTAGTCATACTTTCTCTATTTCTATGAACACTGATTTAAAGCTCTGACTGTTGATTTTTGCATTTTCTCTAAGGTCATCATGTACTTTGTGCTGTTGTATGCTGTTTTGTGCATTATATTCCAGTTTGACCAATACATGCATACTAAACTGATTTTCCAGATATTAATCATGTATTATGTAGACTTTAAAACCTCAGTTATTGGTACCAACATTTTTTTGGATACAAAATATTCATAAAAGGTTCCAACTGTGAACTGCTGTTTTGTGCTGTTCTTCCTTTCTCCCTCCTTCTTATTACAGTGAGTAGGACTGTACAGCGTTCAGCAGAAAGGGGGAGGCAGGAGAGTCTATTCTTCATTTTGGCAAGAAAGCACTTAATCTTCTATTCTTTAAGAACAATGATGGGATCTCATAGATTTCTGTTTTCGTCTTGTTTATTGAGAGTCTTCATCAAGGATGGATGCTTTTTCCAAATGATTTAATCAGAAGTTTTTTTTTTTAATCCAGTTAATATGATGGATTACTTAGATTGATTTTTCCCACATCAAACAATCTGATGCTCCCAGTGTGAGCAATGCTTGCTATAATATCATCTTCACATTCTCTGGAACTATATGCTTAAGTTTTACTTCAGGTATTTTATCTGCATTTATGGGGCATGTTTATCTGTAGTGTTTTTGTTGCAAGTTTGTCTTGTTTGAGCATAACAATAATACTTGGTCTTATTACATGAGCTAGAGAGAATCATTTCTTCTTATTTCTCAAGTCTGGGTGGTTTTAATATTTCCTTAATTTGCTTGAGTATCACCAGGGGTTATTCAAATACATTGTTTTCTTTGTAGAAAGCTTTTAATGACAGATTGAATTTTGTTGCCTAATTGCGGCCATGGAAGGTATTATTACTTTCTTTTGAATTGGCTGTGGCAGTTGGTAGCTGGGAACAAATTGTCAAGTTTATCTCCACTGTTCTTTACTGATGAGATTCTATGGTGATTCGTCCTCTTTCACTTTTTTTTTTATTAGATATTTTCTTCATTTACATTTCAAATGCTATTCTGAAAGTCCCCTATACCCTCCCCTGCCGCTGCCCTGTTCCCCAACCCACCCACTCTCCCTTCCTGGCCCTGGCATTCCCCTGAACTGGGGCATATAATTTTCACAAGACCATTTTTCACAATTCCCCTGAACTGGGGCATATAATTTTCACAAGACCATTTTTTCCTCCCATTGATGGCCTACTAGGCCATCCTCTGCTACATATGCAACTAGAGACACAAGCTCTGGAGGGGTACTGGTTAGTTCATATTGTTGTTCCTCCTACAAGGTTGCAGACCCCTTTAGCTCCATGGGTACTTTCTCTAGATCCTCCATTGGGGTCCCTGTGTTCCATCCAATAGAAGACTGTGAGCATCCACTTCTGTATTTGCCAGGCACTGGCATAGCCTCACAAGAGACAGCTATATCAGGGTCCTGTCAGCAAAATCTTACTGGCATATGCAATAGTGTCTGCGTTTGGTGGTTATTTATGGGATGGATCCCTGGGTGGGGCAGTCTCTGGATGGTACTCCCTTCCATCTCAGCTCTGAACTTTGTCTCTGTAACTCCTTCCATGGGTATTTTGTTCCCCTCTTTCACTCTTAAAAAATAACAATTCATAGTCTTTCTTCTTCACTTGATCACTTGTGCTAAAAATCTATCAAATTTAAGTTTTAAACAATAGGCTTATTTTTTATATCTTTCTCTATTTCTGTTCCATTTTACTTGATTTCAGTTCTGACCTGTGGTTTTTCTAACTGTATTTCTGTTTGTTTGTTTGTTTGTTTAACTTGTTTCTGGTGAGAAATTGTTCAAAAGGGAGGGACATGAAGCTAGTCTTATCTTCGACTGTTGCATGGTGGTCTTCTGTGTTCTACTGCATAAGGATTTCCTCAGAGTACAAGTTCTACTTAGGGAAGGGTGCACACAGGGGTACGCCCACCTAGCCAGATTCAAATAGTAGTGCTCAGAGCAGATGGCCCTCAAGTTCTGTTTACTTTTCTTCTGCAGATTGTTTGGGTCAATATTTATAATTTAGCCTGATAAATTTTACCTACTAGTATTCATAACAGTATGAAGCTTTTAAGATAAGCCTCTTTCAGCCGGGCGTGGTGGCGCACGCCTTTGATCCCAGCA
>NC_034592.1:1363755-1368655 GCF_900095145.1 Mus pahari | reverse complement strand
CATGCTCTTCTGAATCTCGAGATCGAGAAGAGAGAAGAAAAGAAAAGAAAAGCCTCTTTCCTTTTTCATTATTGTTCCCTCTCATTCCCACCATCTTTTCTTCCTTTCTTTTACCTTTATTCACTTTCTCCTTTCTTGAATTCCCTTTGAGAGAACAAGCACTGTGAGCTTCCTTTATGCAGTAAAGCTTTGATTTGTAGAGTAAACTCAAATATTTGATGACTTTTTGTTACTCCATGGAACACATATAGATAGTAGAGTCTATTACATTTTATATGTGTATTTGTGTTCCCAATACCAATGATAATTCTCCCCATGGTGGATGAATTTATGGCTGTAATTGAGGAAATGTAACTGCACATCCTCAGCCTTTATTTCACTTGCAATAAAGTATACATAATAGCTCATTCTCTACAGTTTTTAGTCGGGGATTCTGCTACTCCAAGGCCCCAGATTTGGGTCATTACTGAATGAAATTTGAAGCTAGATGTATATCAGAATTAAGCCTGACTTTCTTTGTCAAACATCTCAGATTGTAAGTGTATAAGGGAGTGACTGGTTTGTTATTGAACAGCGTTTGAGGAGACTGAATAGGCAAAGTTGAAACAAACTGGAGCAGTTAGTGCTTAATTAGGATGCAGCATTCCAGGTAGACTGCTAATAATCTCATAGGAATAGTTAAACTTACTCCTCGTAATTATACTTCTCTTTGGCCTATTCTGTTTGAAACATATTGGGAATTATTGCTACGTATGTATGGCAAGGCAGGTTCTTTAGCTGAATCAAACAATACCCAAGGTCAGCAACCATCTCCATCATAGAAAAGAGGGAACTGATATCGTGAGATGGCGTGGCTTGCTCCAGTAGCCTGTTAATACTCAAAACAGGCTTTGATAGAAGAAGGTCTCTTCAATTGTGGGTGTGCGCGGCCTCCCACTCCTCCTGCATGACCAAGACTCCTACTTAGTCACTTCCCATGAATGCATATGTTTATAAAGGGAAGTTATGGAGAGAATTACAGAAATGAATAATTTCTAAGTCTCCTGGTATCTGTGTAGTTTAACCTAATTATTGTTTATGGTAATTTTCATGAATTAGAAAAATTGTAACACTTCTAGGACTCTAATTGTCATTCTGTCAAAATACATGTAACTATGTCTTTCTCATTGTTAAGATTTTAGCATTTGATTGCATATGAAAATTTGAAAACATTGTTTCAAAATGAGATCAATTTTTAAATATTAAAAAATACTCCTGAAATTCAAGTACAGGAACACAAATTAATGCAAGTTATAATGCTTCCCATTTGTCTCTCTGTTTCCTTTCACAGTGTGTTTATATGACTATACAGATAATTTTGGGAGGCTCTCCTCCCCGAACTTCCCCAACAATTACCCCCATAACTGGAACTGCGTCTACAGGATCACTGTGGGACTCAACCAACAGATTGCATTGCATTTCACAGACTTTGCTTTGGAGGACTATTTTGGGCCAAAGTGTGTAGATTTTGTAGAAATCAGGTGTGTGCTTTTATTTCATTATAACCTTTATTTTGATTAAAAATCTTCAAAGAAAAGATGAATGGGAACATGGAATGTTTTGTAAAATTACCTTATATGTTCCACATTATAAAATTTGTCATTTTAAACAATAGAAGAAAAAGATATGGAAGAAAAAGAGAAATTGTATAAATTTGATGGTTAAGTTTTACTTCTTGATTTAAATTATGTTTATATGCATGCATGTGAGTGTGGTTATGTGCATGTAAGTGGCTGTGGAGGCAGGAAGAGATGTTTGATCCTCTGAAGTTACAGGTGGTTGTGAACTACCCATTGTGAATATTGGGAATTGAACTCTACTCTTTCATAAGAGCAGTAAGTAATCTTAACTGCTGAGCCATCTTTCCAACTCTGATAGTTACTTCAAATTCTTGTATTAGGAACAATTTACAATAATTGTCAGGGTTTACTTAGGCAAAGGAAGTGTTACTATCCCAAAGGTGACGCTCACTGTTTTTGACATTCAAGTTTCATTTCTGTTGCTGTGATAAAAATATCTTATCAATAAGAAACTTAGGGGAAATGGGGTTTATGAGCATACGGTTTCAGGTTACAGTCTGTCAGAGCAGCTGAGCAAGGTGCCAGGCACTAAGTGAGTCAAATCATACCCTCAGTCAAGAGCAAAAAGAAATAAATGCATGCATGCTTCTACCTAGCTTGCTTCATTGCTTGTGGCCAGCTCTATTTCTCTACTCTCATATAGGTCAGGATTCCCTGTCTAGGGAATGATGTCACCCACAATGGGCTGACTCATCCCATGATGAGACTTAAATTAAGACAACACCTTCACCAACAGTTGGCCACTGGCCAACCCAGTTGCTGCACTGAGACTCCTTTCCCAGGTGATACTGGGTTGTGTCAAGCTGATAATCAATACCTACTACCACAGTCAGGTGCCTTCATTGTTTATGTAAAATCAGTCTAACCTTTTGGCCTTTGTTGTCCATCTAATCTAATTGCATCATTACAATCACTGTTACAACAGCATCCTTACCTTGTGTTTGAATAATAAAAGTCTAGAATTGTGGATTTCGTGTGTGACATTTTCTTTCACTGCACTTTGAAAGAATGTATTATAAAAATTATATCACTGACAGTGGTATATTAGTATAAAGATATTTTCTTATACCATTGCATCAAGTAAAATTAGGCTGATTGTTTGGGCAAGCAGCTATAGCAAATATTTAACTTGTTTCAAGCTTGTAATCTTTCAACATTTTATGATAAATATTCTTTGGTATAAAATAAAATACAAAATTAACAAATTATACTTGGACCACATCACACTAAACCAAAAGTTTTGTTTTGGGGAGGTGAGAAGTTTAAGAGTCTCACTCTATAGCCTGAAATGGACAAGAATTCACTAGATCATCCAGGCTGTCCTCAAACTCAGAGAAATCCTCCTGACTCAGCCTACTGAGTGCTTGCTGTGATTATAGCTGTGAAATTTCACGCCCAGCTTAGTTTTCTTAATTTATAGCAACTAAACACTTGGCTTCACTATTCAATGAGTCATCCTTTAAAAAGATACCTTTAGATTTAAAATTCCCAACACTTCTTAGGAAAATAATTATGTCTACAATTGTTCCAAACATAACAAATATATCATACTACATCTTGATGATTTCAAAATCAGTAAGAAATATGTAAGGTTTTTCTCAAAAATATTGATTTATACTGTCAATAACTATAGTTTCTATATTCTGTATCCTCTGATCTACTTGGCAGATGCCTTTAGAAAGAGAATCTCAAATACATGCTCTCCGCAGATGGTATAAAGATGCCAGACAAGCCATAAATAATAGTTTTGTTTGTTTGTTTTTACTAAGGTCATGCAAATCCTAGTCAGCAAAGAGCTAAGACTGAGAACTTAACATTATGTCTTTAAGTAGTCTCCAGGTGATGTCAGCTGAGGTAACAGCTCATCTGTATCACCATGCTTAAACGTATGTGTTTATTGTACGCTGCAGTCAAATTGTAACCCAGTCCACTTTTATGTCTCTCCCTGTCACAGAGATGGAGGCTTCGAAACTTCACCACTCATTGGGATTTACTGCGGCTCAGTTCTGCCTCCCAGAATCATGTCTCACAGTAACAAGCTATGGCTAAGGTTTAAGAGTGACACTGCACTCACAGCGAGGGGTTTTTCAGCTTACTGGGATGCATCATCAACAGGTAAGTAACAAGGATCTTACATTTCCCTGGAGAAGCCAAGCTGATCTGGTTTTTCATTTGTCATGCTGTGTCGCCACCTGTCAATTTTTCTAGTTATCCTTTATCATTCATCATTCTTTATAATACACTCCAACATCCTGGGTATCTTTGGAGTCACATAGAAGGAAGGAAGAGGAAAGTTCTACTTCCCCGGGAGACTTCAAGTTACTCATCTTGACTAGATAAAGGAAAGCACATGAATGTGAAGCAGCGCTTTTGATGACTCCCTGCTTTCTGATGCTTTAAAGTGGAACACAGGTTGGGTGGTGGGGGTGAGCCCCTATGATCCAGAGACAGGAAGCAGAGGCAGAAGGATTCCAAGTTAGAGGCAAGCCTGGGCTACATAGTGTGTTTTTGTCTCTGAAAGCCACTGGCTTGAGGTGCATGGCTCAGTGGTAGAGCTCTTGCTTGGCATGTGTGAGGTCCAGGACTCCGACTCAGCACCAGATACAGAGGACAACAGAGTGTCAATAGGGTGTTTTAGTCAAGGTTTATCTTGCAGAAAGAAAAGGCCATGCTTCACACACTGTGTTCCCCTGCAGGCTGTGGAGGCAATCTCACCACCCCCACAGGGGTGCTCACATCACCCAACTACCCGATGCCCTACTACCACAGCTCCGAATGCTACTGGCGGCTGGAAGCCAGTCGTGGCAGCCCTTTCCAGCTTGAATTCCAAGACTTCCACCTGGAACACCACCCCAACTGCTCTCTGGATTACTTGGCCGTATGTATAATGTGTCTCCATGTCATCTGTTGCTCCTCCCTTACTCACTGCACAAAACACATTTAAAAACTATTTTTAAAATTTAAAAGGCAGACTTAACAGAAGCATTTACATAAAAGATTTAAGGGAAGTAAAAACTTAAAGTAACACGGTAAAAATGACAGTCTTCTAAGTATATGTACCTAGTGACTTGAGACATAAAGTATTTAAGGTAATTTACCATAAGCTATAAAGATGTATTTAACATATCCTGAGGAGTTATGGACTTTATCCTACCTACAGTGTCCATAATTTCAGATAGGCATTGGAAGCTCACAATGCTCTGGTCTATTGAGGAGAACTAGAGGAGATGATAAACTCATCTAGTTATCACTTTTTTTTTTTTTTTTTTTTTTTTTTTTTT
>NC_034592.1:1340967-1363722 GCF_900095145.1 Mus pahari | reverse complement strand
TTTTTGAGACAGGGTTTCTCTGTGTAGTCCCGGCTGTCCTGGAATTCACTCTGTAGACCAGGCTAGCCTCGAGCTCAGAAATTCGCCTGCCTCTGCCTCCCGAGTGCTGGGATTAAAGGCATGTGCCACCACCGCCCGGCTTAGCTATCACTTTTTATATAGTTCCTGCAAGTCACTAAGTTCTTCTAGAATCCTGTAAATAAAATGGGCTGATGTTTTACATTTTGGAATGAAAGAACCAGCAACATTTCTCAGTTATGGTCTCATTTTTGTTTATTGAACTTTCTTTTTGCATGTTTAGCCTTCAGTCTCAGTCAGACTACAATCTTAGCTCACATGCTGACTGTCAAGCATCTGTTTATTGACCAAGTTCAGAGGTGCTTATGTAGAATTTAGGACTGGCTGTTTTTAAAGCCCTTTCTGTCCTCATCTTTTTTACTGAAGAGTCCTTTGCATTCATAGTCTTGACTGTATTGTATGCAAAATGTCTTATTAAAGGTGTTTGATGGCCCGAGCACCAGCTCCCATCTGATAAATAAACTGTGTGGGGATACACTACCTGCTCCCATCCGTTCCAGTAAAGACGTCGTATTGTTGAAGCTGAGGACTGATGCAGGTCAACAAGGACGTGGCTTTGAGATCAACTACCGGCAGAGTAAGTGCAAACTCCAGCAGCACAGAGCCTCCAGCAGACATCCAGACTTACTTAGCCAAACAACCTAGATAACATTAGCAAGTGGTTTGAGCCGCTGGAACTTGACTTAAATTCTTATGTGAAAACTCCAAAGTCATTGAAAGGGAAAAAGCTTACATATTAAATCCAATCACATATTATCAAAGTACCTGGTAAACCAGGAAACTCAGGGTAGTTTTTACTTTGTGGAGACAGCTGGAGTCCAGCTCAGGATCATGTGACACTCTAATGACATGTACATTCCAGTCACGCCATATATTACAATCCTTTAACTAGACATTGTCCAGTGAACAGGTACCTGTCAGCCTAGGGTCTGTCTTCTGCCTAAGTTTTATTCAATAGAGAAGCATTCATGGAGAAGACATGTCCTCTACTGCAGAACATCTTCTACAGTAATGAAAGATAATGAAAGATCTTCCTGATCTTTCTTGTCCATCTTCTTCTCTTGGCATACTGAGTTCTTCAGAAATTCCTCATTATTCTATATACAAACAGCTTTTTAACTCTACATGAGGAGTGTTTCTGTTTGATTGAGTGTATAGTCATTCTTTTAATTTTGTTATTCTTTTACCTCTCTTTCCCTCAGTTATTGTGTATGTGTGTATGTATATGTGTATGTGTATGTGTATATGTATAAATATGGCCTAAAGATTTTTAGGAGAACAGTTGTTTTCAGGAGTTCCAGGTTATTGTGTCTGCTTCGGCAAAGGAAGAATTTGAAGGGCCACGTGATGCATCCCCAAAGTCTCTAAGTGGTGTCCTGACAGTGTTGAATGAGAAATTATCTAGGAGCCACATTGCAGAGGCAACTCTTTCAAAGCAATGTTTATGTTCCCATTTTCTTTTGTTGAAATAGAAAATACTAAAAGTTATGTAAACAATGAGAAAGGCGGGTGGTGCATTCACTTTGTTCAGGTCATTTTGATTGGCTGAACCTGGTGTTTAACCCCAAGATTAGGCATAGGTAGTGCTACTTGTGTGGTACTGCTGAAAACTCATCTTTAGAAAATGCTATTCGTAACATTTTAAAAGTTGTTCAAAATTGAGGGATTGTATTTCCCTTTTCCTACTCTGTGTTCCCTCTGTTTACTCAGAACTTGAGGGATAAGGGACCCTTTTTTGAGAACTCATGTAGGCAGCTGTGCATTCTGTTATTCATATGACATTCACAAAGGACTTATATTCTAAATGGCTGTACTCCAATATTAGAATATTCATTTCTCTAAAATATGAAAGGTTTGAAAACAGAAGCACAGAATGCTCACTACACATCTCTAATTCCAGCAGAGAGACTGGAATAAAACCAAGTTATTTGTCTACCAATATATAGGAATAGCATGTCTATTTTAATGTAGCTTTTTATGACACTTCAGTACCTAAATTTACCTATTACTTTACATTATTGTAACTGGAGACTTCTTCAGCATAAAAACGACATGTCATGTATACATATATATTTGTTAATCTAGAGGAAGTGGAAAAATCTAGATGTCTTTTAAAAAAGGAATTTCACCTTGATCTTAGAGACATTATGATATAGATGTGAGTTCTTAACACTCTTGGCTGTCTCTCCCTTCCCCAGCATGTGACAATGTGGTAATAGTGAATAAAACCTCTGGCATCTTGGAGAGCATAAATTACCCAAACCCCTATGATAAGGACCAACGTTGTAACTGGACCATCCAAGCAACAACAGGCAATACTGTGAACTACACCTTTCTGGAATTTGATGTGGAAAATTATTTAAACTGCTCCACAGATTATTTAGAGGTAAGTGTCCTGAAGCTCTATAAGTAATTCCATGTTCCAATCAAGAAGATAAAACTATGCTAGCTGTCCTTCATACTTTTCAGGATCAAATCCTTAGCCCTGCCCTGTCTGTCTGAAGTATATCACCCACACTGTGATATGTGATATTATGCGAATGGGTGTGCTTCATGTCACTGTGATGTGAACAGGTGTGCTTCATGTCACTGTGATGTGAACGGGTGTGCTTCATGTCACTGTTATGTAAACAGGTGTGCTTCATGTCACTGTGATGTGAACGGGTGTGCTTCATGTCACTGTGATGCGAACGGGTGTGCTTCATGTCACTGTTATGTGAATGGGTGTGCTTCATATCTCTCATTGCACCATTTTAATATAAACTTAAAATTATTATCTTGTGAGTTACTTTTATGTTTGATCCCTGTGCATAAGAGAAAATGTTTGAATATACTCAATACTTAATTTTCTAAATACTAAGTATTATTTTTATATTTTAAAATTCAAGTTCATTTGAAGCAATTTTTCTTTTGTGAAATAGATATTTTACATGACTATATATCTAACATGTAATACTTGTTCACGTTTCTTTATGCAATCCTAGTCAATAAAAGGTGCTTTACTATTAAATGTGGAATTTAATAGTGAGGAAATGTAGACTATTTTAGTCATAGGAAATTTCAAATAAGAAAGTTGTTCTGATGATTTGTATATGCAACTTTTAGGATTATAGATTTTCAAAATTAAGAAGAAATTTATTTGGTTTAGTTTAATATTAATAATCACTCATGTGAATATTAGTTTTGATTTTGATTTATATTCAAATATATCATAAAACAATCTAAGTTGGCATGTATGTGATATCTATTTTCCATAATTAATGACATCACTCTTTGAGTCACCTGACATATTTCTTTTATTTATCTCTGTGCTGTTAACATATGATACTACTATGTCCCCATCTGGTACTTCCATTAGAAATGTTTCTGAAGTATAGAGGACCTGCTCCAAGTACACAGGTCATTTTTTATGGTCTTCCACCAACTATATAGCCATGGCTTAGTGTAGCATTTTGAAGATTATTAGTAAGGATGTAGCTAATGGTAGAGTCCTTGCCTAGGATGTTCAAAGTCCCAGGTTCAATACATGTTGCAAAAAAATATGATTTATGTTATTTAGAAATCTCCCTTGCAAAAAAGAAATCTCCCTTGCAAAGATTTACAGCATCAACACTTGTCAGCTAAAGCCATATCCCCAGGGAAAACAATCTTTTCCACATTTTCCTTAATTCTCTTTCACCAATTTCACTAAAAGACTAATGTGATCACACTGTTGTCTGAGATCACCATGCCTTTTCTAAGTACTGAATTGGCTTTCAACACAAAGAAGACAGACTATCTTTTCTTTGAGAAACTTTTGCTTGAAGTTAAGAATATAAGGATATTCTTTTGTTTTGGGAAAAGTTCTCTTGGGTTAACAACAACAAAAACAACAATAAAAATTATCAAAAACTTTAACAAGTTATGGTGATACATATCTGTAATCTCAGTGCTTAGGAGGCTGAGGCAGTAGCACTGTTAGCCTGAGGCCAACCTGGGAAATAATAAGATTCTGTCTCAGTAAAAAAGAGAGAGAGAGAGAGAGAGAGAGAGAGAGAGAGAGAGAGAGAGAGAGAGAGAGAGAGAGAGAGAACAATCAAGCAAACATAAAACATCATTTATAAACATAAAACATCATTTATAAACATAAAACATTCATTTATATGCAGAAGCAACAGCATGCAGAAATAGTATTCACACACCAGGAAGCGATAGATATTTGTTGCCCTAAGAAACTATGATGTGTTACACATCAGATTTGCAAGCATGAATTTGGAATGCTCTTTGTTATTGCTTGACTTTCATGGCTTGGAAATAGAGGATCCTCTTGTAGATCAGGTTAGCTTCAAACTTGCTATGTAGCCGAGGTTGGCCTTGAGAACATGTTTTTGCTTCCTCCACCTCCCAAATATTGGGATAATAGGTGTGCATCACCATGGCTGGCTTGTCAGTGGTTTTAAGGTCCTCTTCCCCTCGAGTCAAAAGCATCCATGAGCTCAGGAACTGCCTTTCCTGTTTATATAACTGAATTATACTTTTCTTCACAGAGGAGACTTGGCTCATCATTTAAATAGCAAGTGTTACCAGTTAGGGCTCTCATCATCTCCTGGATTCCTGACTTCTCAAAGTACCAGCTATCTGCTATTAACAGGCCCTCACGTTCCACTGAGACTCTGCACAAGTCTGAGAAACTGAGGGTAAATAGTCACAGCCATATTTCAGCTGTAGTCTCATAATTGCTATTAATTAATGAGAAAGAACTGCATTTGATGCAAATCTTTCTGTAAATTCCTACACATTCAGTACAGTCTTACCTCTCTGAGCACAAGCCACAACATAGGACAGATGCCAAGTGTTGGATGTGTAAAAAACACAATGCTAAGCGGCCAGCATGGTTGGGATTGGAGATAGTACCAGGAGGAGAGTGCATAAGAAGAGGAAGGGACTGGAGTGATCTTTACTTGGGAGAAAGAATGGGGAGGAAGTGAGAGGAAACATTTCCAGGAATTACATCCCAATTTTTTAGATTGGCCTGAGAATGCAATGCTTCCAAAAATCTCTTTAGGTCATTTTGAGAGGTGTTTAAAAACTTAATTAAGAATTCTTGTTCCAATGGCTACAAAACAGCTCATCAGAGGCCCCTTGCGATGGTGCGCCTGTCATGTTCCAGGCATGGCACTTGTCTTGTGCCATGGTGAACGTGCCCAAGCACAGAATGAGAACCAGAAGTTCAGAAAAGCTTTCCAAAGAATGACACAATTGCCAGAGGGAAGAGGTGTTTTCCATTGCTGTAAGCCAAGATGCAAGAGCCGAGTAGAGCTCAGAGGCTGGTCTAGGATGGAAAATTTCAAAACGCAACCATTTAAGGAGAAAAAGAAAACTGCAGGCATAAAACCTCTAGCTTCCATTATTTTAATAACTTCTAGTTAAATGCTGTTTTGCTTTCCCATTTCCTTCAAGTGACCTAGCCAATTCACCAATGAGTGACAGTTACTGGAGACAGAAATTAATTATTTTGAATTAATAAAACTGAAACTATAAAAAGACTGGATTAGGTCCAGCCTTCACCTCATTGGGAAACAAAACTACCCTTTATTGTTTTATCCTCTGGCCCAAAGAAAACCCTCAGGCTTAGAACTAGTATCTCAGAGTGAGGACTGGTTGCTTGTTTAGGGAAGCTGGACATTTTCTGTGCAGCTTTGTGAAGTCAGCATCAAGGATTTGTTCTGTTTCCTAACTTGATCTCATTCTTATCTTCATTTTTGTCCTAAGTTTCCACTTAGAGGACATTTCTACTAGGTGACTGAGGATACAGGCAGAAACAACACCTATGTATGAACTCTGTGGCAGGTCAACAGGGGCATGTGAGTGAGAGGAAGAAGCCAGAGAAGGGGGTTGCCTCAGTGAAACAAAGAGAGGGCTATGGAAGGTGAAAGAGATTGCCACCAGAGGGGTCAAGAGAGGGAGGTGAGGATGGTGAAAATTCAATGGAAGATCAGTGTGACCAAGCAGGGCCATGCTGGGGATTAACAGGAGGCAAATGGCTGTGAGGAGACATAATGGGGAGAAAGCAAGTTCCACGGAGTTCTTTGCCTCAAACCAGTATATGAGGCCATGGCGTCTTTCCTCTAACCCTCCCTTTTATTTACTTACCTGGTCCTCATGCAGCAAGCTTTCATGGGAGTGTCCTTCTATATGTCCTTTTGCACGCCAGACTGTCCTAAATATGACCCCAAAAGTGGACAGCACCTCCCATTAAACTGGACAGAGATGTTTTGTATGAGAGTATATTATGTTTCTGGTATTATAGACATTGCATGAGGTTTATTTCTAATCAAGTTATATCAAGACCTGTAATCTCCAAGTTGCTTCTTCGGTGAGTTGTTATAACTAATAAGCTTTGTGGTTTATAAATCTTATTCACTTTTGATCAGACAGTTTTTATAAAGTCACAAAGGGCATTATTCCTAGAAAGTTATATTGGAATTTGTCTGGTAATTTCTTAATACTATGTTTCCCCCTAAATGCACATCCATTACTCTTTAGAATGTTATTCATTATCTATTATGAATGGGCATACAACTTCTTCAAAAATAATTGATAAAAAACATCACACAGGATGGCCTCTGTTTTAAATATTCTCATACAATGGGTTTTGTTTAAATGGATCTATTGTTGAATATTTGGGGAATATTGCTATTTAAACATTCCTCATTTTACAGGTGAGAAAAGTTTTGTAGATGTGGATTTCTCATAGGCAAGCATAACGGTACTAAGAGTCAGGTGGGCTGATCACTAGGCACTACGCCTTGGGCCTTCACCCATCATAGATGGCATCTCATAACTTTCTGCCACTTTCACAGAAATCATAGGAAATGCTCATGGGCCCCTCACATCTATGCTTGTAATATTCTTGCCAAGATGCACGGGACTCTTCCATGTCTCCTCATGGAAATAGCCTTCTACTGTAATCACCATTTCTTGTATATCCTAGAATTCCTTCTAGGGTCTAATTTAGAATTTTAGCTGAAATTTATATCACTCTCACCATACAGGAAAGGCTGAGAACCCAGGAAAGGCCCAGGAGTGAACTCTGCCCTTTCTCCTCTTGTGAAGCTCTGTTGCTTCTCCATAGCTGTGTCAGTGTAGTCTTTTCTCCAGAAGCTCCATAGAGTTTCTTTGTCCTTGTCACCGTGAACACTGAAGCCACACTGTGCATAAGACACTAACCTCAAGCACTTAATATTAGGGGTTCAATGTTTTAAAAGTAGCAGCAAAGGTGAGGGTGTAGTTTGCTTATGCAGGGCAACCCTTGAAACGGTATGCCCAGACCTCCTCATATATGGTGTAAGAGTGACAAAAGCTCCTAGCAGGGTCACAGTTTTCCTGTCATATAAAAATATTTTACAACAACCAAACGGTCACCAAGATGCCACGTTGTTTTTGTTTTTGTTTGTTTTTCTGTGTGAGTAGCTATTGCATGATAGAGTTCACTCATTCCTGAAAAGATTCAGTTCAAGTAACTGTCCTGTCCCCTGAGTGGAGATTCTGTCTCTTCCTCCAGTTTCAGAATCAAATTCTCATCTTCTGTCTCTGTGTCAAATTCTTCTTTAGCTGAAGGTATCCACCACCAACTCGGTCCTCTTCTTACATCAATCATAGCTTTAAAAATCAGAAACCTTTTCCTATTTTCATTAAACCCAAAGTTTAGCTGATTTGTACACACACTAATAGGATAGTCAGAGAGCCCCACAGGCTGCTTCCTTCCTTCAGAAGTTTCTTCGTCGGTACCCTTCCACTCCCATGTCATTTCTGATTCATAGCATAATTTACTTTTTAATAATCTATCTTTTGTCTGGAATTTTCTTTTCCCCTCCTTCAGAACATTCTTAAGAGATTCTTTGTTTCTTGACCTATATGGAGATATATAGTCTTTTGTCTTACTTTGAATTCTGTCACCCAAATCGTAGGTTGATGACTGACATACTCAGCTACCCCCGTCCTTACAGTCAGTTTACCACTTGACCTGAGTATTTGGTCACCTCCACAACAACTGCTCCTTTTACAGCATTACAGTGAATCCACAATAGCCCTTCTCATTTCTGAGAAATAACCATGGAAATGATTCAACAAAATCTATGGCTTCGTGAAAACATGACATCTAAGAGGGGCCACATGGTTGGTTGGCCTTCCAAGTACCATTTCTGTAGACTATTTGAATGCATCCTTGTGGTGTCAGCATTTTTCCTTTGTAAAGACTACAGTCTAGGCATTAGAGTTGGCTTGGTGGTTAAGAACACTTGTGGTACAAACAAGAGGGCCAGAGTTGTTCAGATCTGACAGGAGACCTGTAAATCCATGGGAAGAAGAGATGAAAATTTTGCTGGGGCAGATTATGGGGTTTTCTTACTTCCAGATTAGCTAAGAAAAATGTGAACTTCAGGTTCAAGGAGAGATTCTAGCAAAAAAATAAAAGCAGAGAATGATAAAGGACACCAGATATTCTCTTTTTGCCACCTCATGTGTGCACAGAGTACCCACACATATGACATACACACATATATTGATAGATAAGTAGATAGATAGATGATTGGTAGATGATAGAACTTTCAAAATTTGTCTCTAATGATTTAAAAATATAACATTTAAAACTGGCTGCAGTCCAAAATCAACTAGGAATCTCATTAGATAGAGCTGACTTTAGTCATTACTGATGGTAATATCTTCATTTCAAAGCTCTGTTAGAAAGTTACAAGTGTTCTGGTAAGTAGCTTAGAGTCTACCTTTGTGTACAAAAAAATATTTCTCTTTAAAATGTATCTTACTATCTTAGTCAGGGCTTCTCTTCCTGCACAAAACATCATGACCAAGAAGCAAGTTGAGGAGGAAAGGGTTTATTCAGCTTACACTTCCACACTGCTGTTCATCACCAAAGGAAGTCAGGACTGGAACTCACACAGGGTAGGAAGTTGGAGGCAGAGTAGACACAGAAGTCATGGAGGAGTGCTCCTTACTGACTTGCCCCCCCTGGCTTGCTCAGCTGGCTTTTTTATATAACCCAAGACTACTAACCCAGGGATGGCACCACCCACAATGGGCCCTCCCTCCTTGAGAAAATGCCTTACAGCTGGATCTCATGGAGGCATTTTCTCAAGGAAGGCCCCTTTCTCTGTGATAACTCCAACTTGTGTCAAGTTGACAAACAAAACCAGCTAGTACACTTACTTTCCCATAGCTACAAGGGGTAGATTCTCTCCGGCAAACAGTTTAGGAGGATCCAAATTAGCATTAGAATACAAGCAGCATTAGGTCAAACCCACTACAGGAATGGGTCCACCCACAATGGGCTGGGCCCTCTCCCATCAGTCACTAATTTAAAAAATGCCTTATAGCCGGATCTTATGGAGACATTTTCTCAATTGATGTTTTCTCCTTTCAGATGACTCTAGTTTGAGTCAAGTCTACATTAAACTAATCAGCACACGCTTCCATCCCATCCTCTCCTCCCTTTCTGTCCTTTTCCCTTTTCAACTTAAGGAAGTTTTAAATTCTTCCTGATTAGGTCAGTGCTTTCTGTCAAATACATTTCTTTCCAGTGTATAAAATCTATTTCATCTCTTGCCAAATCCTTACTGATGTCATCCTACTCACCAGGTGTTTATATCATTATATATTTCACTCTCATGTCCTCTTTTTAATTACAAAATAACCACTACACTACAGAAACTTTCCATTACAAAATAATGCATTTCAAATAAGAAATGGATTAATCAGCCCATCACCAATGTCCCTGAATTCTCTAGTTTGGCACCATACTCCCTATGGCTATGTCCTGGGCTATTTCCCATCCCACAGCTGTGGATCACATGGTATTTTAATCACCCGACACAGTGCTATTTGGGTTTTGTGTCAAACTCATACCACTTGCTGATGCTTCATGCAAATTCATTGCTCAGTCACATCAGAGTCATAACACATGTTCTTAGCTTTCCATACAGTGATTCATGAGCACAGACAACAGGGCAGTCTGTTCAGGGCAACCACATTGCTATATGCCACAGAAACAAGAGCTTTGAGTTATACTGAATGAGGGAAATGCTGAGATAAACACAACTTAAGGGGTTAGATATTTGCTTTTTAAAGCTATCACTAGCCTACAACTCACCATCCAGACAGTAGAAGATGTTTTAGACTCCTAAACTGTAGAAATTAACTGTGTATCATTAGTTTTTCGTGTCATACTGGATGAAACAGATGCTAACATATCACACAATAAAGATTCTACCATGGGCTGTGTTATCTGTTGAGAGGGTTGTTGATGGGTGCTCTGAAGGCATCAGACAGGGAAGCGATCAAGCTTTTCTGATGACCAGAGAACACAAACTCAAGGAAGAAGGATACCAAGACATCAGAAAGGTTGGGGATTGACAAGAGAAAGCTGGGTCTGCAGGCCTGAAGATGGATCACAAGGGACCTCTAGGGTATCAGTAGGAAAGTCATAAATTTCAGTGTTCTTTTTCAGAACTGTAAGTCTCTCAAGGGTCAGATCAAAGAAATAGCATGATCAAATAGATATTTTCATAGTGTAATATTTCCCTTATATGAATATGTGTGGACCTTTTGTTTTGTTTTATTTTGGTTTGTTTTGGTTGAGGTTTTTTTTGGTGTGGGGGTGTTGAGCCAGGGTTGGCCTTAAACTCCCAATTCTTTTGTCTTAGCATGGTAAGTGTAGCGACTGCAGGCAAATACCACCATGCTGTTTTCAAATCTATTTATTTTAAAAATGATTGTGGCTACTCAAATAATATGGAGATCCATTAACGGGCTTGAGGTGGAAAGCAGAAGAGATGGAGCCAAGCCTTGCATTGCTGTGGTGAAAGGATGTTCAAACTGAGGACTTTTAAGAACATTCTAGAATTGCTTTCTTGACTCTTCTTCTATACTCCTGGAGAGAACTTAACATTGATTCTTGAACATTTGAGGAAGATGGTTTTCACCCATATTGCAGTATCCCGTTCTTGAACATGCCATCTGTGTCCCTCCAGCTAACCAGCAGCTCAGCCCAGTGGCATCTGTCTTCCTCCCCAGCAGAGAGCTAGAATCCTCAGCGGCCCCCACAGCTCACTGTGGGTGGCCTTTGACTTCCATGTCCCCATGTCCACAGATGTCCACAGATGGTTAGGATTTTGTCTTCTCTTTCTCTCTTGGAGTCTGATTAAAGACAAAAGTTTTCATCCAGTTAAAGTTTGTTTTATCCTAACCTCTCCAAAAAAGAGAAATGAAAAAGATGTTTGTATTTGTACATAACTGCTGGTCACATGACCATGCAACTGCTTCCATGCAGGGCTCCAGAACAGTCTCTCAAGATCCAAAAACTCTGGTTTCAGTCTATTAGTAGTCTTCTTTAGTTCTCCATGAAAACTATCATTGGAAATGATATTTCTTACTTGTGCTGTTGAGGAGCCCATTATTAGAATCAAATCTGTTCAAGGAGGCTTTAATCAAGTCAGTTGAACCTGCTGATAGCTGTGGGGTGGTAAGAATAAAGCTTCGTGTCCCTCAAATATTCCCCAGTTGGAAGTGACCCGTAGGCATCAGGCTCCACTGCGGACCTGCTCTGTCCCTTTCTGTGCTGCTCAGTAGAGCATGGCATTTTAGAAAGAAGATTCTAGAGCCAGAGAGCCTGGATTTAAACCTAAGCTTAAATAGCCATGGATGGGTTGTTCAGTCTCTGTGTGTCATTTCCCTCAGTAAAATGGAACAATCAAAGTAAATGAGCTAATACACACAAAGAATGAGAGCAGAGCCCAGCACACAGCAGACAAACGTTAACTGCTGTTCGTGGTACTAATCGAGACAGAGCTCCTGAACCAGACATAGGAATTCATAGTGCATCCATCCTGCAGGCAGAGGGAATTAGTGGCCCCTCATTTAGAATTCTTCCTTTACATTTCGCTGATGACTGCAGCCAGCTTCCTTAATGCATCTCGGCACCCTGCACAAAGTATAAATGAGAAATGACAACACCCATATTCTAATCTACTGATTTAACTGAAGGTCTGTGAGGAAACAGAATGGAGAGGTTCCATTGACACATTAAAGGTTTGGAAACTGCTATTTCAGCTTTAAAAACTGCTCTGTGGTTCTCTATAATCCCTTAACAGAGAATGAGTATATTTGCTACAATTTAACTTTTTTTTTTTTTTTTTGGCTTTTAGAAAGAAAATTTGGGTGAAGGAAACAATAAGTGTTTCTTTGAATCATTGATGCGTTTCACAATTCTGCATTAACTACACTTGCACACACCTCAGTTTGTAGAGACTATTACAAAGGTGCTAGGCATTTTAACCCCCATTAATGCCCAGCATAGGACACATGCCCATAAACGGTGCATTATTATTATAGCATGAATAGAATCTCTCAGATTACGGTTCGGCCCTTAGCCTTTTGCACTAAGTCAAAAGCTATATTTGGGATCTGGGGAGTTGTTTCAGTTAATAAATATCTGTCACACAAGCAAGAGGACCTGCGTTCAGCCTTCTCTGTAAAAAGCTGGGTGTGATAGTACACCTCACATCTCTGTAGCCCCAGCACTGGGGAAGGGGTGTAGAAACAGGAGGACCCCTGGATCTGGCCAGCCAACTTAGTTAAATTGGGGAGAAACTTTGTCTTAAACAGAGTAGAGAGCAATTGAAGGTTCCCAGTGTTGATCTTTGGCCTGCACACAGCAGTATTCATGTGTGCTTAGACCCACATGCTCAAAAAAAAACAAAAAAAAACAAAAAACCAAAAAACCAACAAAACAAACAAACAAACAAAAAACCACCACCCTTCACACATAAATACTTATGTGTCCACCCCAGAAGCCATAGTCTACAAAAATGTTCCTCTCTTTAATAACAGAGTGGTACATAGAGTGTCCCCACGTGTGGACAGCAGAGCTCCTTCCCTCTGCCTCTCAGCCTTCTTCCAAAAGCCGCAGGGCTCCTCTGTCTGAATCCAAGCAGCCTGGTGATGAAAAGCTCCCTTTCTGGTTAGAACAGAGCAGAGAAGCAGGAGAGGTTGTGTGTGTGTGAGCCAGAGTGGCTCTGACTCTTTGATCAGGGCGCTCCTCCTTGCTCACTTCCCGAGCAGATGAGCAGATGAGTCATGTTTCCTGGAACTGTCCTTTAGAGGAAGTGGGCTCCCAGAACGTTAGCTGTTTGCTGATAGCCCTGCGTATAGCAGGGCACCTGCCACTCACAAGTGAGTTTAAATGCATTCTATAGGCCAGACATTCGGTTGTGGCTCCATACCAGCTGGGAGAATGTAGCTTTCTACTAGGACAGCTTTCTACTTTGAAAAGTAGAGCAATGAAGCTGATCTCTCTTAAGGCATTAAGCAGTCCAAGATGCATCTTAGACAAAATGTTGACTCCAAAATTGTCCGGGTAAAATGTGATTTGTTTTGTTTTGTTTTTCGAGACAGGGTTTCTCAGTGTAGCCCTGGCTGTTCTGGAACTCACTCCATAGACCACGCTGGCCTCGAACTCAGAAATCCTCCTGTCTCTGCCTCCCAAGTGCTGGGATTAAAGGGGTGCGCCATCACTTCCCGGGGATTTTTTTTTAATTATAAAAATATATGAATTCTTTATTTTAAGGCGATCAAAATTCTTGTCAGGCAGAGAGTGGTGGTATACACACACACACACACACACACACACACACACTAGCACTTTAGAGGTTGAGGCAGGAGGATCCATTTATGACCAGACTGGCTACCTAAGACCCTTGTCTTTGGGAGAAGAAAAGAAAAACACTGCCCTTTTCTGACCATCCTCACAATGAGGATTGTCAACTGACTAGTTTGCTATATATAATGATGCAGAGCTGCAGCCTCCAAACAACAGTCAGCCTTTGGTTCAAAAGAGCTCTGGTTGTTGCTCCTCATGGCCTCTCGGATTTGAAGCCCAGGATAGAGATGAATAAGAACAAAGCCTATCACAGTTTCCCAAGCTACCTTTAAGCCACTTAAAAATGCACAAAGTTTGACATTATTTCCCACAACATTCCACCTCTCTTCCTCCCATACTTAAGCCCAAAGCAGAAAAGTCCAGAGGTATCTACTATCAGTGCTTGGGGATACTCTGCACAGGGAGGACCATGCGTGCAGGCACACTGCACAGGGAGGACCATGCATGCAGGCACACTGCACAGGGAGGACCATGCGTGCAGGCACACTGCACAGGGAGGACCATGCATACAGGCACACTGCACTGGTTAGGAAATGCTGGTCACAAGGTTAAGTTTTAAATATAAATCTTAGTTGGGAATTCTGGTTTAATTTTTTAAATAGAGAAGATTTCCAATTGTGGGCCACTCTTCACAGCTCCCTTCTGCTTTCCTTTTATATGTCAAAAACATGTGAAAACACTTTAATTTTAGTTCTTACTTAGCAGGCTTACTCTTTCTTCTGGCGACCTGGAGGGAGAAGCAGGTGCAAGTCCTCTAGGTCTCTAAGGCTCAAGGTTCCATGATTTTAGTTTGTTCTATGCACTAGGCTTTTCCATCTGCAGCAGATGCTCAGGCCATTGGAAGGCACAATAATATATATTTAAAGCATTTAGTGTTTCACTCTGACAGGACAATTGAAGGCTATAGCCTATGCAACTAACCACTTACATATCCACAGGAGAGGGTGCTTGGCTCTCAAAGTCTTTCCCTCCTCCGTGGGAAGGGACAAGGATAGCATTCACGGCTTCATCAGTGATCATAAAATTCAATATTTATAGAAGTCCATGGACTTCTAAAGACTTCATTTTTAATAAAGAATTAGAATAATTAATAATAGTTTCTTACCATGAAAAAGGATATGCTCAGGATTAAAAAGGTTTGAAAATAACACTGGAACAGATTACTTTCTGTAACAACATTTTAAGACAAATGTTGATGTTTGATTCTGAACACAGAAAAGAGATATGGAACTAGCAGAACATTTTAGTGGGCCAGCTGAGAGACTGGAAACCTAGAGGAGTTTGTAATTCTGATAGGGCAAACATTACTAAGACATATTTATGTTATGATGTGAATAGTTCTGCAGAGATAATGTATTAAAAATAGATTTATCTAATCAAAAAAGAACACATAGTCACTGCAGGAGATTGAGAAAACATAGAACAGCTAAAAGGTAACAAAACAAAACAAAGCAAAATAAAAGTTAAGTTGCACCACTTCTAATAATATTTAGTGGTATTCATTTCCCGTTCTCCTTTTTATTTTATTTTATTTTAATATTCATAGATTATCCCATGCGCTCTACCCTGTAATGACATTTTTCTATGGGGCGTATCTATTATATGTGTTACTGTCCAAGTGCACATGTCATTGCCACAGTGCAGCCTACTGTGAGACAGTTAGGGCCCTTTCTGAGATAAACATCTTTGTAGTTAAATGTTAGCTTGCATCCATGGTTATGCATTGATTAAAAATAAAATAAAACAAAGCACAACCAAAAGAATCGGAATCAGCCTTTGTGCCTTCTGATGTAAGTGGTCCATAGAAGGTAGCACTTAAAACCATAAAGGCAACAAGAGCAGACGGAGAGCAGCCAGGCCACAGGGAAGCCACTAAGCCATCTGGATCAGAGATAAACCTCTAATTCAAAGTGATACAGAATAACTCAGAATAACGCAGAATGTGGTCATCTGATGGTCTGTTGCTCACATGCAAACCCTGGCATTATGAGTAACCGTTGACTTTAGATGGGCAGTTCACATGCCCTGCTCCACCCTGATAGCACGTGGCATCGTGGCTTTTCCTGTAGTGAGGACGTGTGTGGGAGTCCCCGATGCCAGTGTACCAGGAGTGAGTGGCTGCATGTTTAGTGGGGAGAGGCACCAAGGCCCCACAGAGCCATGGTGGAGCACAGTTGAGTGTGTATCACGAATTCTCAACCTTCAGCAACATTTGGCTCCTTGACTTTCTGCAGCTCAACGACAGATTCTGCAAGCCCTGGGCTTTTTCTTGTTCCTAATGACAACTGTGTATCAGTATTCTACTCTACAATTTTAATTTGGCAGAATTGCAGAAACATTCCAAAACCTTTAAATTTTAAAGTGACCTAAAAAATGATCACACTTACCAAGATAGTGTGTGTAAAACTTAACAACATCCATAAGGATTACTTTTGTGCTTGGGGTGTACTCAGAGGTGGGGTACCTTCCCAGCCTACACAATACCATGGCTTCATCTACAGCACTGGAAAGACAATGAGTCAGTACCATAGGTATTCTGCAGTTGTGGTTTTCAAGGGAGGAATAAACAGGTGTTTCAAGAATTCAGCATCTCCTGCCCTCTTGAGTTTCAGGGCTTAAGCAGCAGGAGCCACAGCATGGTAGGGCAATGAGAAGCAAGGTCACTAAACTAAGGAAAAGCTCATTCCCTTCTGCTCATCCAGGCCCTTCTCATCTCATCATCTCAGCACCTTCTGATGTCCTCTCTCTTGTGGGGCTGTCCTCTGTCACAATGGACCACACTTCTTCACCTCCTGCACATATACTTAATTTCCCTCCCCCACACTCAGGGTGATCTGCATCTGGCTCTCACTCAGAATGTGAGGAATGGCTGCAGTCACAACTCAAACCAAGGTTACCACAGCAACAGGATGCAAGTAAGCAAGCAAGGGCTCTCCATCTCCAGGCTTGATTCACTTCTTCCCTGCCTGCTCAACCAGTGATCATTCTGTAAAGCGTTAAACATGAGTCAGACTCAGCTGTCTAGACTCATATTTCATTGCACAAAGCTACTTCTGGGTGGTTTCTTTAGTGAAAAAAAAAAAAAAAGTAGTGTTCCCTTTATATCAGACCAAAAGTTAGAAGAATTTTTCAAACACACTCCACCTTGTTGCCACGTAGTTTTCTCATTTGCCACAAGACTGTAAGTGCCAAGTGATACCAAACTTACATATTCATAAAGAGAGTTCAGATTCAAAAAGTTAAGTAACTTTTACAAGACTGTGTGCTAAGCAGAGTTTCTGTAGATAGACTCTACCCAACTCTACCCACACAAAAAAATGCCCTGACAAGAAAATGACTTGGTTGCTCTTCCATCATTGACACTTGACTTCAAAGAGCTCATCTAAGAACTTCTGCCCAGGGTCTTAATCAGCTTCATTGTATTGACTACAGTTTCACTTTTTATAAAGATAGGGGAATCTTTGCTGCACCTTTAAGTTCTTTAAGTTATTTCAGTTATATAAAAAAAGGTTCAGATCTGAAGTAGTTTTCCTTGGAAGTTTTCAAGCATTCTCTATATAATAGGATGTGATGAAAACTTCCCATCATACATAATGGTATCATACAAGAAAGGCTTAATTTGCCTTCCATGTCTTTACAGCTGACCTTCTGTGATTGAGAAAATGAAGTTTACTTCTAGACACGCTTCAAGAACAGAAAAACAATACTTTGGGTTATGGTTGTAGCTCAGTGGTGCCTACAGTAGGTGCCTAGCAGTGGCCAGATTCTGGATGTGAACTCCAGAATCAAAAAAGAAAAAATGAAAAGGGTTTAGTGAAGGGACAACCTACTGGGGCCCAAGTCAGAAAACATATTACACAAGGCTCTGCTCGCTAAGATTTCCAGGGATGCAAAGGTGACCATCTAGCTTTTTGGTGGTTGATTGATTGGTTGGTTGGTTGCTTTTTAAAGACAGGGTGTCTCGACATAGCCCTGTCTGTCCTGGAACTTAGGCTAATCTTAGACTCATAGAGACCCACCTACCTCTGCCTCCTGCGTGCTAGGATTAAAGGTGTGTTCCACTGTGTCTGAATGCCAGCATACTTTAATCTCCAGGGCTAGAGAGAGGGTTTAGCAAGTGAAGGCACTTGTGCTGCAAGACTGGGAGTTTGTGTTTGATTCCTAGACACTGTGGTAGAGGGGAGAATTAATTCTTGAATATTGTCCTCTGACTTCTAGATATGCACGTATACATACAGGACCCATACAAAGACCGTTAACACTTATATACATACAATGATACAAATTTAAAACAAACGAACCAAACAAGGTCAAATAAAACCTAACTTACTGGGCCAGTGAGAAGGCTCAGCAGGTAGAAAGCACTTGCTGTGCACACCTGGTGAGCAGAGTCCTATCCCCAGAACCCACATGGTAGAAAGAGAAGATGCATTTCTGAGAATTGTTCTCTGACTTCCACACACATGCTGTCTCCCTAGCATACCTACACATATATCATAATCAAACACACTAAGAATAACAGACAAAATTTTAAGAACTGTTAATATCACAATAATTGGGCCGTCTCTGTCAGTTGCATGTGTCTTTAATTTTATATCATCTACTTTTGGGGGTCCCTTAATATTGAGAGGGGCCTATGATTCATTTCATACTGTAATTGAAGTCTGAAGTTGCTATGGTTTCTGTGTTTGTACCAGATTGTCAAACACACAGGTTGTAACCAAGCAGCCCAGCATTTTAGGAAGTGCAGCCTGGACAATAAACTCCTTCCCTGTGTGTCCTGATAAGGGCTGAGATGTTTTTTGTTAGGGTGAGGATGAGGGACACTTGAATTACGAACATCACACATGAATTGTGTTCCTAAGAGACAAACTGACAAGATTGAACACAAAAGGCCTTATGATACACAGTATTACATTTGAAATGTGTTTGATGACCAACATGGCAAAGTGAGAATCATTTCAAGTATTTTATTTTTAAAAAGACCCGCAGTGACACAAACTAGAATTCATATTTAAGGTGATAAAATCTCATCTGTAGGTTCTTGTTTCTTTAAGTGAGTTCAGAACTTCTCGATGGTTCTGTGGAGTAGATCTCAGGCTTGCTGAAAGCAAAAGAAATCGTAGTTTTACCAGATTCAAACCAGCAAGCTTTCTGGTCGTGCCTATGAGTCACAGCTGGAATGTCCTGTGGTTAACATTCTGTCTTGAAAACAGAATCAAGAGCAGCAAGCCACCACTGGTTTCCATGGTGACTGGTATTTGCTTTGAAAAATGACTGTTACTTTTTGTATGGTGAATTTACTCGGGAATGAACTGTGGAGGTGACATTAGCCATCCCTGTGAAGTTAAACAAACAAACAAAAATGTGATTTAATTAAATATAAATGTTAAAAGGACATAAAACTGAAGGAGCTGGGTGGATTGTTCCCCCTCTCTCTAGTAAAATTATTGGTGTGAAGTAATTAATTTGTTAATTTATTTGACATTTTACTTAAGCATTTTCAAAATATCTACTTGGTGTTTATTATAATGCATCATTCCATTCTTTCCAAAGGATAACAACATTTAGTTATCATTCATCAGTTTCCACAAACCCATCTTCCTTGTCTACCTATCCCGCCCAGTCCCACACACAACGTACTATTTTAAGACCACTGGCTTCTGGAGTTTGGGGTTTTTCAGACCATTAGCTTCTGGCATTTAGGGGCTCTTCTTTAGTGTAGAAGATCCCATTAGAAGGAAGAAAATATATCATCTACATCATTTAAAATGCCACAGCTCTTAACTGTGTTGAGCTGGAGAGAAAAAGAATGCTCTATAATGTATTATAATATATAATGACCTGTGTAGAATTAACTATGATCCCCAGCTCCCTGCTACCTAATGCTTACTACAATCCACCAAGTAGAAGGTGCTTATGGCCACAAAAATGTTTACCTTAAGTTTTGCAAGTTAAAGACCAAGTAATTCAGCTTTGGTCACTAAACCATAACCCAAAGTTAGAATCTCTTGGGTTTAAAGACTGTAAGCTGAAAAACTTGTTTATTAAGTCAGTTTGGGTGACAGTATATTTATTTTTGTATTTAGTTTCAAAGTAGACTTCACACAATAAAATTGATGAAAACCTTGAAACTGAGACAAACACTCTGTTGTTAGACAGTGATTCAGGAGCACTCCTAGTACAGCCTGGGGGCACTCATAGCACATTCTGGGAGCACTTAAAGCAAAGCCTGGCTTCATTTTGCCCCTACCTCCAGCTTGAGAAGGTGATGAGCCCAAGACTTGAGGGAAGGGTTTGGCTCTTGTCTCTTCTAATTTTCTTATTCTCTTCTTATTCTCTTCTTATTCTCTTCTTATTCTCTCTCTCTCTCTCTCTCTCTCTCTCTCTCTCTCTCTCTCTCTCTCTCTCTCTTTCTTTCCTCTTCTTTTTTTCATTCTCTCTCCTTTTCCTGGCTTCTCTCAACATGTAGTGCTATCAGACTTTTTATTACTGCAACAAAACACCGTGTCCAAAAGCAACTCAGGATGGAAAGGGCCATCTGAAACCGGGAGGCAGGAACAGGAAGCCACAAAGGAATATTGCTTATTGGTTTGCTTTCCATGGCTTTCTTGGCCTGCTTCCTAGTAGTACCCAGGACCACCTTGTAGCAATTTACCTGCCTCAGCGTCTCATGTGCTGGGTTTGGAGGGTTGAGCCACCATGCCTAGTGAACTCTTAGCTCTTCAGTTGTGCTGCTAGGCAGTCTGCCACATCCCCTCCCTTCCTAGTGATTCACACAACATTCTCTTACCCCTATGACTTCAAGTTTCCTAAGGATGCAGGCCACTCCTGGATTTCCTGTCCCTCACTGTGAAAAGCAGAGCACTTTGAGGGAAGGATTCCAGTAGCAATCCAGGGAATGGACACTTTGGTATCTGCCATGAATACATATACTTTAAAGACTTAATCTGTCTTACTACTTTTATATGGTTAGATACGAATTTGGATCATACAATTGTAAGTATCAGTCTAATAATTTCCTGCAGCAAAGGGTTTGAATCACTTTGTGGTCATCCTGTAGTGTAGGGACCTAGGTGTTGTCTTGTCCAAGCTCATAATAAATCTCAGATTTCTGAACGTTGACCTGCCTCATCAAATTCTCAAGCTGTTGCTCATCCTGCTGTGGGGATGGCCATCAGAGGTTTAAAATGAGAAGCAGACTTCAATAAGCTGTTCACTACTTGGTACTAAATCCATGATTTGTATGTAAATGAATCATGATAGAGTTCGTTTCTAGGTTTATTACCTTCCCTTTCTTGGTGTTGTGTCGTAAGCACTCTTGCTTAAACACCTGTATTTCTTGTCAGGTTTCTAGCATACTACCTGCACTGTCTAGTTTTACCTCAACTTCACACAACCTGGTACAAGGTTAAGCCACACTACGTTGTGATTTTTCAAGCCTGCCTAGGCTACAGAGTGAGAGCCTGTCCCCACACAAACCGAAGTAAAGCCCAAAGGGGCATGGAGGTTTATTCAAAGGTTAAACCTCACATCTAAATCACTGCAGTTAGGAAAGGGCCCACAGAAGAACTTCACAAAGTCCGCTTACACGGTCTTTATGCCTGAGTTCAAAGCACATTATATCACATTTTAGTACATAAAAGAATTTATCATCAGTCTGAAAATCACTGACTCCATATGATTCACAGATGTACAGAATGTACAGCCACTAAACAGTAAGCAAAAAAGCCAAGGGTGACAGAATGATAAGGAGTTCGGTGAGCACAGGAGAGGGGAAAAGCCGCAAAATAGCCTGAGAAGAAGAACAATCAGAGGCTAGGCCTTCAATCCCAGCAGTTGGGAGGTAGAGACAGGCAGATCTCTGAGTTTAAAGCCAGCCTGGTCTACAGAATGAGTTCCAGGACAGCCAGGGATCTATGGAGAGATTCTCAAACATAACAAGACGAAAGAAAACAAAACCAAACCAAAAACAACCACAAGAAAAAACAATAGTCCAGGAAGTCTATGTGCATATTTTCCAATACTTTCTGTTTTGTTATTGCAGGCAGCTCATTCTAATGTAACTGGGTAAAAGTGATATAGGTGGACTGCAGGGGCTTTCAGAGGTAATCTGATGGCCCACCACATGAGGAGGCCACATTTTGAGTCATTCTTTTTCCTAAGTGAAAAGAGAAAGATCCTTTTCCTGAATAGCAAACAAACAAATGTACACACACAAACAAAAAAGCATGTGCAGTGTTTTACTCAGGGAAATTTCTCTTTGATTTCAGCTCTATGACGGACCACAACGGATAGGACGCTACTGTGGAGAAAATATCCCCCCACCAGGGGCTACAACAGGCTCCAAACTTATTGTACTGTTCCATACAGATGGGGTTGACTCTGGAGAGAAAGGATTTAAGATGCAATGGTTCATCCATGGTAAGCCCCTCATTGATCTCCATTGTATTAATAATTGTTATTTGGCCAAAAATTATTTTTTTTTTACCAATTCCTTCCTTGGAGACAGTGGCATCGGCAAATAATGAAAGCAAAGTAGTAACCTAGAGCTAGGCTATAGATAACTTACTGAGATGTCTGTGGAATTCCAGGAGATAAATTTTGCTGGAATTCTGAGAAAAAACGAAGTTAAAGTAGAGGAGACTTGAGTAACTGCTTGAGCAGGTGGTGTGATAATCTGCCTTAGAGTAGACACATTACATGGTGGTGACATGTGAGTGTCTCAGGTGCCATAGAACAGAAAGGGACACAAGGCTCACCTTGACATTTTTCAGAGAAAGAATGATCAGGACAATATAAAGAATGGGAGTCGCTGGGCTTAGTGGCGCATGCCTTTAATCCCAGCACTTGGGAGGCAGAGGCAGGCAAATTTCTGAGTTCGAGGCCAGCCTGGTCTACAGAGTGAGTTCCAGTACAGCCAGAGCTATACAGAGAATCCCTGTCTCGAAAAACCAAAACCAAAA
>NC_034592.1:1314543-1339817 GCF_900095145.1 Mus pahari | reverse complement strand
AGAGAGAGAGAGAGAGAGAGAGAGAGAGAGAGAGAGAGAGAGAGAGAGAGAATGAATCAGAGGTACGTAAGCACATGAACTTTCGAGACTTGAGATTTATTGGCATTACAATACTCCCATGTAAATCTCAGAACTGCCAAGTAGAATTCTCAATTGTAGATCCCTTATTTTTCAAGATGAAAACTTTTCTATTTGTGATGGAATTATATACCAACAAACCCACGATAACTTGAAAATATCTCGAGTCATGTCATGTGTCTAACTTAACAAATATCATTACTAGCCTAACCTCCTTTAAACCTGCTCTAAAACACCTAGGTAACCTACAATTGGTATTTGGTTGATTTCTCTCCCCAGTATATTGTGTTTCCAGTGTATTGCTGTTCATCAGTATTTCGATTCTAAGTAATTTAGACATGGTCTGAAAAGACGGAGAGAAAACAGGAAAATTTTGAAAAACAGCCCAGACTACTAGTGCCTGGGAATACTCTTGAGAACATTGTCAGTTGTTTATATCCACAGAACAACTAAGGTTCTCCTTATCTTGTACTTAGTTTTGCAATGCCTAGAACTCAAAACCAGGACTTCACACATGCTAGGCAAGGACTCTAAGGATGAGTTATATCCTTAGCCCTCATTGGCAAATCTTGTAAATATGGAGTAGTGAGGCACACCCACTGGAATTTCTAAGACTATCTCTGGACGATAAGGTTGCTATTACATGTAACTCAGTTTTAGGAGCAAGACAAAATGGCGTTGCACTTGGTGAAGTAAAATGGTAGAAAGACAGCATTCCGAGATTCCAGAGAATCCTGCTAAGGAGTTCAAATCACATATGGTCCTAAGTAAGTTTAAATGGCACCAAGATGGCAGTAAGATTCCTGAAGGAGACAACTTTCTGCTTCAAAGTTCTAAAGGGCCTAAGCATGAGATGTGTCTTGGGCCAAAGGCCTCAGAATGTGGTCCTCAGTTTTAGGTATACATAGGAATTGTCTAGGAGTTTAAACACAGAGAACCCTGAGAGTTAGAATTCTATTGGTCATGTTTGACCATTGCCACTTTCAATCCCGTCCTGAACGATACAACCCTGCAGTCAGGTTGGAAGTATGAAGAGATTTTGGCAGTACTTTTGCTAGCTGATCTCTTTATTCAGGAAGCTCCTCACCCTCCCCTCCAGGCAGTTCTAGCCATTCTGGCTAGAGCTTGCTTGAGGGGATGGACATCACTGGCAACACTCAACTTACTGTATCACTGGGTTCTTCTAGCCAACATGCCAAGCCCTCTGTTGAAAACTCTAAGGTTTTGTTGAGCCAAGATTTTTCTTTCACTTATTTTTGGAATATGTCTTCTTTCAAGAGAGTCAAAGACACCCTCTGTCTATTCTCTTTTCCTGTTTACTATTGCAAAATTTCCCTCCATTTGCTGAAAATGTGCTAAGTTCAGAGCCAGAGTTATGCAACAATATTTTACTAATTAGGACAAAACTTATTTTTTTTAAACTCTGTACTGCCCAGTGTATGTAGATGCTATTTGACAATAATCTTCTGGAAGAAGATCATGGGCAGTTTAAATCAATACAAAATGGATTTCTATGGCATGTTATCATCATGCTGTATTAGTACATCTTATGTTCTATATCTGACCTATGTAATTTGAGATGGCTTGAGAGGAGGAGGAGTTGACAGAATAAACATCAATCAGAAAGTCTTCACTGGGAACAGTACCCTGATTAGTTATTAGAGGAAAACTCAAGACTAAGCTGTCATTCTTCTGTTTACTAAAGCTATAGGTTCAATGCTTCCATACCAGATAGCATGCTATGACTAGGGATACTGAAATGGCTTAGTTCCCACATCCACTGCAATAAAGTGAAGACTTAAATAAGCATGCAAATGAATATGCACAATCAAATCTTATTAGGGATGAGGGAACACACAGAAAGAGATTGGATAGTACTGGGGCAGGCAGGGAAGTCTTCTATGAAATTGCAACGTCTGAACTAACACCTGAAAATTAAGCAGGTGCTCTTTGGCCAAATAGGAGAAGGGAAAGGAAAGACCTCATGATACAAGGAATCAGGAGGAGCAAGAGAATCAAGACCAAAAGCTAAATCTCTAGAGGAAACTAGTAAGTCCAGCAGCAACTACCACAAGTGGCTTCATAAGACACAAACTCAAATCATAGTGGTCACAGTGTCTTCCTCTCTGCAAGTCCCTTATACTTCATGCAAACAGGTCTGGGGTAGGATCCCCAAGGATGGAGAAGCACGATATATTGTGGGTCTTAAAATACAGGATGCAATACAAAATACACACTAAACAGAGTCATGCATCACTAAACAACAGGGTTGTGTTTCAAGCAATGCCTTGTTGTTAGCCCATTTCATCACTGTAAGCATAACGGAGAGTTCTCATAGGAACTAAGATTGCTAATCTGTGGGGCTACCCAGGTTTGTGGTGCCCATCCATGACTAAGCTTCATTCTGCAGCATGTGACTCTCAGTCTTCCCATGCAAAGCTGATACTGAAGCCCTCTCCCCTCTGGGTCCTTTCCACAGGATACTGTAAGAGCTCAGCAAATGCTTGCCCATAGAGCCTGGACTTGACAATGAGGTCATATCCTGAGCACTGTGGCTCAGGAGCCCCTACACACTTCATTCATTCTGCTCAGTGATAACTAAATCCGTTTACAACAGTGTGCCTTTTTGTCAACAGCACAAATCTCCTCTTTACTTGGAGAAGATGGATCTACAAGTGAGCTTTCTCTGGGGGTCCATTTTGTAGATGCAAAATAAAGCCCACACTGCAGTGCCTTTATGCAGATCTTCAAAGAGAATCCCACCCTGGAAATAAAAAAATGGCCACAGTTGCCCTGAACGGCTAATTGGTTCACAGGATTCAGCATTGACAGTATTGTTCAGGAGCTGAATTCTATCCTGGGAGCCTTGGTCTGGGCTGCTGAAGGGTGGTATATAAGTTGTGTGAATAGGAGCCTCCCAGCCAGCTGCACCCCTCCCTCCCTGTGCCTCCCTCTGGCCTCCTCTCACTTGGCAGTGGAATATAGCATGCAAACAAGGTCAAGGAGCTTTGTGGGCAGAGAGTGACATTTGCAAAGGCAGCCAGCACTTCAGCTAGGGACCCAGCAGGGGAAGAGCTAAATGGCATGTGATCAGGAGGTGATGTCACCGAGGACTTCCACAAAGGAAAGTGTGGCCTTTTCTTTGGGGAGATAGATGACATCATCCTCCCACCCCATTCTCTTTTCCTTTTAGTTGTTAATGAGATTTCTGCGACTCTAGACTCTAGGGTTTTGAAAAGTTTGTTTGCAAGAACATTTTAAAACATTTTTTAAGACCTTCTGTGAGTTACTGGGTTCAAAAGATAATGCCTTTCTCGCTAACTGGACATCCAGCCCCGCACCAAGGGCTTCTCAAATGTTCACTTTTGGAATGCTGCCAGGAGCTTTTACAGTGTCAACCATGTTTCTTTTCAAGCCTCATTCCAGATCTTAGGGTCAGTCATGGTCTTTCTGGGGAAGTTCTTCTAATTTGGCACTTTTATTTGTTTTTGTGACTTTGAGTTGTTAGCACTCACGTTTTCAATACTGTCCGTTTCTTAGTGAATCAGCAGGGTAGATGCAGAAGGACAGCTCACAGCATCTATGATCCCTGTCTTAAAAATAAAGCTTCTTATTTAAACTATATAGATAACAAGCATTGTGGTATAATGCATGTACATGCAGTGCACAGGAAATATAAATCAGTATCAAATGCTATGAATAAAAAATTAGAAGATATCTTGAAAGGCTCTGTAGGAAGCCAGCTGATAGTAAACAAAAGGTTTAAAAACACTAAGCAAAGCATGTGATAGAAATTCAGGCAGGGCTGGCTGTCCAACTGATAAAAGACAAATGCAAAAAAAAAAAGGCTAATAGAGCTGGGCATGGTGGTACATGCCTTTAATCCCAGCACTTGGGAGGCAGAAGCAGGCAGATTTCTGAGTTTGAGGCTAGCCTGGTCTACAGAGTGAGTTCCAGGACAGCCAGGGCTACACAGAGAAACCCTGTCTCGAACCCCCCCCCAAAAAAAAAAGAGCTAATAGTTTTTCCTGTCACCAGGGAAAAACCTTAGATAGATTTTTTTTCTCTCTCTCTGTTGCTAGGGATGGATCTCAAGGGTTTGGGCATGCTGAGCAAGCACTCCATGACTCTGCTACAGTACATCCCCAATCCCCAACGATGGATTTTTATTTTGAGCTGTAGGACTCTAGGATGGACGTTTTGTAGCAATAGCATAGGTACTGGGGCTATCTTTCACAGGCACACAGAAACAATGATCTGAAGGAACCACTGAAAAAAATGGCTCAGCAATTAAGAGCACTCTTGCTCTTGCTGGGTTCAGTTCCCAGCATCCATTGGCATCACACAACAATCTATAACTACAGCTCCAGTTGATCCAGTGCTCTCTGGCCTCTGTAGGTGTCAGGCCTACACATGGCACACAGACATTCCTGCAGGCAAAACACATACACATAAACTAAAACTAAAACCACACAGATGTATACATACACATAGGCAAGAATACACAGAAATGCACTCAGAGAAACAGAGACAGAGCTAGAGTGACTTCTTGGTGATACAGACAGCACTGTAAACAATTCTAATGCAGAAGTGCTACATTTTCTTTTCCTGATACTTTCTCCAAAGTTACGGTGTGGAAATCATATTATTTAGGTTTTCATATTTGAACATTATTTTGAGACATTTATAACTATTTCATGATCACTCTTTTGTGTCTGTCTTGAGCCATGTTTCTTCATGGTGTTCACAACGAAAGCGATTTCATGAATTGTGGTTAGGAAAGATCCAATCGATAAAACTGGCCTGGGTCTCACCTGCTCCGGGAGAGCCCTACCTCTCAGCCAACTTACTCTTAGGGTGGCACTTCCTGTTAAGCTCTGACAAGTATAAGGTCACAGAGAGGAGAGCACACAGGAGCTCCTCTGCCTCTACAGGGCCCTCAGTTATGATCAAGGTACACCTCGCTCATGCACCAAACTTGTAAGCAAGTGATTGGAAAAGATGGAGCCCCGCCATTATTTTATGATTATAGTGTGACATAAATTCTATTTGGTTTGGACAGAGATTTAAGTTGTGTTCAAGCACAAAAGTAGCTGTTTAACGGCTCACTAGTCTCCCCTCAGATTTTTGCATACTGTACACATAAATGCGTGTTTCTATTTTGCCCACTTTGATATTTTGGACTTCTGTCTTTGTGTTACTTGAAAGCATTTTTAGAGATGAAGATTAGAAATGAATATCGCCTTAGTATAGTGACAAGTTCAGAGTTTTGATTATGATCCTGTAATCTGACTTTTGATTTTTGGCAAATTCTCAGTTGTAGCATTGTTCTGAATGAATGATGCTAATTTTAAAAAATCTGTTTACCCAGGCAGACAGCAGTGCCTGACTCTATTTCCAGATATTAAGGGGGCTGAGCAAGAGACTCACTTTAGCTCATGGGTTTGAGATTAGCTTGGGCAATATAGAGTGATCTTGTCTCAAAAACAAACAAAGAAATCTATTTGCTAATAATCCTGCTGTTGGAATAATTTTCTCAAAAACAGTTTTGTAGCTCATTTTGCCTCAGGCTTGAGTTTCCATGGCAAGTTCTGTGAGCAAATTCGACAGAGAACATGTGCAGATCTTTCACAAGATGTAGAAAAGCGAGACCTCTATTTTATTTACATTTGTTTTTGCCTCCTTGACAACAGCAGTAAATACACATACACACATACCCATAAAGTTGACCTTCACTTAGCGTTGGCTCTGAGTCTGTGGCCAGAGCCTTTGGGACCTTATGTCCCATTTCCCACATTGCCACTGTTTGAAACCCTCTGAGGGCTATTTCACTGCTATTTCCACTGTTGCTCTTTCAAACCGTTATAAAATGGGGGAAAAAATAACCCTCATAGAATCATGACCTTCCAAAATCATATATTGCACAATTTAAAATAGTCCTTGATTTGGGGCCAAAGGGAGAGTTTTCTCAAATCTTCTGTTTGTGTTCTGGTTTCCTAGCAACCACTTCCCTGATAGAAATTGCACATTCTTTCCAGGAGATTCCTTATTTTTTTCACACAATGTGTAAAGGGAAGTGATCGACTATTTCTCTTTCAAAATTGTAACAAACACAAATGACCAAACCCCCACAGGACAGTCATTGTATTCAGTATGAACATTAATCTTTTCTATATCTCTTAACCATTACCTATCTCCAGATTAGTTTTATTTGATTGCTGCTGTGAGCTCAGCAAACATGTCGTCTTCCTCTCACCAAGTGGAGTCTCTGGTGTAGGTCAGAATGATACTAATGAAGTTAGTAGAATTATATTCTGCATATATGTAATGAGTGACACAAAATCATTTTATGCGTTTCCTTTTCATTATACAGACTAAACAATGTAAGTTTCATCACCTAAGAATAATTTTAACACTGTCTTTAGGAATTTTCTAATCATTTTATTTACTCATAACGTTCATTTATTTATGTGTATAGTGTATAGGCATGCATACCATATATGCATGCGGAGGTCAGAGCTCAACTTGTAGCAGTTGTCTCTCTGCTTCCATCACATTAGCTGTCAGCAAACCTTCAGCTGGTAAGTCACCTCTGTGCCAGGAAATTGGTCTCAGGCTATTAATTCTGACAAAGCAAATTACATTGGCCTGTGAAAATTGAATTAAAATATGATTATGATTAATATTTAGTGCACTGACCTTACTGGCATGTTGCTTATTATCACTCTTGGTGTTGTTATTTAAAAAATAATAATTTCACTGTACTGGGTACTTTAAAATATTATCTCCTATCTCATTTTAATACTTATGTGAAAGAAGCAACATTGTCTCTTTGTAGATAAAAATGGCTGAGAAGGCACCTTCAAGACACTAAGTGACTAACTCAGACTCACAAGTTCAGAGACAGTGGGATCGGCCCAAGAAACCTTTGGTGTCAGACCCCAAAGTCTGTGCTTTAAGTCGTGGCCTGCTGTCTGAAATCAGCAGTTTCTCTCACTAGTTTCATTGTGAAAAGGTGGCATCACGCCATGATCTGAAGAAGTCCGAAGCTTGCAGTAGCTAATTTTATAAATGAACTCCAAAAAACATTTAAAAGAAATCTATAGAATCTTTCCCATATAAGTTATGTTCTTGTTTCAAGAGCTCCACAAAAATTTACACCTTCCATTCATTCATTCATTCATTCATTCATTCACTCATTCTTTCTTTAGTCAATGTAGCAATAAACTGGAGTACTGCAGTGAGTTCTGAGCACATTGTCAGAGGACTAGCACACAATAGCTCATGTTTGTCCGCCTTTCTGCATGATGTCTGCCTTTCTTTCCGTTCATTGAGCACACTCATGCTTGCTAAGTGTGTGCCCTACCACAGAGCTTTGATACAGTCCTGTCCTCATTCATTTACATAAAGTTCTTCTGGAGTTACCACACATAGTCAATGGAATTAATTTATCTGGGAAAAAGAAAACACAGGGTTAGCTACTCTGTTACTCAGGGTCAGCTCCAGAAAGTAGCTTACAAGCAGGAGTTAGGTTACAATGCAGGGGGCAGGCTATCTGTCTTCAGAAGAAATTGGATGGCTCAGCTTAGGCACTGAAGGTGGGGTGGAGCATGTGAGGACTTAGCTGATGTAGTTGTTCTGCTTCAGTTTTGAGAGACCCGGGCTGGCTGGCTCGCTGACTGCAACCCTGGATATACTACTAACAGAAAATGATCTTGGAATCATCTGTCCCTGTAACCAGTCTCTGCTGCCATCTTGACATGGCCTTCCCAGTTCTGTATGTCTGTCTCCAAATTCTCCCTCTTAGAGGAGAGTCTTGAACTTCATTCCAACTGTAAGGCAGCGGCTTCTCCTTGACTCTCCTTTACTTGATAACATCTGTGGTTATATCAACACCATCAGCATGGTGCTGCCCTTTTTTTGTGCATTTTTGGGTGTGGAGCAACCTCCCTGTGGAGAAAAGCTTGGGAATTGAGGGCAAAGTACACAGCAGAATCAGAGAAAATGGGGTGAGGCAGAGCCTTGGAGGCTCCCTGAGCTTCACGCTGGAAAAAGTTGTCTAAGATAATGACATTGAAGATTTGAAGGTTTGAAAACTTTCAAGTAGAAATGCAAGTGTTGGACTTGCAAATTCCTGAGGGCATGATCCCATTATCCTTGCCTGTTAGTAGGATTTTATGAAGCGTCAATAGTCTTAGATACTTCTTACTTTGAAAGATATTTCTCCTATTTTATTAATTTCATTTCCTTTGAAGATATTTTATACTATACTTTGTTTAGAAATCTTAAATAATTTCAAAAACGCTTTGAGAGAGAGAGAGAGACGATAGATGATAGATAGAATGACTATAATTAATGAATTGACTTATCCTAGAAAACTGTAAGCTAAAAATTTCTACTGGGAAAACATTCTGAATCTAACTAGAAATTCAAAATAGAAAAAGTAGATTCGAAGGAACTGGGTACAGTTCATCTCAACAAAAGTGTTGAGACCGGATATACTTCTCTGGGTTAAAATGAAAGATGTCTATCCTTTATGTATAGGAAATTAAATTTAATATAAAGTGTGGCCATCCTGATTTATCTCTTTTTATCTGGTGTGCTCAGGTGAAGAACTTTAATATTCAGATCCAGGTCGTCTCAGATAGTTAGAGGCTGTGGCTGCCTTAATCTTATATACCCATATGATAGCTTGCATAGTCATTCCTGTAATTTTATGCCTATAAGTACCATTGATTTTTACACTTCTGATATCTTTTTGTTCAAGTAACACTTCATGATAAGGGTTTGTTTGTTTTGCATTTTGGCCTATACAATTAAAAACGGGTAATTTCACTCCATATGGCTATATAGAAATCAATTAAAATTTATTATCAGAAAGTGTGGAGTAGAGATGAAGTCCCCATGGAAGATGAAACTGTCTAATCCTTCATGATTTCTTAAATCTAAAAAAAAAAAAAAAAGGTCCCTCTTTTAAGGTGGTACCAGACCCAGAGTCTGTTGCTGGTTTTCTCAATGATAGATCCTTTCTATTTCTAACCTCGTTCTTCTCTAACCGTCATCCAATGTTCAAGAAGAGGTTAGTACAAGATGCAGGGAGAACTTACACATCACCCTTCTTCCTGCTGCCTCCTTATGCCTGTCTGGGAGCTTGGCTGCCTCAGAATGAGCTGTACCAGCATCATTGAGCCACTGTAATACTGTGCCCAGAGCAGGTGACTTAAGACAAGAGGAATGGATTACTTTGCTCAAGAAGGCACAGATCTAAAGTCAAGACTATTGCATCAAACAGTGCCCTGGGGAAGAATCTTCCTGCCTCTCCCAACTTCTGCTGTGCACTGGAAAGTGGTGGGGTTTGTGGCTGATTGCAGCTACAACCTCACCTTCTGCCTCCATCTTTACCCAGGAGCCTTTCCTCGGTGTCAGCTTCACTTTCTCTCTTCTCACGAGAGATTTCAGTCTCATGTTAACCCAGTAACCATTCCTTTACTTGATAGCATTGCAGAGACCTGCCTGTCACATTTTCAGGTTCCTGGCAGACGTGAAATTGGGAAATGACTCCACTTATTCCAGAATGTTCTGTTCTGTGACTTTGGACAACTCCTTTTCACTCTGGCTTTTTCTGGTTTTCTTGTCTCTGTCTTCTTGTTTCCTCCTTTTCCTTAGGAGAATGTCACATTTCCTGCCTTTGAAGACAAAGCAAAGACAAAGTTTCTCAAATCCGTCAGGACTGACTTGAACTTCAGAATTTGCAGATTGATTTTCTAGGGAATATTTGTGGGCTAGCATTTTTCTGTGAAAACAAGGACATGAGTTTCAATGATCACAGAATGAGGTAAAATAAGAGAACCAGGAAATAGTTTAGCTGCCATAACTTAGAGCTTCCCTCAGTTCCCAGCTTTTTAGCCCTCATTCCCATCAAACCTACCCTGCCAAGGGCGGAGTTCCACTCCCAGATATCCCCCAGCCCGTTCCAGCTCTTCCTTTCCTTCCTCACTGGCTGTTGCTAAACTTGCTTACTTTTAAGGATAACTTAAAGATCTGTTCATAAAAGGGCTCTCCTAATATTGTTTCTGTTCTATCTGTTCTATCTGACACCCCTATGAGTTTTAAAATTCCTACAGAAATAAAATCAGGCTCCTCTGTGTAACCTCTGCCTTCAGGTTTTTGTGTTTGTGTGTTTTCCATAAAAACAAATTTCAACAACACAAACCAGAGATAGTCAGCTGTAGGCACAGGCACAAGAAGCCTTTTTGTGTGGTAGAGGAAAACTGGCCTAACCAATGAGCTCATTGCAAGATATTACAGAACAAAGGGTGTGCGTTTTTAGTTCATAGAAAGACTATTATAATATAAATCAACATTCACTTGAGTGTATGAGCCTTCCCATTTTGTTGTATTTAACATCTATTTTTATTATAGTTACTGGTTTTACTCTATGTTAGCTCTTGGGCTTTGAACAATGACTCCCGGAAGCAGAGAACAGGATATGAGGGTACCCCGGAAGCAGAGAACAAGATGTGAGGGTACCCCGGAAGCAGAGAACAGGATGTGAGGCTACCCCGAAAGCAGAGAACAGGATGTGAGGGTACCCCGGAAGCAGAGAACAGGGTGCGAGGGTACCCCGGAAGCAGAGAACAGGATGTGAGGGTACCCCGGAAGCAGAGAACAGGGTGCGAGGGTACCCTGGAAGCAGAGAACAGGATGTAAGGGTACCCCGGAAGCAGAGAACAGGGTGCGAGGGTACCCCGGAAGCAGAGAACAGGATGTGAGGGTACCCCGGAAGCAGAGAACAGGATGTGAGGGTACCCCGGAAGCAGAGAACAGGATGTGAGGGTACCCCGAAAGCAGAGAACAGGATGTGAGGGTACCCCGGAAGCAGAGAACAGGATGTGAGGGTACCCCGGAAGCGGGCTTTGTCATTCCTTTCCTCCTTTCCTCCAGCGTTAGTGGATGTTGGCCTTATTTATTCCATGCAGGCACTTCTCCTACCAATCACCTTTCAGATTACAGTGTTAGGAAAACCGAAAAAAATGAAGAGCTGACACTTTGAGTGACCTCGGGGCATAGGAGGATGAACTGAAACATCTTGCCCCTGATTATAATTGTCTTAAATGCAGAACTCACAGAAGATTGTATTTCTGTGCTGTGATTTAAAAATTCAGAGCTTGTTTTAGACAAAACAAAAACAGTATTAGCTGAGTTCTTACATGAACAAAATTTTAAATTATCTATCAAAATAAACAGACTAAGCAATGGCTTTCAACTCTTTCTTGTTCAGAGCACTGTAGAGCAGTGTGCTTCCTGCTGATAAGGGAAACACTTCCTTTCAGCCGATGACTAGGATTTGGAGGAAAATAAAACCAAATAGATTATCAGTCCCTGGGAAAGGTTTTATAAAGATCAACTGCTTAAATCTGGGAAAACATGTGAGTCGCTTCAAAGCACTGCTGTAGTCCAGTTTGGCTACACTAGACCCTAACACACTAGAAAGTGTCAGATTTGCCTCAAAGTCAGTAAAAAGATTTTGCTCTGCTCCCTTAACCTAGGTTGCTGGGGAAATTCTTTGTTTAGACGGTGAACAGAGCAGCCATGAGGATAAGGCACAGTGATGTCATTTCAGCACCACAGCACCATCAGGCAGGCACAGCCACAGAGCTTGATGGAGACAGCACAGAACTAGAAACGAAGAGGGGCTAGGAGGTGTCTGACTAACTGCTGATTTTCTCTAGAGGCATTTACTAAGAGACTTGGGCTCACAGATCATCTCTAAAGTGAGCCCCATATCTTCGAGCCTAACTCATGTTGTTAGGAATTTCAAACAAGATACTGTGCTTATTAAAAGCATTTGAAAACTAAACTGCCCTATACATGGAACTGTTTTTAAAAGCTTACAACTTAATGAATAATTTTGTATCTTTTTTTCTATTGCTAGCTAAATTTTTATCCAATAAAATACTACTCCTATCTCCAAGGTTTATTTATACATGTATGCGTGTGTATGTGTGTGTGTGTGTGTGTGTGTGTGTGTGTATAGTATATTTTTATATCTAGATAAACTCTTGCTAAGAGACAGTACATAGTATAAGCAGATCAATTATCCCATCAAGAAACATTCCCCAAAATCTTATTTTGACTCTTTTATTAACCTATATAATAACTCTGAGCACTGGAGTCTGGAACCTGATATTATCACCCCAGGGTGCAGTGTTGCAGAGTTAGCACCCTGTTGTGGGCAAAGGAATTTACAAGGAAACCTAAAACCATTAGGAGACACAATGGGGAAAAAGTGATACAGAGCCTTAGCTGAGTCAGCTATGATTTTGGATTCAATTGGCTGCTAGACTGAACCTAAATAAAGATGCAGAGATGCCATCCAAGCTCCTTCTCTCCTTCTCTCTAAGGGCTTTCTCATTTGGTTATCAAGCACTTAGCATATAAACAGGATGGCTTCACTTACTTGTAATTTAGAGAAAAGTTCTATGTTTGAACATAACACAGGTTCCTGTGCTGCCCAAGCTCAGGAAGTACCAGTTTCTAGAGTACGTAGGCTGTGAGTGGTGCCCCTAGAGGTCAGCAGAGGTACTGAAGAATTGTACCAGCAGCATTGCTTTTTGGCTTCAGGAATATTTTCAGTGTGGTTTTACAGTGGAAAAGTGTTTCCTAATCTTTGATGGCGCTTATTGTTTATACCATTCTCCACAGTCTATAAATAATATCAGTATGTTTATTTTTACATAGTGATTTTCAAAATGGGACACACACCACTCCCTCCCTGACACAAAAGGAGAAAGACTATAAGACATGGGAAAGTATCACCTTGAGCTACAGATTTAAAGTCTGGAAACACAAGTTTCAGGACAAAGTAGGAGAGAAGCACAAGAAGAAGTGGTAGCACTCAGAACTTTGAGCCAGAATCAAGGGCTTGGGCCTTTTCCCTCTCTCCCCCATTCCCCCATTCCCCCTTTCCCCCTTTCCCTCTTTTCCTTCCTCTCTCTCTCTCTCTCTCCCTGCCTCCTTTTCCTCTCCCCCCTCCCTCCCAAGGCAATCTCAGGTATTACAGGCTGGGCTCTACCTTGCTATATAACCAAGGATGACCTCATCCTACTGATCATTGATCCTGTCTCCATCTCCCCTGCTAGGACTGCAGTCGTGCATCACCATCCCTGGCTTGCATTGGGTTCTTTATAGATTGGAAATTCTCCTATTGGTTTCTATTAGGACCCCCCACTCCCAGAATTCACTGTGTTCCTCTCAGGTCTAGATGTGTAGGAATAAGAACTCAGCATTATTATAGAAACAATGTAGTAAATGTTTACCTAAAATAAATTAATCGAATAATGGTTTCCCTCTCATGCCCTCTCTGCTAGGGCTTAAAGCCTAGGTCTTATGTATCATAAGCATGTGTTCTACCTCTTACTTTATCTCATACCCTTCTTACTGCTCTATGATGGCAACATTAAACTTCTGTACAACATCTCTCCTATAGGAGCCATGGCACGTTCTTTGCCACCTTCGGTGAGAGGAAGATTTGAATACGTTCTGGCTTCTGTTGCCACTTTGTGCTAACAGATTATTTTTGCGTGACAGGCTGTGGTGGAGAGATGTCTGGAACCATGGGCTCCTTTAGCAGCCCTGGGTACCCTAACAGCTATCCTCATAACAAGGAGTGTATCTGGAACATTCGCGTGGCCCCAGGGAATAGCATTCAGCTCACCATCCATGACTTTGATGTGGAATATCATGCAAGCTGCAAGTATGACTCCCTGGAGGTAGGAAGTCAGATTGTTCTCCAGTGTATCACAAAATCTTGGGTAGAACTGGAGAGATCCCCATCTTCTTTTCTGTGGCTAGTCCTGTTCTATGCTTAGGCATTCTAGCAAGTATCCTCTGTTAATGGATTATGTTAGTAGAATAAGGGATTAATATACCAGTTTGGTTTCTCTCCTAGTAATGCCTTGGGGGAGGGGTGGCCAGTCGCAGTTCACTATGAGGTAAGGCCACCTAGCAGCAATTGGGGGTCAATATTAGCAAAGAGGGAAGGGTCCCCAGTGGGCAGGCTTGGTTCTGTCTCTTTTAGGGATGGACAGGAAGCTGATTCATCAGTTCCCTATCTTCTGTTCCTGTTGATAAAATCTGTGCGTGGGTTCTTTAACAGCCCACACTTCTCCTTCTGACCTGAGGAATCTCCCTTAGAGAAAGCATTCTGCATTTGGGAGTCAGTGGAAGAGGGGCCCCAGCACACTGACCCCTTCAGAGCAGCAGCTGCTGCCAGGGCTGCGGGATGGTCGGATGCTACCGCTGCAGTTGCCGCAGAGCGCTGGTTTGGTTTTGTTGTTTGCTTTTGTTGTTGTTGTTGTTGTTGTTCCTTAGTGTGGCCTTTATCTACAAAAACTTTCCAAGGCTACTTCAAGAGTTTATCTCACAAAATTAAGGTAACCACTTTGAACTTTGGGCCTTAAAGTTTATTATAATAAACATGGACCTATCGGCATAATTAAATGGTTTCTAAGCACACACAAATTAGTGTTAGGGACTACTATTTCGTATAATTCTACAGCTAATAACATGTAGAGTCCATGAGGTTTGCTATTTGGTTTGTTCTATTTTCCCCTGTGTTCAGAGTGCCAAACATGTGACATAGAGTAAGTCCCTGATGCTTGTGAATGAGCAAAAGCATTCAAACCTCTGACTGACACATGGTAGTAAGGCACATATGGCTCATGATGATTGCACACAACCACATTCTCAGTTGAATGTGAACAGTCCCATGTAAGAGGAGGATGCTGTCTGTCCACATATTCAGTTGTCAAAATCAAGTCTCATATTCATGGCCTTTTTTATGACCACCTGGATGGCATTTTTATGCCATAGGCTTGGATGGCATTGACCCAAGTTTCCAGTTTCATGTGTTCCAGGACAAAGAAGTGGGCCATATAAGTAGACATAGAAAGAACTATTAAGAAAGGGAAATGAGAGTGGGCTAGTGAGCTGAGGGAAAAGCTTGTTCTTGAAAGTGCTGGTCCGAGGACTTATCACCTTCATGGGTCATGTGCACAACCAAACCTCTCCCACACTTGGATACTCTAGGCTTTACTGAGGCATGCCCTTTTCTACGCAGCTAGGAAGGGAAGCATTGCAAGGCCGTCTCTGCCAGCTGACTTCTTCCATATGCTAATCTTCATATAGTTTTCTCCAGCAAGCACTCTCCTCCATAAATGGAAGGCCGATAGAATGAACCTGGTCACCTTTCTCTGCTCTGTCCAGATAAAATAAGGCATGTCAGAGGATCGAAAACAGTAGAGAGTACTTTACAGAAAACTTTAACCCTTAAAAATTATGAGGAATGAGGAAACAGGGTTTTCAAGCAAGCTGTCTCCTAATGGTGGGTATACTCACTAGGAATTACATTCAGCACCCCAGTCCTGTCTGCAAGGTGACAGTGGCTTCTCAGTGACAGCCTTGCTACTGTATGATGCCTCCAGCTTACAGGAAGAATGGTATTGAGGAGAGAAAAAGGCACCTCCCAAAATTCACCCTCATAGCTTGAAGAAAGACCACCAACCCTAACCCGTGAGATGCTGAGCTGGTTCCACTACCAACAAGGATACTACACGGTTTCATCAAACCTATAGCACTTGCAAAAGACTGGCCGCTGAATCTGTTAGGAATGTGCACTGTTCCAGGTCCCAAGTTCCAAGCCCTTCATTTTCATATTCCAAGTACATGTCATTGGTGCCCACTTGGCAAAATGTAAATGGGTTCATTGTGCTTTGGGCCTTGTCACTCCCATCACATGAGAAAGCAGAGATGTGGTGTTCTCCACAAGCAGCCTCTGAAGCCTAGAGCAGCAGAGACTCTGGCCAGCAAGTAGCACTGTTAGGGGTAGGAGGTCCAATGCCAGCGCAAAGATGTCTGTGACAAGAGGTGGCAGCCTGCTCAAGTATACATGTATTAGGACAAGCTGACAGTTCTGTGGGCTCCTAAATTCTATTAAGTACATAGTTTGAAGGAATATGTCAAGACCCCGAAGAGTAACTCCTTTTTCATATCTCTGCCATAGATGGAAAGTTCTGTAGTGAGTTCGTGTTAAAATGAATGTGAAAAGGTTGTAATTTTTTGTGGTGGTTTTGTTTTTCATTCCTTTGCTTTTTTGCTTTTTTTCTTAGTAACTGACAATATATTGACAGTAGATTTCTAAATCTGTTTCCCAGATGGGTATATGATTCAGAAACAAGGCTAACTTTCTCAACTCCCACACTTTTTTTGTTTTTTGGGTTTTTTTTTGTTTTTGTTTTTTAATCCCGCCAAGCACCGCCAAATGAAACTTACCATCACTAGACATTGAACTTTCTGGGGTCCCCTAAGCTTTATCAGGAGCCATTTCTTCCCCTAACAAATCACTGTCCAGAAAGCGTCCAGTTGCACAAAGCAACTGCCATAATCCTGGTATGCTGCCTTGGTCTTCAAAATAAATGGAGCCAACAGAGCAGAAAGCAGAGTTCAGAACAGATTAACACTGCAGGCTTTGAAATACTCCCCACCCTGGGCATTTGCTAAAAACCCACTTTAATCTCTGATCAGCATGCCATTTCTTCAGGGCTTAGTCACACTGGAGTGGAATGAATCACACCCTGAAATTCTTTCCATCCTTTCCCACTTGTGACCATCAGTTTTATTTATGGGCACCAAAAATTGCCATTTTGTTGTTTTGGCTATGGAAATCCCAGGATGGTTTTGTTTTTCAGTCTCCAAGAAAGCTCTGTGTAGAGCCTGGATCAACATCCAGGAGAGGAAATCCCCTCCCTGGCACAATCAAACAAGACAATTGTTTGGTGTGGGCAGTTAGCATAGACAGGGCCTCTCAGCAATGGTCATTTGTGAGTTCAGCCCAGCACCAGGGGAAGCAAAGAATGTCCAAAGTGGCAGTGTTTATTCTTCTGGAGGCTCCTAGTCCTAGCCAACTCATAGCCGGTATGAATATGATCTCTAGGGAATAGATGAACAAGGAAAACAAAGATTAGTTTGCTGACTTGTAGGCTTCATTGTCGGCATCTAGTGCCAGCTCTGTATTCTCCGGAAATATGTGCTGGTGGTTGCACTCCCTTGATTAGGAGCATAGGCTGCTGGCTACATGTGCTGGAGACTGTAGCCTGGGCCAGAAGGAAAGATGGACATGGGGAAAGGGCTCGAGACAAGATGAGCTTCCATTCAAATGCACGCATGTAGAAGGGGCCAAAGGAGGCTCTTCCTGAAGCTCTGTTTTTTATGGCCCTTTCGGGGCCTCCCAAACACTAAACATCAACTCCTAATGAAAATAAGCCCCAAGCGATTGCTGGCTTCATTCCTTTTCAATTACTGGCCTTGTGCTCAGCCGTCTGGGAACCGGCAGTTTCCTCTTACTTTAATTCTTGCTATGCTGGGGGGTGGGGGTGGGGGGAAGGGTGGATTAATCAGACAAAGAAATCATTATAGATTCAAGTCATGTACTTCTCCTCCAAAGTAGGTTTCTTGTTCTCACTGTCTCCCCCAGGGAACTCTCCAGTGAATTCCCTATCAGTCAGCTGAGGGCTTGAAAGTGAGGAAGGAAGGGAGGAGCAGGAGGAGGGAGGCCCAGTGAGGTGAAGGGTTGCTGCCCATTCCTGCCTGGCTTTGGCCTGGTTGCTGAGAAAGACTCAGACACAAACATGCATGAAAACTCTCATCCAAACTGGTCTCCCTTCTACAAAGCAACTCTGATGACCTTGGCTATGGGAGTACGAGTGTCAGTGTTTCTTTAAGTCTATCTTCCCTTCACCCCTAGTTCCATGCACACTTAAGATAAGTGTTCAGCCCGTGAGCTCTGCTGAAATAGGGCTGAGGGAAGGGAACCCTTTCTGTGGAGTGTTCTACTGAGTTGAGGAGTCCCAGTCAGTTATACAGTTGGGCAAATTTTGAGGTACCCATGAGGGTTGACTTGGAGGGTTTCCACATGGGAGGTAGGAGATCCTGGCCATGCCCTTAAGTGCAGACATGGGAGAATGCATGTCACTCCTGTGATGCCCAGAATACACTTTTGCAGGCTGTATTTTGATTTCCTCTGAAGAAACATACCTGTTATGTTTTACTCATAATCTTGTAAAATATCCGATTTTCAGGATAGATGAGATTTCCTAAAAGTATAACTAGATAATCAACAGCCTTCAGTGAACTCAACATTCAAAAGCAAAACCAGCTTTCACCTGAGACTCCCAAGACTTAGAAAAATCAATCTTTATACTAGATTATATGCAATGGCTCTCCGGAGAAAGCAAGAATCCCCAGACCTATGAAAAAGAAGAAAGCAAAAGATAGGGAAGATTTTAGAGTAATCTGGGTGTTTTCCATCGGATGAAGCAAATAGGTATTTGGTAAGTGGTTGAAAGTGTGTGTTCCTAAGGCAGAGGGAGTGCCTATAAATACTCATTTCAGGTTTAAAGTTCATTCCACCAAGGGAGGCTGAGTACAATTACAAATCATAATAGATTCCAAGATTTGGTTGCAAAAACTGAGCTCAAAACAGGGCTGATATGTCTAGATGTATCTTTTAACTAATATTTTTTGTTTTGTTTTGTTTTTTTGCATCCTTGTTAGATTTACACAGGTCTTGATTTTCACTCTCCAAGAATAGCCCAGTTGTGTTCTCAATCACCATCAGCGAATCCCATGCAGATTTCCAGTACTGATAATGAACTAGCAATTCGATTTAAGACAGACAACTCTTTAAATGGAAGAGGTTTCAATGCCTCATGGCGAGCAGTCCCTGGAGGTAAGTGAATATACAGAGGCATGCTGAAATCTTTTGAGCTGAAGCCTAGATGAATTTTACAAAATTATTAGAAGAAGACATGAGAGTTCTCCCTTAATGACTTTGTGACTTCTCATGACAGGGTTTAACTTTCTAAGGATATGAATAAGCCAGTCCCTGTACGAGCAGAATTGAAGTGATTGGAGAGACTTGTTAGCTGAGCACATAACTAGGCTCTGTTCTCCAGGTGACATCAGTAAATTGTTGGAGAGTGGTACTAATGCTTTGATTCAATCACGAATCCAAGTCCTTGTCCCCAGTTGGTTTTTTGATCGATCAATAAAGATGCCAACAGCCACTGGCTGGGCATGGGGCAGGACACTTACAGCTGTATAGGTAGGATGCAGAGAAGACTAAGAGATTCCCCATAACTCCGGGAAGAAGGATGGGATACAGAGCTTCAGAAGATAAAGCGAACCAGCCACGTGAGATCTGGGGTAAATGGCCACTTCAGGGGAAGGATTAGAAGTACCCAGCCTTTGGGGTAGCCAAGGCATTTAAAAATAAGATAATGTGTGTGTCTTTCATTTGAGGATCCAAAAATAGCTCCTGGGTGGGTGCACATGTGTGATCTACCAGGAGCCAAAACAGTGTACCAAAAACTTCAGCAAGAGTAAGTGTCCAATTGCATACATCGTGCCATAGATTAGGTTTTGAATTCTTAGGACATGTAAAAAGAAATAAGCATTAAATTTGCCAAATCCAAAATTAAGTGTTGCAATACTGATTTTCTGCCCAAGATCTCAGGTTGTCAAAATAAGTTACTTATTTTAAACATTAAATATTATATCACAAAGTGTTTTAATAGACACTTTGGCCTGGTGAGGTTAGTGGTGTTTATGAAATGGTTACTATATCCCTGGTGTTTTTCTAACTAGTAAGAATTATTTTATTTAATATTTACAACTTACACTGTGAGGGAAGTCTCTTGTATATCCTCATCTTATGAGCACAGACGGGAATCTTAGAGAACTTGTTGACTTGTCTAAGGTCCCATGGCTGTTTGCTAGTGCAGAGATGTGACATGAGGCCACCTTAAGTCACTTCCGTAATGCCAAAAGAGTATGGAGCTATGTGAAATCTCTCTAGAGTAAATTACATATTAATTTATTTGTATAGCATTCAGGTTAACCCCACTGCCCAAAAACATTGCTGAAATTTTCTATCAGTTGTTTGTATTATCATAAATCCAAGGAGCACTGACAGATACTTGATAACATTATAAGAATTAAATACAACTTATAGAATGAAGTCTACCTAGAATATTAACAGTTCCAGAGCCAGACATTAAGTAATTTATAACATCATAAGCTATTGGACTAGGAAGGATTTCAAAGGCAAGGATGATTCTTAGAGTATAGGTTTGAAAGGCCAACAAAAGGGTACTTTATGGCCCATGAAAACATGAATCCACCTGTATTTAGGTTTACTGCTGTTTTTATTATTTTGAGACAGGGTCATATATAGATCATGCTGACTGCAGACTTTCCATGTACTAACAGATAACTTTTAACTTCTGATCCCCCTTCGCCACCTCTGGGTAGGATTATGGGATACATGGCTGTGCATAATGTATTCAGTGCTAGAGTTTGAAACTAGGTTCAAGTACATGTTAGACAAGCACTCTACCAGTTGAACTATAGCCTACATTATTATTTTAATTAACTTTGGCACCAATATTTATAGTATTTAATGTATTATGTTAGTATTACCCATGTTTTCTTATTTATGTTGGGATGAATGATTTCATATGATTAGTTCTTTGAACCACTACAATAGCCAAGCTGAGCAGGATACTCTCTGTCTGTGGGTGGTACCAGATTGCTTACATTTTTATATCACAGGGATTTCTCTAGTGGCTGAACTGTGTCTCCTACTTGCAGGTTGTGGTGGGATTTTCCAGGTTTCCAGAGGAGAAATTCATTCTCCAAATTACCCCAACAACTACAGAGCTAACACGGAGTGCTCTTGGATTATTCAAGTTGAAAAATATCACCGTGTTCTCTTGAACATCACTGACTTTGACCTTGAAGCTACAGATTCTTGTCTTATGGTAAGTGACACAAGTTAGTTACCATTACAACGTGGACAAATTTTGAGGGTGTACTTATTAGTTATAGATGTTTTCAATGTCAGGTCATAAGAGACCCATTCCTAGCAACTTTAAAGGCATTGTTGTGGGGTTTTACTTTTGGTTGTTTTTGTTGTTATTTTTGTTGTTGTTGTTTTTGGTGGTTTTTTGTGTGTTTTGTTTTGGTTTGGTTTGGTTTGGCTTGGTTTGGTTTTTCAAGACAGGGTTTCTCTGTGTAACCCTGGCTGTCCTGGAACTCATTCTGTAGACCAGGCTGGCCTTAAACTCAGAAATCCATCTGCTTCTGCCTCACAAGTACTGGGGTTAAAGGCGTGCACCACCACTGTCCGGCTGCTGTTTATGGAAATAATTATATGTTATTATTAAAATAATAGTATGTTATTGTTATTTGCTTAAAATCTGATTGGGGGGTGGATGATTTAAAGGTTTGTTTAGCAGCTGTGTTGAAATAGCTTCAATAGCCCTATCTCAGTCTATTATCTGGCCAAAAGAGGAAAGGACAGTATGTGTGTGTGTGTGTGTGTGTGTGTGTGTGTGTGTGTGTGTGTGTGTGTGTGTTTGTAAGCCATGATTTCTACACAAGCCGTCTTATGCATATGACTATGCACAAAGCTGTGGGAAGACTTGTCATAACTAGTTTAGGTAGGTTATCATTAAGCTTCTGGGGTCCCAGGAGAGTTTTACTTTTTTTTATGATTAGTGTTTTTCAGTTCAAATTTGTACTCTGATAGGACCAAACAGGCTGGGAGGCTGGGGTTCAGAAAGAGATGCAGCTATTAGTGGGTTTTATAGTAAGATAATTTTTTTTGCTGCTACCAGCAGTAAAGCTTCTGACTCGAAGTTAATATGTTACAGTTAATGTAAGAATGAATGAAGTATTCTTTATCTATGTAATTTAAAGAGTTTTGGCAGAAGATTTTCCATGTTTTGTTTGTTTATAGGTATTTCATTCTAATACAAACTGGGCTTTCTTGTTTAATGGATCTTATTTTAGCTTTCTGACAGTTCCTTGCACACATTCCAACTGGCTACCTTCTTTTAAATTTGACTCAGGAAAATCCAAAAGGTTTTCCATGTTTCAAAATCATCAAGTTGATAGTGTGCATTTTCAATATTATTTTCCAAGGTTGGATCATTAGAAAAAGTTTATTTGACTTGTGGTTATATACTTACAGCCCAAACAAGCCTTTAGAGTCAGAGTTAGCAAGGTATCATATGTGGGACATCTATTCCCCTTCATGGTAATTTGGACCAATTCTCCTGAAAGGAACATTTAAAAGTTGGATGACATTTAAGTACATCTTTGTAAACGCAGCCATGTTTTATTTAATCTGTGAGAGGAAAGTGAGCACAGAATTCGGAGCAGTCTTTGCCTGTCAGGGCCCTGACCACTCAGAAAAGGTCAGCAGTCCTTCTGGGGCTTCTGGGGCAGTGAGCACAGTGCACTCACGGCCCAGGGAGCTGCAGGTACCGCACAACAAGTCTATCCTAAGTAACAGGAAAGTATAATAACCTCCACAGGGACTGCTTCCGGGCTTCCAGTCCTCTGCGCATCCCCACACACCTCAAGAGAGGGGATAAAGGAGAGCGGATCTTGTGTTGCTTATATGTTAAGGTATAGATAATTGGAAGTAACACTCTAAAGCCTTCTGAGGGGAATAGAATCATCATAGACCCCTGTTTTCATGTGCGACAGCCTGCAGCTTGTCACAGGCACTCGTTCACCTGACAGGATGCTATTGTGTAAATGAGATGCAGCAGAACAACCAACCAAACCGAGCCTGCTGGCCTGCCAAGTACTGAGGCCACCAGACACATGGTTACCAAGCTTCTGGAGATAAAAATCAAACTAAAATATTTCAGTAAAGATTGCAAGCTATAAAAAGTCACAGTGCGACCCTAAAAAAGGAGCAAACTGAGAGTTTTAGAACAAAAACCATCGTGCCTAAATTGAAGACTCCATAAGGTTTGAGAAAATTAGATTAAGATGAAGTGAGAAATAAAGAACAGGAAGATAAGTCAAGGTAATGACCGTGAAGAAAAGCACAAGTGGACATGAGAGGCATACACACATGAAAGAGATTCATAGGAACTCTAGAAGGAAAAGAGCAGAGAATAAAACAGAAGCAATATTTAGTGAGCTAATGATAGATTAAGACTTCTGAAAGTGGTAAAAAAAATAATTTTTTAATGAAATTACTCAGTTCATAAGCAGAATAAATAGGCATATTTACTTAAAAAACTTAAAGTGAGGGGTGGGATGTGTTGGGGAAAGACTGTCCTTTAGAATGTTACAGACTAAATGCTGACTTCTTACAGCAATAATTAAAAGCAAACAAACAAAAGGTAAATGGAATTATATATTCCAGCTAAAGAAAGCAACATTATAGGATTGTAAAAATTCTTTCCAAGCAAAATCAAAATAAATATTGTTTCAAAGAAGGGTCGTCAATAGAAGTTTGAAAGGGTTAGAAGCTTACTGTCTGCTTACAGACCTGGGGCAAGAGGCAGCTCTCCACTCCCCCTTAGCATCCACAGTGTAGCTGACTGGAGATACGGTTCTTCCTCCATTTATTTCATGATCCCTAGAGTTCAACATACAGACTGTGATAAGGTCAAAACCCAGATTAGAGGCACACCCAGTTTGGGAGTTTTTTTCCTTCTGTGTTCATGAAGCGACTTTTTTTCCATGGACTTTTGGGACAAATACACAGACAAAAGTTGTGTTAACTACTTCATGTCTCCATGCATATCAGGGCTTGACTTAACCAACCATAGCAGTAGAGAATGGGCAAGAGGAAGGGAAACCTCATAGTATGTCATCAGAGGATGGAGCTGGGTGTGTAAACTGGAAGACAGGTGCTGGGTGGGATTCAGCTTGGCAGATACATCAAAACACAAAATGTGGTCATCAGAACACATTAACAGGATGAAACACCTGGTGTAGCCTAGGCAAGTGGGCAGAAGGGTGCTGAGAAGCAGGGACCCTGAAACACTCGGCAAGGCGTGATATAAAGAGTAAATGGCATTAACACTGTGAGTTACCATAGTGCAGTGGCTCAGACATCTAGCGTTTCAGTAGGATGAACCTGAGTCTAGCCCAGAGTGGTCATTACTAGCTGTGCTGTTTAAGAGGAGTTCATCACTCAGCTTTAGTCTCATCAACTGGAATAGGTTAATAAGAGGACTTCTGCCACAGTCATTGTTGATTTAAGAAAATGTGAAGACATGCTTGCTGTTCAAGAAGAGCTTTTCAACTGTAGATTTCAGCATGTTCTGTTACTGACAGCATGTGTGATTTCAGGCAGGCATGCTCAACAAGCAGAAGAAGGGGCAGCATGGAATGCTGGGAGAATCATTGGGCTTAGGAGCAAGTAGGGAGCTCTTCACCTCTGACACTGGGCCTCAGACTCCTTAGATGCAGAAGGTTATCAATCTTCCTTATAGAGTTCCAGCTGGTACTTAGGATACCTAAAACTTAGCACACTCCCATAATTAGAACAAGAAAGAAACTGAGAAACGATTCACTGGGTCCTGGAAGCTTTCACACTGGAGGTGGCATTTAAGTGACAAGGATCACAGAGTAAGGTAGGGATGAGGAAGGCTGCCAGAGAAGGAAGGATGGAAATAGCACATGGACTTCAGAACGGGAAAGACAAGCTTTGTGCCTGGAGTGTAGACAGTTGTTAAGAAGCATGGAGACCCAAACCAAAAGAAACCATCTAAGTTGAATGTTCTACTGTATACTTTCCATTTGATAGAGGAATACGTCGCTCAGAATTGTGTTTTACAATGAGTGGTGTAAGGAATAAGTTGGTAGAGAAAGAAAAAAGGTTCAATAGAGACTGTTGAATCAGAGGGGAATGCTTGAGTGATAAAGCCTTATTCTGGGCAGTTGTCTTGAGAATGGAAACCAGGTACAATTCACACTACAGATCTGTCATGATGACCAAGAGGAAGACCTATGGGCCAGGTACATGATGGAAGAAGGATGGGTGACAGAGGTAGAGTTAATTATTTCTATAAAGAGCACTTGAATGACAAAGCAATCAACTGAATAAAGAGTTAAGCTAGGAAGTGTTTACATAGCTACCCTACAGAGTTTGGTGCTCAAGGTGGGGGTCTTAGGTAGCGATATGTATCTGTATCTGTATCTGTATCTGTATCTGTATCTGTATCATCTGTATCTGTATCTGTATCTGTATCTGTATCTGTATCTGTATCTGTATCTGTATCTGTATCATCTGTATCATCTGTATCATCTGTATCATCTGTATC
>NC_034592.1:1293554-1313922 GCF_900095145.1 Mus pahari | reverse complement strand
ATCTGTATCTGTATCTGTATCTGTATCTGTATCATCTGTATCTGTATCTGTATCATCTGTATCTGTATCTGTATCTGTATCATCTGTATCATCTGTATCATCTGTATCATCTGTATCATCTGTATCATCTGTATCATCTGTATCTGTATCTGTATCATCTGTATCTGTATCTGTATCATCTGTATCTGTATATGTGTAAATGTGTTTTTATTTGGGTAGTTCTTAAAGTCATGGGAATAAGTATGGTCTCTTATAGGAATATTGTATAAACTCTTAGAGGCCATGCCACTGATCAAGGGGCAAATGAAAGCTAAGAGAACAAGAGAAAGTGGTCTCAGAGACACCTAGGATAAAGCTGAATGTAAAAAGAGGGTAACAAAAGGTGTCACACGAACCAGAAATGACAGTGTAATAAGAATGGAAACAATTACTGCTCACTGTGGGTAGTTGATGGAAGACTCTAGATTACATCAGGATAGAAAGTGCTGAACTTCTTGAGTGTTCCATAGAATTATAGACATAAATGACATGGATAGGTAAAAGGCAATAACCTGTACATAAAAGAAATCAATGGAAAATTACACTTCAAAAGTCACAGGAAAACAATATATATGTGTATACTATGTATAAGTCATAGGAAAACTATATATTCATCCTTACGATATATATATAGCTTATGGTAAAAGAACAGCCAAATGTCAGAGGCAAGAGTAATGGTTGCAGTCATGTTACCAGTACACAGTGTTAGGGTTTGAATCCGAGGTATCTCTCAAAGGCTAACGATTTTAGCACTTGGATTTTAGTTGTGGTGCAATTTTGAGGGCTGTGGAGCTTTGGGTGTTGGCGTAGGCCAGCAGAAGTAGGTCACTAAGAACATCCGTGAGACTGTTATACTTGTTCCACATTCTGAATTTGTTGTTTTCTGGTTTATGCTATGTGAGTTATTCAGCCCATGTGTTCATGACACCAGAGATGGAGCTTCTCTGCCACTATGCTTTTTCTGTCATGATGAACTAAAGTGGCTGGGAAACCTTCAGTTGAGTCAAGACCCCCCTCTCCCTTTAGTTATCTCTGTCAGATGTTCTGTTGCTAACACAAAATTAAACAAGGCAGGGACTCAGATGGATCCTATAATTGTATGTCTTTAGAACGAGAAATTAGGATACATGTCCTAATATTTTTCTGATTTATACATTTATGTTGTGAATGGTATAAACTGTATAAGCTAAGTCTTCTTATATAGTTTGGAAACTATCTTCACAACAACATCATTAAATATAAAAAAATTATACAGGTAAATTAGGATAGAGATCTGTTGTGCACAGTTGCCAAGTACACTCAGTTGTGAGAACAGGAGGTCTACAGAGGTTTGGAGCCAGTCTGGGCAATGCTCTGGTGAGGCTGGAAGCCTGGCTCCAAGATAGAGTTAGTTATCCAGAGATTCATGAAGGCTTGCATTGAAACCCCAGCCATTTATCTTTATGACCAGATGGACACTGGATGTGAAATGTACCCCACTGTCCAAAACCTTACATAATAACCTCTGTAGCTTAAGTTCATACAAAGCTAATCATTCATTTTAGAGACACCAAAGTTAATTCCTTGGTCCTGGAGCTTAGATGGAGCCATTAGCAAGGGGAAAAAATAACAGCAGCCAATAATGCTTTCAATAATGATTGTATTCAGGGCATTTTTAGCAAAACTAAAGTGTACCATTAATACCACAGTAAACTGTGCTTAAAAACAGGGATAAATCATCCTGTTTATGTGAAAATGTAGTAATTAGTTGATTATAGTGAAAATAAGAACAGTCATCGGGTTATAAAGACACAGAATGCTGAAGTCAGGACACATTACTAATCATTTAGTCTCATCTCCATAAAAATCTCCTTTAAAAAGAGGGTGGTTAATAGGGCCCATGTCAAGGTCCAGCACACACTAATAGCAGGCCCAGTACTCAGAGGTAACCCTTGTCATACATACTGCCTAAGGTAAGAATAAGTATTTTGATTTTTGAAAATTGTCTTCTATTTCTGCTGAACCTAGACTTGAATTATCACTGAAAGAAAACATTTAAACATGAAGTGGAAAATGTTCTTGTTTAGAAGTTGGGAGGTCTACATTCCATGGACTAGCTGACTCATTCATTCACTTGTTCATTCATTCATTCATTAGTTCATTCAATGTAGGTATTGATTATGAGCAGTCACCCCAAGGCCCTTGGTATTGAGTGTGGCATATCCCCCACCCCCTCTAACCTTGATCTAAGGATCTTAGTTTGCTACAGGCTCTGAGAACCCGGATCAGTCAAGAAGAGCGTCCACTTTGAGCCCATGCTTATGAGAAGGAAGAGGGAAAGGGGGGTGACCAAGCCTGCTCAGTCAGTCAACAGGTTCCCCAGAGTGGGAGTGAGGATTAAAAAGAAAAAGGACAGTTAGACAGCATTGTAGTGTGACCCCAGTCAATTCTGAGACTGAAGGCAAACTTTTATTTTCCAATCCACTTTTTATACCATTTTAATTACATGAAAGTATTTTGGGCAAGCAGTGCAATAGGGAACTAACAAAGCAGTAAAGGAAGTCCCGCGATTACTCCGTGACAGTCATTTAAAAGGGCTTGTCATAATGACCAAATACTGGAGCCCACTTCCTTGTCCAAGCCCAAAAATTTTGCCTGAAGCCTAGTTCTGTTCCACCCTAAGACTAAGATTCCTGCCTTACCCTACTTCTCTATTACAGCCTAAAGTTAGGTTCTTGCCAAAACTTACTTCCTTATTATGCCCTAATGTCAGATTCCTGCCTAAAGCCCATTTCCTTAGCCAATGTCAGACTCCTGCCTGCCAAGCGGTACCCCAGAAGGCTTTCCACGTGGAGGGGGGGTTACAGTAGATGCTAAGGGCAACATCCTGTCAAAGTCTGACTCTCAGGACCTCTCACATCCAGGCTCTGGAATGCAGGCACAGTGGGGTTTGAGTGGCAGTCTCATCTTTCTGTGGTACAGGTGACAGCTCATCTAGAACGCAGGATGAGCCCACAGATAGCCCCCAGCTGGAGCATCAGGACTGAAAGGCAAACTTCAGCATTCGGAGGAAACAAATTAAAAATTAAAACTAGAGCCATCAGCCAAATACAACCTCCCCTCCCCCTTTAGTTGTTCCTATCAGGTGTTCTATCACTGTGATGAACAATTAACCAAGGTCATAAAGTAATAAATGCCACCCATCTTCTTTCATATAAACCACAGCAGTCTGTACCCATAGGCAGAAATCTGATGCATGGATTCCTCCTAATACACACACCGTAAATATATGAGTGAATGAGGCCTTGCCATCTGTACTCCTGCTGGGATCCGTGCATTTTAAAATTTGCAGAGGACACTCCTGGGCTTATTGACATAGGACCTCATTATTTTGAGTTTCATGAGGACTTAGAAAACATGGTTCAGGTGTGTTGTCTAGAATTTCATTCTGCTATAATGAAAAGGGAGGGAAAGTGATTTCTTTCAACACTTCTATTAAAATGTTGAGGCTCCTGCTTGCCCACTTTCCAGCCTGGTGGTAGCTCTCCTCTGACTTTGGGGAATGATAAGTCATGAGTGTTTAATGCTAGACAGTTAGCATTTGCAGGCTGGGGGTGGCTCTGTGTAGTCATCAGGGAAAAGTGACTCCATTATGTTTTCTTTCCTGAAGGCTAAGTGTTAAAGTGACCTCCAACTGCCAGTTTAATTGCTTCATTAGAATTTCTCCTCTGAGCCTTAGGTACTATGGGTCTGTAAGTTCTTATTGATCTGGGAGAAAATGGCTGCATGGAGTGTGAGAAGGAGGAGGGACAGACCGGGGTGGGGGAAGTGGGGAGGAGGGACAGACCGGGGTGGGGGAAGGGGGGAGGAGGGACGGACAGACCGGGGTGGGGGAGGGGGAGAGGAAGAGCTGCTGAGAGCCTGACCTCCATTTCCAGCAGCCTCTGTGCTCAGTGCAATGGAATGTCTGCCTTGTGGGAATCAGCGCAGATAAAAAAGCAAGCAGAGCACAGGCCATCCTGCCTATTATTTGCAAGGAGAAACACACTCAGGCAAACAGCCGGAGCAGGAGGAGCAACCCCTAGCTGGTTCGGTTCGGGTTGTTTGTTTTCCCTGAAGCTTTGGTGCCTGTTGAGGGAAGGGAAGCCAAGTGTCTGATCTGAACCGAAATAATCCAGACGCCCCGCCTCACTCCAAGGCACCAGAGCCTGTTGTTCTCACACTATCTGCCCACAACACCCAGAGCTTAACAGGACAGGCGCCTAAAGCAGGGTCCATAATTTGTCTCCCCCCACCCCCTTTGCTGCAGCCCATGATATGCTTGCATTTAAAACACAGTCACTTCCCAGAGGGAACTGAAGGGAGTCAGGAGTAACAGATAACTGGACATTCAGAGAGAGAAAGGGAAACAGCCTTCTTTAAATATTTACTGTTTTACAATGAATCCAGGACAGTCACCCTCCTTCCTTCTCCCCTCCTTTTTAGGCCCTCCCCATCTCTTTCCTTTTCTCTCCCTTCTCCCCTTCTTTCTTGATCCCCATCAGACGTTTTTTTAGGTTGCTTGAGCAAGGGCTTTGGAATGTTTGTTTTGTGACTCACTTGTGATAATCTGCTTAGCCATTCCCATGGCCATGTCAGATGAATCTCCGGTAGCTATGCCAGAGCGAAGCAAGGAACTGAGCCGAAGCCACAGCTCTCCGTCCGTTCATGGGGCAGGGTATTTATCGTGTTTGATGTTCATGTTGGCTCTGTCTTCTTTTTTTTTAAAAAAAAAAATTACTTATTTTATTAGATATTTTCTTCATTTACATTTCAAATGCTATCCCGAATGTCTCCTATACCCTCCCCCCACCCTGCTCCCCTGCCCATCCACTCCCACTTCTTGGCCCTGGCGTTCGTTCCCCTGTACTGGGGCATATAAAGTTTGCAAGACCAAGGGGCATCTCTTACCAACAATGGCTGACTAGGCCATCTTCTGCTACATATGAAGCTAGAGACACGAGCTCTGGGGGTACTGGCTCTGTCTTCTTAAACATTTCCTTCTTGAGGGATCTTTACAGTCCTGCTCCTAAGCCTGGTTGCATTTCCTAGTCTTCTGAAAAATGTGAAGGCTGAGTGGCATAGTATACAATAGCACTTAAAAGTAGGAGTCCTGAACCGAGATGGATGGTTGTCAGTTTAACTTGGTTTTCCATTTCAGACCAGTGTACTGGGAAATATCACTAATGCGGAAGCCCAGCTTCCTTCCTCTCTCCCCTCAAAAAAAGCCATCGCAAGGAGTCAGGTTTCTATATCCTTCCCTAATTACGTCTGTGACTCTAACAGCATGGACCATATCCTGAGAGACTCCCTTCTTTGTCATTTAGTACTTCCTCTCTCTTGGGGCCAGATTTGAAGCTGAGAGTTCCCTTAGCAGCTACGCTACCATATATATAACGTGGAGGTGGTTCTCGAGGAGGTTCATGAGTTCTCTGTTCTTGAGGTTGATTTTGTACCTTGATTGTACAAGCCAATGACACAACTGCTCATTCTATGGGAAGATTCGATTGTGTGTCAGAGAGAGAAAATATACAGTGGCATCCGAAGAGCCTAGAGCAGGTAGAAAAAGTAGACTGAACATAGCCAGAAGACTGGTCATGGCCAGTGCTAACTTCCAGAGAGGGGGAAGTAGCTGAGGAGAGAGAATAGAGAATGTCTAGTGAGGATAGACCTAGGTTATAAGAAGGGGGTGGGGCGGGGGCGGAGACCAGCAGGTGAGCATTGAAATGTACAACAAATACTTGTGAATGGGGACTGAGGGAGCCTGGGGCCAGCATGGACTTCACTATGCTGAGAGGTGACAGTGGAGTTTGTTAGTTGGACAACCTTTTTTTGTCTTGCTGGAGGTTAAGGGAAAAGACTCCTTTGGTAGACTGAAACTGACTTCACAAGTTCCTGAGGAATGCTGGGTTTTATCTAACTTCCAGAAACCCATCTATAATCCAGGTTGGGCCCATTTCTTGATATTTTGAGTGCCTTTTGGAGTTTGGAGAATTAGAGTTTCTTTTGGACCTGGTGGATATGAATCTTTTACTGCCACATATACTGCCCTTCCCATGTTTCTTTTACTTTGCTAAGATTTAATTCACTTAAGCAGAGACATGAGTTGCCAGACAGAATTCAAATCTAGTAAAGATCAGGATGGAAGTGAAAAGCTGTGCTGTGCCAGAGATCTGCCATTCGGTCCGGGAAAGGCAGCATACAGACACTAGCATACTCGGCCAGGTCCAAGAGTGCAAGCATATTTAGCAGTCAGGAGTGAAAGTTTTAGGTTTATTTGTTAGCCTTCGCTCTGGGCTGTTTGTTAGACACCTGGATGAATTAGTCATGCTGGTAATGCTGTGGCTGTTCAATGGAATTCATGACAGATGTCAAACACTCTGAAATCCACAGGAGCCCAACACAAGGCTTTTTAAAATGTCCCTGTATTAGTCAGGGTTCTCTAAAGGAACAGGCTAGGTGAACTTGGCAGTTAGAATGAGGGCAAGCAGGGGAAAAGGCAAAAGCTTCCTTATGCTCTTAATGTGAGCTTCTACCAGAAGGAAGGTGTGGCCTAGAGTTTGAGTGAGTTTTATGACCTCAAATGATCCAACCAAGAAATCCCCCTCACAGGTGGGCCTCACAGCTGCTGGGGTCCTCATTAATTCCAGATGAAGTCAAGTTGACAAGCAAGATTAGCCATCACAACCTCCAAGGATGCCCTATTGCAGTCTTCAAAACGCAGGAAGCTCCAATGATTATCTTTCTAAAAGATAGATCATGGGGGAACTCATGTCACTTCATAGAATTCTGGTATCTTAATATTGAGTTAAATGAATGCAATTTGTTTACCTTTCCCCTTCATTTAATGATAATCAATATGAGGTCAGGAAGACATGATTTGTACTATTCTGTGCTACTATTAAGTATTTGATTCCAAGTCACTTACATTTTCTAAATCTTTTAAATTTCCAAGCTGCAAAATGGGGCCATAAGAACTAACTCACTAACTGAATTTGTGAGCACTTATAGGTGCCTCATACTATGGTTTGTCTGTTACTGTCCAAGTTCCCATTACTACTGCTTCTAGCATGGTTATTCATACTATGTTAAAAGTCTTATTTATCATTTTACATTGTGGACCTTAGGAACACAGAACTGACCCAGAATCCTCAGCTCTTTGCCCACAAACATCATGAAGTCATAAACAGTCCCCACTTATAAATTTTGGTGTTTTTTAGTCTTCAATGTATTACCCTGATGAAATTAACATGTAAGTACACTTTTATGTACTAATTTTGTGTACATGTGGGTATGCATATGGAGGTCAGAAGACAACTCACTAGAACCACTTCTCTCCTTCTGTCATGTGAGTAGATCCCAAGGCTCGAACTCAGGTCATCAGGCTTGTCTGCAGGTGCCGTTAACTACTGAGCCATTTCGCCAGTCCCCACCTAACATATTTGATCATTCTACAATTGCATTGTTTTGCTTTTTCCCAGAAGACTTACAAATGAGGGAACAAAAAGTATAGTGCCACAAATGGAAATAGAAGCACACACTGTACATTCCCAGTTTCTCCTCATGCGAAGCTCAAGTTGTTGCAGTTCAGTTTGGCCCTGCAGTCAGGGTGAGCTTTAGGCAGTAAGTGGTGACTGGTAGTTCCCTGGGATGAACATGAGCCATTTAATCCCTTCAGGGTCCTGAACAGAGCAGAGCAGGTACTCCAGACAGCAATGGTTACTAGCAGCCACACCAGTCACATGCTCTTCCATTCTTAAAGGTAGCCACTAGTCACTGCTTATCTCTGATGTAATCGGCATACCTGAGGGTTCTTCAGCTTTCCCTTGCATTGGACTTCAGATACAGCCCGCGGCACAGTGGCAGTTGTCTGGAGACTGAACTGGAAAGATGACACAAAGCCAAGGCAGAAAAAAACTGAACAAGGCAAGAGCCCAGAAGAGGCTCCAGGCATGAGGAGAAGAGACAGAAACAAACATGTGGCAGAGCATATGGACAGCATGCTGGCCCATTGGGTTGGGAGCTAGAGGAGAGATGTAAAATGTTTCGTCATAAGGATCTGTGCTATTTAATAGCTATCTGTTACACACCAACACTATTACCAAAACCTCTTTTAATTCTATTTACTCATTTAGTTCTCCAAAATAGTATGTGATGAAGACTAATATTAGTCCCATTTCACAGAGTAGGTGGCTGAGTAATGATTAGGAAGCACAAGATAGGGAGGGACTTGTCCCCCAAAGATGAAACATTACCTCGAATATTCTGGTCCCACATAGAAGCTTATAAAGATGTTTTACTAAATAAGATTATTTTTCCAACTAGAAGAAATCTGCCATCAATATTTCAATAGCTCATATAGTTCATTAGTAATGAATATCAATATATCATGTACAACAAAGTAAAAGATTCTTACTGCATTTTCTTGAATAGCCATTCTGTAAGACTCTGAATGTAGATCCTATCCTCCCAGAACTGCAAATGTCACCCAGAAGGGATGTCAGTCTCTCACTGGAATGATTTTCTTCCTAATGCCACTTGATGTATGACGAGGGGGAAATGTATTAACCTAGCGATGGTTGACATTTAGTCAAAATCATGATATTGAAATGTCAAACATGAAAATTCCTAATCCATTAGCTCAGTTCTTGCTTCTGGCTAGGGCTCAGGCTATGGAAAGAGCTGACACATTGCATGATGTATCCAGTGTCCAGCATACTCTGGGCTGTGGGATAAGTTCAAAGTCTTGGGCCACTTCACTCTTCCCCCTTCTCTCACAGTGTCAGAGAAAGGCACCTGGGAGCTGAATGTGTAGAGTTGGCTGTGTCCTGTGACTGCACCCCTGCCATTCACTCCCAGGGCCTAGAATGTAGAAAACCTTGCATGACAGCAGCCACAGGGGACCTGGCTGCAACCACATTTGACCTCACCTCCTCTAAAGAGCTTCTTACTGTTGAGCCTACTTTGGGTTTTATAATCCACCTCATGTGGGAGTGGACAGCTTCTTATTAGGGCTTTTTCTCAGCCTAGCCCTCTTTCTCAGAAACTATAAATCGACACATTTATATATCTGGCCTTTCCTGGCTATTATGTGCCAGGTTCTGAACTTTTTCTTTCTTTTTATACACTAAAGTTACATTTTTGGCTTATTAAATATGTGTACTAGAATCTTGTGATTTTTTTTATACCATCCCTAATCCTTTCCTGTGGAAATGTTTACCAGTTAACGAGATCTTCTGCAACTTCTTGAGAACTCAGTTGGAACTCATGAACATGGTTGCTATTTTTAATTTTGTGGATTCAGCATCAAAAATCTTATTTCACTAGCGTCACCTAGAGGAAAAAAGTAAGTTGAGAGTTTTGTCTTGTGTGTATACTGCTCTGGCATTTCCTATTTAAGTAGCAGGTTGGAAAATCAACTCCTAAGCCTCGTCTTTCTTGGCAGCAGACTTAAGAATTACTTATGCTATATGAATATGTTAGACACACACCCAATAGTGATACAATCGCTAGCTCTGCTTTGGGAGCCAAGTAGAAATAAAGGGCCATACATATTGATAGTTTTATGGCAGTAGAGCTTTAAATAAGCATGAATAGAGTTTCTCATATTTTCTTTCTTGGCAGTGTTTCTTTATAACTTTGCAAATTAAAAGTTGAAATGCAACACCATTGTCTTAATATTGCAAATGTTGAAAGCACTCTCAAGTAGAATTGATATTTCAAATGAAATTTAAATATTGTCTTATTGATAGTGTGAGGCTTTGGAATTTTACCAAATGATGACTAATATGCATAAAATATTTATTTATAAAGCCAGTATCTTATTATAGTCTACCGTGGGCTTGAATTTATGATATCCTACTGCAGTCTTCCAAATTCTGGGGTTACAAGCACGTGACAATAAAACAGCTGTCACAAGTGCTTTGAAGGAAGCAATGTTATGTAGAATTTGATGAGTGAAGATTCATGCTCACTAGCTGTGTGATCTCAGATGAGTTACTACCTTATCTTGGATAGGGCATGATTTTATAACAAGCACATTAGTCTCACTTTATTTAAAAACAATCACATGTTAGTGCAGACTAATGAGGGATTTGCAGTGGTGCTTATAAAAAGCACACACATACACATTTGGTATGCTATTGGTACATAACTTCAATTCAACTACAAGAATTGCCTGGGAAGATGGGAAGAGAATCTCAAGGAGGCATTTTCTACATTAGGTTGGCCTATGGACATGTTTATGGGGAATTTGTTTCAATTAATAGGCACCAGTCCACTTTGGGCAGCACCATTCCTTAGGTAAAATGTTCTGAACTATATAAGAGTAAACAAACTTGTTCTGAGCACAAGCAAGGAAGGGGCTTTGCATGCATTCATTTCTCTCTACTCTTTTCTTGAATGTGCTGTGATTGAATGTGTATTTGAGGTTCCTGCCATGACTTTTCCACAATGAAATACTGTAAAGTAGAATTATAAACTGAAAGAAGCCCCTTTCTTCCCTAAATTGCTTGTCAGGGTATTTTTTCACAGCAGCAGAAATTAAACTAGAACATTTTTTTTTTTTAAAGTGTGGACTTGGAGAGGTTCAAATTTCTATTATTTGGGAAGTTAGAACATACTTATTATAGTCTAGTATTTTACCAGAGTTTAAGAAATTAAACCAATTAAGAGGTATGTTTATGATTGTTTACATGGTGTTTTGGCTATTATTTGTCTAAAAGAATCAACCATACGGGACTGGAAACCATGTTTATTTATTTTGAAATTCTCATTACACATACACAATTTATTTTGATCATAATCAGTTCTCAGAACCCCTCCCACTCGTCCTGAATCCCTCTTCACACTTCCATGCCCTTTATTTGTTTGCTTCCTTGCTTAGTAAATGTATAAACTGACAAGATGTCTATTCCATGGTATGGTGAAGGGGGAAGGTTCTTATTGTGTATATATAAGAGAGTGAACAGCTAGAGGGAGCTGGAAGAGTCCAGAGCAAAGAGAGAAAGAAGCAGACTGAACATTGCTGACTGACCAGACCTGGCCAGGGCTATTTGTAAAAGAGGCATGTGAAGCCTGGGTAGAAACTAGAGAAAATAGAGTGAGAGAAGCAAGAGCAGATCATAGAAACACATGGAGGACAGCAGAGCTATAAAGATAATTGGTAGCTGAGGGATAGGGATGTGAAGAGAAGCCCAAGGGCCGGAAGGAATTTAGAAGGAGGGGAAAGGGAGGAAGGCTTGTCCACTAGGATGGACTTTGCAATGTGCAACAAGTACTTGTGATACTGAAGGAATTTGGAAGCCAACAGCTTTGAGATGCTGATAGGCACCGCAGGTAGCCACATACCTCTTTGGCCAGAGGTAAGGGAAGTGACTCATTTTGGTGGACGGGAATTCACTTCGCAAGTTCCTGAAGAATCCTGGTTTTAACTAACCATCAGAAATCCTCCTTTAGTTCAGGTTGAGCCCATTTTTGGATATTTGGAGTGCTTTTGAAGTTTGGGGGAATTGGAGGTTATTTTGGACCTGAGAATGACCAGCTAAGTGGAGTACTGCTCATACATTGGAGAACTATACACTGGAGCATGAACAAGGCCCATAGCAATGAAGAAAACTGCCTTACCCTTTTCTGTCATTCATAGGCTACCAATAACTACTAACCTAGGGGGTAGAGCCTCTTGAGTCCCTCCATGTTGCAGTATTGACTAACTTGATCTTGTATAGGTCTTATACAGGCAACCACAACTGTGTGAGTTTATGGATGCAAAGACCCAATCATGTCCAGGAGATACTGTTTTTTAGCAGTTCTCCCTATTTACGGATTCTACAGTCATATCTGCTCCCTTCTTCCTAGATATTCTCTGAGCTTGTAGGGAAAGGTGTGAGGCAGATGTCCTGTTTATAGCTGAATACTCTCTACAGAGAATAAGTGACTGGTCAAAGTGATCAGTACTGAAAATCACATTTTGAATTGGCTAGAAGAATATAATTCAATTTTCAGTCAATGTTGGTTGAATAAAAATAATTTTTAAAGTTTCACTTACTGAATGTTTGGATTTAAAATATGAACATTAAATGAGAAGAGGGGGAGGGAGAAAGAGGCACTGTTCTAGAACCACATTAACTTTGTATTTGTTATTCTAAAAGCCTAGTCCCTTTTTCTGAGAATTTAAATCCTATTTCTATCTTATTCACATGCTTGAACATATCAACTCAGAATGCCCTCCCAACCCTGCTTATGTGAGAGAATTCTGATTATAGATATCAGTAGATTTTCCAAGTTATTTGTGAATACCTTCCTTACTTTAGATTTTTGAATAGTCTGTTATCTCCCCTAAATTTTTAATGAAGTATAGATAGCAATTGGTTTTTAAGGAGTCAGTCATTATTAATTTAATTTAACTTATTTCAGATACTTATTATATTAATATATCTACCAAAATAAGACAAAATAAAAGTTTCAAGTTTAGTTTCATAGCTTAAATATGACTTAGATTGTCTGTGAGTTTGTTGATAGAGATATAGGTAGAGAAACTGCTCGGAAGAATCAATGAGAATGGCTGAATCCATTTTCTGTCAGAGTATGTACTTAACAAGTGGCAACAAGTATTGCCATACAAATTCAAGGGACTCATTTATCACTGGTTCACACATAAGTATTCAGAAACTCATGTTAGCTCAGTGTACCAGACTGATGAGGACATTTGAGTTTCATAGAGTGATGCGGGGATTTGGGCATACATGATACAAACTTCACTCCACTGGCCCAGAATGTAGGATGGAGCAGTTCCAGCATAGTACTGGACAAGGATGGAATTTAATAGATATCTTTGAATGAGGTATTTTTTTTTCCTAATCCAAACTCATCTCACTCACATTATTAGAAGAATGCTGTCATTTCTCTTGCTCACTGTCTATGATCCTCCGAGGGGCAAAGGGTTCCAAGAATGTTCTGTTTCTAACAATGAATGGTTACTCTTTAGCTCTCATCTACTTTGCTTCTGTGTTTATCTTTGCCTCAAACATTTTCAGTACATGTAGGCATTTACTGATGATCATAAGAGAAAGGATGGCTGTGTTAGGGTCAGAGTTTAGAGAAGTAATAGTGGTGCTAACAGTAAACCTCACACTGAAATCTTTATAGTGTCTCTAGAAATGACCAAATACTCAGACATGTTCCTGGAACTCTACAGCAACATAATGAAATAAAGCAATTTTTTTCTAGATCCAGCCAATGTGATATTTTACTAGTTCATTGATATGCAGATAGCCCACAGAATATGAGTCTTATACATGTAAACTTGCAGTATTAAGACAGTTTTCTGTCTTCCATATTTGTAGACATATGATGGCTCAAGTTCCGCAAACACCCGTGTTGCCAGTGTGTGTGGAAGACAGCAGCCACCTAACTCCATCACCTCTTCAGGAAACAGCCTCTTTGTGAGATTCCAGTCTGGATCTTCCCGCCAGAGCAGGGGCTTCAGAGCTCAATTCAGGCAAGGCAAGTATCCTATTCACTGGAGCCCTTCTTAGTGGTATAATGGCACCAGACTTCAGAAACTGATCACTTAAGAAAGCACTTAACATGAAAATGTTCAGAAAGGGAGACTTGTAAGTATTCTAACTGTTCTACATTTTATTTATCTTCATCTACCTTAAATGATAATGATGTCTTAGGTTATGCATATCTCTTAAGTGCTGTGTTTTTAGAATAATGTTTAATGGTATAGTATCAGTTGATACATAAGGCAGAATTAGCCAAGCTAATTTCCCTAGCACTTATCCAAGGAAACACACAACTGTGAAAGAGTCAGGTTCTACCTGCGCAGAGTGATTTTCCTTGTTGCTGAATCCCATAGTTTTCTATTGTTTTTGTCCTTAAGTTACTGCCATTTCTCAATTTCCTCTGCCAAGAATTTTTACCCATTGCCATTCACCAGAATTTTCTCAGAGATTAATCTTTATCAAATCATTAGACAGGGAAGGGGCACAGAGACGAGAGGGGTGGTTAACTGGTTTGCATTGGGGCTATGAGTTTTATTGGGATGCCTCAGATCATTTACTTCAAGTAATTTTTAATTAAATTAATTGTACGTATATTTACGTGTGTGTGTGTGTGTGTGTGTGTGTGTGTGTGTGTGTGTGTGTGTGTGTGTGTTGGTGCACATGTAGAGGTCAGAGGACAACTTATGGGACTCAGAACTGGACTCAGTTCTCTCACCATCTGGATCTCAGGGATTGAACTCATTCAGCAGGCTTGGTGGCAAGTGCCTTTACCTACTGAGATATCTCACTGGCCTTGCCTCCAATTATGTTTGCCTGTTTAATAATCATACCCCTGTCTATATCCATATTAGGAGACTTATACATATCACATTAGTGAATGATACTGGATGGACACAATTTCTGAGTCTGTCCTTCCAAAGGTACACTGGAGCAAGACACTAGGTGTGCTCTATCATTCTTGGTGATTTCAAAGACTAAGCAGTACTTAACGGTCATATATATATGTGTGATATTTCCTTAAGTGCAGCTGTCTGATCTTCAGTAACAGCCTCCTAAATTTCATCCACCCTTGCTCCATTTTTCTGCCAAGTAGCTTGTAAGAGATGCACTCTGATCAGGTTGAGGGTCCTCATGACTGTCCTTACTCTAAGTGTGGCTTAGATGAAAGGCAAGCCCCTACAACTGTTAACTACAGTCCCAGACCAGTCCTGACCCTTTTCCAATGCTGCTTCTAATTCTACCTAAGCTTCGGATGCTTCAGTCCAGACTGAATGACCATGGCCCTCTTCCTCACCCATGTCTCTGCTCAGGCTATGCATTCCCTCCACCACTCTTCTTACTCTCCACACCCTGTCTCAGTCCTACCTCCTCCAGAGACCAGGACCCAACCATGCAACACACCCTCCTCTCCTTTGTTCCCACAGAGCACTGAGCTTCTCTGTTTAACTTGAAATCATCTTTATATATGGAGTGTTTTCTAGAGAGGAAAAACTCATCTATGAATAAATTATTCCCTTTTGTAATTTATCAGCAAACAGAGTAAGTGAACCAAGGCCAGAGTATTAGTTGAATGATTCAGATAATTCACAGCTGTTTGTGTTGTTCTATGCCGTGTGTCCCCACTTCTTATAATTGAAAGACATTATAAATGTGAAGCATTTTTTCATTATCTGATGGCTTATTTGCAGCTTCCTTGGCATGTGCTATGGAAATAAGAAGGATGCATTTGCATTTTCACACACCTAATGTTTATTTGGTATAGCTGATAGGAACCAAAAGTATATGACATGTGTGTCTGTGCTTCATAGAGTGTGGAGCCCACATCATTACTGACTCTTCAGATAGTATCTCCTCTCCACTGTACCCTGCCAACTATCCAAACAACCAGAACTGTACCTGGATAATTGAAGCTCAACCTCCATGTAAGTAACAAAAATCCAAAGTGGTGGTGGTGGTGGGGGTCTAGGGCAAGTGGCTCTTTGGGGAGGTAAGGCTGTGAACTGCATTTAACCTCTTCAGTGGTCGCAACTGACAATTGGCTTCTTCCTGAGATGCGTGGAAACAGACACTTTCTGACCTAGTAAGAAAGCACTGTTAAACTGATTCTCATTAATTTAAAAGAATTTTTAAGGCTGGATGTGGTAATTCTAGCACTCTGCAGGCTAAGGCAGAAGAATTTTGAGTTGGAGACCAGCCTGGGCTCAACAGTAAGTTCAAGGCTCGCCTGAGTAACATATGGAGATCTTATCTCTGATGAACAAACAAACCAAGGGCTGGGGAGAGGTCAGGGGACTGAGTACCTACCTATCACCATTGAAGCCCTGGGTTTCATCCCCAGAACTAAATGAATCAAGAGTGGTTTCACATGCTTGTCACTCCAACACACAGTATAATAGGAGAACCAGGAGATCAAGGTCATCATCTATTCATATCTAGTTGGAGGCTCCTCTGGAATCAGTGAGATGCTTTGTTCAACAACAAACAAACAGACCAACAAAAAGGCAAAGGACTGAGGATGCGGCTGCCTGAAATGCACAAACACATACAACAGTACTGGGACCCCAGTACTGTTAAAGAATAATTGTGTTCATCCTTGTTGTACTGGAAGGTATGGGGGATTGAAGCTATGCAAAAGTAATTAATAGATAAACAGCTCTTGATGTGTGTTACTGAGCACAGTAGGTGAATGAATATGTGAATGATAAGGATAGAGATTGAAGAAATACCTTACAGTTGGAGGATTCAGGGTTGCAAGTTATTGATCACTAAAAGGGGAACTAATTGTAAAACCTGATCTCTCCTACAATGGATATATTTATGAAATCAGTGCAGGCCTAGAAGCCCTCAGTAAATGCTTACTTTCTCTTCTTTTGGGGATCTTAGAATTCTATTATGTGACATGGTAATAGTCCGTCCACATTTTCCAGGCAGTGAAAATGAGATGGCCTTTACAGGACTGGCAGAATGGCTCCAAGCAGACTATTCCAGGCCCCATTATGAGTCCTGTTTCATCTGAACCCTCCCCTCCTTTCAGGTCTGCAGGAAGAAGTTGTAATTTGAGACACAACGTGTGAAAGCCATTAAGTTCTCTTCTCTGTTCTTTAATTAATGACTTTGTAAAAATAGGACAGTCACTTAGGCTAATCAGGTCCCTGCACAAAATAATTCTCAAAAGAGCTGGCCTTAAATATTATCTAACACTTTCACAAACTGATAGTATTTTATGGCCATGCATGGAATGTGGGAGCTGACGAATGATGTAATCCTTAGCCTTTGCACATGGAGAGGGTGGAGCCCCAACAAAGCCAAGATAAAGAAGCCCCCTGCATTGAGCTCAGCAGTTTTGTGCCTCCTGATTATTTTCTAATGAGCTGCAAAAACATCTAGATGAAAGATCTCACCGCTACAAGGACAGCAACAGGAAAAAGATCTCTTTCTGAAGATTAGAAACGCTGTAAAGACAACAAAAGGAAAATGTAATCTGGGCCCTGACTGTTCTTACATGATTCAAAGCCTTCTTGATGGATGATTCAGAAGCTCTAGGGCACTGCTTCTGACCCCTAAATAAACTTGAGTGTGCTAGGAGCCATGTCCGGGGGGGAAAAGATGCCTTAGTACAAGTACATGTAAGGAATCAGAACCTAAGAAAACTAATCTGTTTAGGGAAATGCTTCTCAGAGGAACACAGCAATGGCGAACAAACAACACAGAATAGAGCAAAACATAACAAGACAAAACAAAGCAAGCCTAAAATTATGTTTTCCAATAAGATGTCTCCAGAAGTCCCTGGGATGAACCTACCCAAGAGTCCTGATTTACTATGCCTGTCATTTTGGATTCTACAGGCATTTTTCAAAAGCATTGATTCTGTGACTCTTCAAAGGAAGCCCTTTAGTGGGAAGCTGAGTCCTTAGCTCTGTTTATTCACCCCACCCCCGTGCAAAGCTGCCAATTCCCTGGCTTCCCAGATGGAAAAGCCTCATCTCAGAGTACCAGGGGCAAAAATCTTTCTGTTCTGCTTGCCAGTATTTTATTAAATAACCAACACGCTTCTCTCTTTTCTTCTACAGTCAATCATATTGCTCTCTCCTTTACCCACTTTCATCTGCAAGGCAGCACAGATTGCACACGGGACTTTGTAGAAATTTTGGATGGCAGAGACACTGATTCACCTGTCCAAGGTATCAGAGATTTGGTCATTTCATCTGTAGTCTTGTCACATAGTGTGTGTGTGTGTGTGTGTGTGTGTGTGTGTGTGTGTGCATGCCCAAGTGTGCAGCCATGCACACAGGCATTCACATTCAAGGTTACAGTGTTTTCAATAAGCACGAAGAGCCTCAAGCCACATAAGAATAACCAGAGGGTAGGAGAGCGGAATAATGCGGGGCTCATTTTCAACTTACTTATATTCTACTTGTCGTTTGTGCATTTTAACTTGTTTCTAAAATACAAGTTGCAGATACTAAACGACAATCTGAGGCAGCGGCAGTAGTGTGAGAAGGACTATTTCGGCATTAGACAAAATTCTTTCCGAAGCTTCTGGACGGCACTTTAAAATATTTCTTATATTCCACTGGACGTGTTTCTTCTGTCTCCAGTGGGAGGAAAGCATTGTAACATTAGTTAATTGACTTAATTAAAAGTCCACCAGTTGGTGTGCTAGACATCATGATAAAGTGTGTGATGAAGCTCTTAAAATGGTTCAGACAAAATAACCTCATGTGCTTTATGCTTTCTCCATGAGACTTTACCATGGAAAAGTCTCCCTGCCAGAGGGCAAGCTCCATCAGAGGAGGCTTGAATGCTATTCCTGTGCCAAGAATGGAGCCTGAGAGAATGGTGGACAAAGAATAAGCCCCAGGCAAACCCCTCATTGTAATGTTTAAGATATTAATCCATTCACATTGGACCAGGATGTGTTACATAATGCTCACTCCTACCCAGTTAACTCCTGTGGAGTACTGTACTAAATATTTTATAAGTGGTAACTCAGTCTTTACATCCTTATGACATGGGTTTAATCATGTCTAATATGTCCTCCTCTTCACATGGGGCAACTAAGTCACAGAGCACCCAAATTACTTGTCTCAGGTTATATTGCTAGTAAATGATAAGCAAGGCATTGAACCCATGTAACCTGGCCCATCATCTGGAGCCTGGTCACACCAACTTTCCTCTGTCCTCCTATTGTTTTCTACTGGGTTTATCAATTATCCTGGATGTGCTTATATTTGAGGTTTATCCTTAGTGGTCAGGCATTGTCTCAAACACAATGCTGATGTAAGTGGTTCTGCTTGTGATTTCTTGTATGTGCCTGGTAAAACTATGTGTCGTCCCTGCCATGCCATCACTCACCTCCATGGGGTTCTCTTCACCCTTTAGGCCGTTACTGTGGTACCTCCCTGCCCCATCCCATCATATCATTTGGCAATGCCCTGACAGTGAGGTTTGTCTCTGATTCTGTGTACGGTTTTGACGGCTTCCATGCCATCTACTCTGCATCAACATCAGGTGAGTGAGAGGTATTAGCATTAGCAGATGACCTCAGGGTTAGCAGACATGTGGTAGAAGTCTTTGGCTTGTTATTTGGGGCTCTTTTCATTTAATGTTGGGAGCTAATTCTTGAAATTTCCCCCGTATCTTCTTTATAATTCAATGTCTACATTCTGACAACCATGAGGTCTAGAAGCGAGGAGACTCCTCTGGAAACCTGGCCATCTCTTAGTGAAACCTTATTGTCTGGGAGACCTACTCTCTACTGTCACAGCAATGTGTTTGCTAAGGCACTCCATGATGGCCAGTTTGATAGAAGCTCTTATGGATGTACAGCCTCATGGTTGTTCTTCTGTCTTCGGAGCTTGATGGTGGGGTCAGGTAGGTCTGGCTGCACATGTCCACCGTGCAGAGAGGCATCCAAGCGGGAAAGGAGAGGAATGCCATCCAGCCCCGTGGCTCTACGCCAGGTGGGGCAATCGCAGCCAGCGTGTGGAAAGGTGAAGCACAGTGCGTTTCACTACCCTCCCCAGAGAGAAAAGCTGCAGGGTTTCTTTTTTCATGGCAACCAGGGAAAAATACCTTCTCTTCCAAGCCAGGGTTGAAGATCATCCTGGACAAGATTAAAAACAAGTCTTTTATTCCTAAAGTTCTAGTTCAAATGGAGAAAGGCTTTTAGAAAGGGGTCCCCCCCCCAGCTCACCGTACTGTGGAGTTCTTGGGTTCCTGTTTTTAGACTCCTCCCTCTGTTACTGTATGTGACACAGTTGCTTCTCCATGTGGAATGGACGTGCTTTGTCCTTCATTGTAGATACTGGCTCTAATGCCCTTCCGCTTGTGTCTTGTGGTGTCTTTCATTTTGTCTTTGCTCTGAAACCCCCTTTGTTTCTTTTGCCTTTCAGCTTGTGGTGGAACCTTCTACACGGCTGATGGCATCTTCAATAGCCCTGGCTACCCAGCAGACTACCATCCTAATGTAGAATGTGTCTGGAACATTGCCAGTTCCCCTGGCAACCACCTGCAGCTGTCTTTTCTGTAAGTCCTTGTCAGGCGTGTGCTGTCTCGGTGTGGGTAAATCTGCAGGGAGGAAGTACTGTTACTGACAGAATGGTTGACCGGCAGCCTGTGTCCGAGCCATCAGCAGAGAGAATTTGTGGGAGCCTTAGGAAGGCTTTCCTCAATTTCTTTGGTTCCATTTGTAGCTTCAGTTGTATAAAGCATTAAGAATCTTTCAACAGTATTCTTTCTTTAAACTGAGAGAGGAGAGAGAGAGAGAGAGAGAGAGAGAGAGAGAGAGAGAGAGAGAGAGA
>NC_034592.1:1282616-1293464 GCF_900095145.1 Mus pahari | reverse complement strand
AGGAGGAGGAGGAGGAGGAGGAGGAGGAGAGAGCGCCTGACTTCATTTGGCTTTCTTTACCCACACACTATATTCCTATTCTAACCCACCCTTCCTTTCCTATCAGAGAAGTGATCTTGGATAGGTTTTTTAATTTAGTTTTTAAAATTAGCCATAAATTAGTGATTTGTAAAAACCACTTTCAATTTTCTCATTGAATCTTGACAGTTTTGGAACCTGGACTATGGGTTGGAGTGAATGGGAGATCTTGTATGTCCCAAGCAGACCTGGGTTAGACTCACCAGCCATAATAGTATTGCCCAGAAGGAGATGTCATGAGGAGATGTTATACGATATGGGGTTGTCTCCTTCCTCAGTAGAGAGGTTCCAGTGAGCAACCACACCTTTAATCCCAACACTCAGAGGCAGAGGGAGAGGCAGGCAGACCTCTTTGAATCTGAGGCTGACCTGGTCTACACAGTATGCTTCAGGACAGCCAGGACTCCATAGAAAGACCCTGCCTCAAAATGAATAAATAAATAAAAAGAGACAGACAGATAGATGGATATATAGTGAGCAAAGATATATACTGAAGACATGTTAGCATTTAAGCTACCATTTTGAGCTCAGAACCACGCGCCACGCTGTGTTACGGCATTGGGATCAGATTGGAATCATTAATATTTTGTTGCTGTTTTTTCCCCACGTGTCCTCAGTGTGTAGCCCACAATGGCCTAAAACTTATGATCTTTACCTTTCCATGCAGAGATAGAAGGCATGCACAGAAATGATCCTCCTTCCTTTCCTTGCCATGCAGGGACAACAGGCATGCATGCCAATGCCTGATTATTAAGTGCCTCTATGTTGAGAAAACATTCATTGATGGTTTTTCCTTGAAGACATGCCTATTTGTGCTATAAGAACTAATTAAAAAAAGAGACAAGCTCAAACATTTCAAGTTGCTTTCTTGAATCCATCAGTCAGCCCACGCCTCCTCAGGGTGCAAGTGACATAAGTAAAGATGGTCTTCCTGTCCCTGAAAGACAATGCCAGTTTAAACTGCCCTGTGGGAATGTTTAGGATTTGTTTTCACTGAAATTATGACATTTCTTATATAATAGGAAATTGTACAACTGTGCATCTAGTAATCTCTCTGTGATGTGTGTTTCTATTCAACACATATTTAGCATCACCCTGAGCACATAAAAGATACATGCTTCTTCCCTGGGGGTGCCTTGTAGACAGTGATGAGAAAAGTCTTTGTGATGAAGTTCAAGGTCCCCCATGTAACTTGTTATAGCTCCCAACTTGCCAAGTACTTCAATCTCTTTTCTTGGTCTTTTCCTCCTACCTCGAGTACATTTATGTTGTGCACCTCTCTGATGTTCAGTGGTTCCAGGAGCTAGGGTAGGTCCTGGGAATATTTAGTGCATCTATGCTCTCTGTTCTTTGTAGCAGTGAGTTTGGGCTACACCACTTTGTGCTCCTGGCAGACTGAGCACACCCACCCAGGAACTCTTTGGATTCTCTAATGGAAGACACACACACACACACACACACAAACACACGCACGCACACCACCACCACCACCAGTTAATTTTAAAATGCCTTTGCTGGGTACTCAAAGGCTGGGTACTCCTGCCACCCCAGGTCCAAATGGGGAAGTGGACAGTGGCCACTCACCTGAATTCTCAAATGGCTAGTTGCATTTCTCTCCTGTGTCCCATCCTTCTTTCCCAACTCCTGGCAATCTCCCTCCTCCCCCACCCCAGTCCCCAACCCCGTGTCCAAGCCCAACCAACTCTAAGGGTCCCACCCCATCTTCCTTTGCCCAGCCATTGGCCACTGGCATCTTTATTGATACATCAAAAACCAATTGGGAACAAGGCCCTTTAGTATTTGAACACATAGATTCTCAATTGAATCAAAGCATTCAAACCAATCTCCAACAGTTCTTAACAAATTTATTGATAAATCAACTTTAAGAAGTCATTGAACTGAAACCTCAAAAGAAACATTTCATCCTTAAACAACAATAAACTTAAAGGGCCTCTGTCAGGATTAAGCATACTAAATTTTAAAATACATAGCCGAGGCCATGACAAAGCAGTACTCAGTGAAGGCTGTTCATTCTTTGTTACGACGGGAGACCCCTCTGTGGTGCTTCAGGAACCACATTTCATGGCCCACACTAGGCTAGAGCATAGGTGCTTATCTTGGTTTCCAACTTGAAACACCAGAACAACAGAAAGTTATCCTGTGGATTTGTCTGAATCCATTTGTCTTGATTACTAACTGCTGTGGGCAGGCCCAGCCCAGTGTGGTTCTGAACCGCAGTGGAATGGCAGGTGAATGTCAGCCTGGGCATAAGGCTATAAGCAGTGCTCCTTCTTGGACTCTGTTTTAGTTCTTTCCTCCAGACAGATCTGTCCATATGAGGGACTGTAACCTATAAACCAAATAAACCCTTTCCTTGTCAAATTACTCTTGATAATAGTGTCTGTCATGGCAACAGAAATCAAACAAGGACAGAAAGGGGCATCCATTTCACAAGCTGATAGATATTAAGTCCTAATTCCTAAGTAGGAAAATCTCGGTGACTCAGTTGTTCTCTCGGTGACTCAGTTGTTCTCTTGTTCATCTGTATGCTGTTTCTTTGACCTTTGTGTCCCTTGCTTGAGTCTTTTTTTTTTTTTTTTGTTAAAGTGGCTTTTGAAGAATGCAAGTTGCTTTTGCTGTGTTTGTTAATGTTAACAAGAAAGGCAAGGCCCAGAGTTATTGCTGCCCTGATCTAAACTACATTCAGATGTGTACTAGAGCTCTTCCCTGGGGTGTGTGAGAGGCATATGAGCCACATCAAGTTCTCAAGCATAGGGTTTAGATTATGAATGCTGTGGTGAAACTGAGTGGGGAAGAAAAAAATGGATAATTATAGTTGAATTTGCAATGAAAAAGAGAGAGGAGAAATAAAATTTATATAAAGCAGATATTCAAAGGGATGAACAGAAACTGTACTTCATGCCAGCAGAGGGCTTTGAGAAAATGGCTGGTTCTGGTAGCAGAACAAAAATGAGATAATTAGAAACAGAAAGGGTATTATTTTTATTACACATTATATTTTTACTGACAGATCTTTGCCAAAGTGTAGATTTGCTTATAAAACAAAGACTTCTAAGAATAAAGCTTTTGTAAGAACTTTTGTTTGGCTTTTATAAGTTTCACCACTGTAATTCCTGACAGGAAGCCATTCCGGATGTCCAATAGTTAGGAGAGAACTTCCCTGTGTAATCTTCCAGATCAGGTCAGAATTTTAAGGAACATTCAGATCACCTGAGTTCTGCTAAATTTCATACCCTGATTTAGTTGCTATTTAGGGATAGACTCCCCCTCCAACCCCCTGAATATACAATGATCACCTATTCTATCACCGAAAGCACATTTTCATATAATGTATTCTGATTGCGGCTTCCATGCCTCCACTTCCTTACCCCCTTCCTCACCCAGCCAAATCTATACTTTCCCTCTCATTAGAATATAATCATCTAAAATAATAATAATTATTATAAAAGAAAATGATACAAAAAACAATCAAGAATAACACAAAACAAAACAGAAAAACAAAGAAAGAAAGAAAGAAAGAAAGAAAGAAAGAAAGAAAGAAAGAAAGAAAGAAAGAAAGAAAGAAAGAAAGAAAGAAGAAGCACAAGAAACACAGAGTCTGAGACACGGTCACACATACAGAAAGCCCATAAAAACAAAATTAAAAGCTATAATATACAAGGGAAAAATGCTGTAATGGAAAGGGAAAAATGCCCAGGAAAGCAGGTGGGGTCCAGATTCTTTATGTCAAATGAGCTCCCACATGGTGCTGGGTTACTGGGTTACTGGGTTACTGGATCATACTGCATGCTTCTGTAGAATGCTTTCAGAGTAAGGCCCTGGATTCACCTTCTGAGATGAGATAAGATTCACCTCTCTCTTTTCTCAAAAGCAGAATAAAATAACTTTGGTATGTTACACATTGTGGGTTTATTCCACTAAGCATAATAAAACTGATCCTGAATTATACTGTTTCTCTTATAGGTAGTATTATTTTGCATTTTCTTATTTCACAGTTCCAAAGGTAGTATCTTTTGCAGTAAGAGTTTATATTTCTTATATTTGAGCTCATATATGAAAAATGTAAATTAATTTCAGCATATAAAGAAATTGAGTTTATTTTCCTTACTCCAGAAGGATATCCAATTATTGTAGCAGGAACAGGATAATCTTACATTTGTTCCATGTTTGCTTTGTAACTGTTTGTTTGTTTCCAAATTAGATCCTTCCAGTTGGAGAACTCTCTAAACTGTAACAAGGATTTTGTGGAAATCCGAGAAGGAAATGCCACGGGCCACTTGATGGGACGATACTGTGGAAACTCCCTCCCTGGCAATTATTCATCAATCGAGGGACATAATCTGTGGGTCAGATTTGTCTCTGATGGCTCAGGCACTGGAATGGGCTTCCAGGCCAGGTTCAAAAATAGTAAGATGGTTTGTTTCCTTAAGGGTTTCCAGAATGTAGCCTACAAACTAGGAATAATGATTAAAGTTTTAGTTATGTATTAATAACTAAGAAGAATCCTACATCTACCTTCTTTTCAAAGATTGTAAAATAATATACCAGAAAAAATTAATTATTAATTATTTATGGATAGCTCACTGATGGCAAAGAAAACTGTGCTTGATGCTTTAAGTGTTCTTTTTAGGCTCTAGTTTCCACCTGCTATTAATGTTTATGATATTGTACAAACTGGCCTTTTAATATACTTCAGGCAGTTCTATCAAACATGTTTATTTGGTCTTTTAAATACATTCTTCAAACTTAGACCTTTAGAGTTATTTTAGGATTATCTTAATCATTCAGATAAAACCTGGGCAAATGCAGATAAAATATTAATTATTTTTATTCTTTAACAGGTTTTTCCATGATTGGCAATACTCAGTGTTGATTCTCATATAGAATTAAAAAATATTTTCTTTCATAAACAAAGAAAATTTAGTAATCATAATTAAGATATGAAATGGCACTCTACTCCCCAAGTCCCCTGGTATCTGGGAAATCCTTTTCACATGGGAAGTTGACCCATCTTTTCATAGCCTGCAGCCATCTAAGGAGATGGAATTCCTTTCAAGAGTCATCCTTGAACTAATAATCCAGAAAACCAAAAGCAAAGCAGTATTTCTTTCAGTGGTCAGAAAAGAAATGGCAGTCAATTAAAAGCTCATCCTTTCCAACAGTCTTGCCCTTTGTGTTTGTTCTCAGTTTAGTTAAGTCTTGTTTTTCATTCTATTAAAGAACAATTATAAATAGGTCTGATTTACAATTCTGTTCTCTGTCCCAGTATTTGGCAATGATAATATCGTGGGAACTCATGGGAAAATCGCAACTCCATTCTGGCCTGGGAATTACCCACTTAACTCCAACTACAGATGGATAGTAAATGTGGATACATCTCATATTATCCGTGGTAGAATCTTAGAGATGGACATAGAACGGACAACAAAGTGCTATTATGACAATTTAAAGGTAACTTTCTTTTGTGAGGGAGATATTTCTATATTTGACGGATACTACTGGCAAAAATAAGTTGGAATTCATACCTATTCAAGTAAATAACAGACATAGGTGATGGTCCTACCGCCTCATTACTGTTGTCTAGCTGCCATCTGTCCAAAAGTAATCCTTGTATTGGATTTGTTATTTTCTATTTTATATCAAGTTAGTTTTGTAATAATTGTGCTCTTGACTATGTCTGCGCATGCCTGGTTGCCCTGGTTACCTGTTTATCCTGTCTTCTACCCTCTTATCCTGTTTCTTCTTTTATTTGCTTGTCTTGCTTTGCTACGTTTGCTGAAGCAACATCTAGCAGAAGCAGTTTAAGCTTATCCCCTACTAGCTTTCAAATAAATGAGATTCAGACTATGGTTATTTTATTTTGCTTTGACAATTATTGGGGGGCTAGCCCCTAATCTGTTCTTCTTAACTGCAGCTTGGGTACCCTCCCAGCAGTATACCCCCAATACTTGTTGTTTCTCCTGGCCATGTGCTCATGGTCCATCTCCCCACATGGCGGCTTCCTCATTTTCTTCCATTCTTGCTCTTTCCTCTCTGGCCTCTCCTCATTCCATCAAGTAACTCAAACCCTACCTCCCTCGAATCCCCCCAGTAATTGGCTATAGACAATTTTATGTAACCAATAGTATTAAATTAGGGGACAAGCTTCACACAATCAAAGCTTGTAAATGTGAGAACTCACTCAGAGGCCTAGACTTTGGGGTACAAAATTTAGCATTACAATACATAGCAAGAGACCAAACCTCAAAAGCAACTGGGACATTTTAGTAAGAGAAATCTTTACTATAGATGGAAGCCCCAATGTTAGGGTGGAGAGGGAAGAAGGAGGCGAAGTGCATACTCAGAATCAGACTTAACAAGAGAGAAAACCATCATTGTTCTAATGTTTCAGCCTTAAAACCTGAAAGAGTGATATAAACATAAGAAAATATGAATAGAAGAAATTATGGTGGCCTTTGCCTCCATATATTGGCTACTCTGTGAATTCCAGAAAACACTATCGTATCTCCTAAAGCCATAATCCAGTCACTCTTCTTGGCAGCTCACTGCTCAAAACAGAACCCAGTGACTGACCGCATGATGCCCAAAGGTGTGAAAATACTTGTAACAAAATCGAGGACTTTATGGTTGTTACAATGGAATTGCTTACAGTTATTTGAAAGCCATCATCATATCTCTCTCTAAATAGGTGTGATAGTATTTTAAGGCAGATGGAAGAGATTTACTAAGTACTCCGAGTGTCCAGAGCCCTGTCCAACTGTGTCCTTTCCCTGTTATTTGCTTTCTTCTCTACTCATCATTTGTACTTCCCCACCCACAGATTTGACTATAAACCACCAAGTCAGCTATAGCCTACACTCATGTTCATTAGGATAATTGCACAACACCTTAAAATAGTTATAATAATATGTTCAAACATGACTTTTTGTTTTAAACAAAAAGAATTTTCCTGATAGTCTTTCTACTTTGGTAAACTCATAAAATACAAACCAGTCTTTAAATTTTGCTTTTCATGAAGATAGTATGTGTAGTTGCCTAATGATGATGCTTTATTGTCTTTTTTTTTACATGCAGATTTATGATGGGTTTGACACTCATTCCCGTCTGATTGGCACTTACTGTGGTAACCAAAGAGAATCCTTTAGCTCCAGTAGAAACTCTCTGACATTCCAGTTTTCTTCTGACTCTTCCAAGTCAGGAAGGGGGTTCCTTCTGGAGTGGCAGGCAGTAGATGTCTCTAATGGAACCCTTCCCACCATTGCTCCAGGTGTGTTTGGCTGTATTGTGTGTGTTTGTGCATTTACAGGCCAGAAGAGATTGAGTTTCTTGAAGATGGAGGTGGTTGTAAGCTGTATGATGTGGGTATTGGGAATACAACTTGGCTCTCTTGGAAGAGCAGGAAATGCTTTTAACTGTGTATTATTCTCAGTCCCATTGTGTAGCCCCTTTGAAGCATTTCCAGGACAAGTGCTTAAAGATGTTGTTTTCCATTCCACAGGAGCTTGTGGAGGGTATATGGTGATGGGAGACACCCCTGTCTTTTTTTTCTCCCCGAGTTGGCCTGGACCATACGGTAATGGTGCTGACTGTACATGGATCATTTATGCTCCTGATTCTACTGTGGAACTCAACATTCTCTCCATGGACATTGAAGCTCAGCGATCCTGTTCCTATGACAAGCTGATCATAAAAGATGGTAAGAAACATTGTAGAAATCACTCCTTAAACTCGGAAATTATTGTTATATTTTTATACTAGCTCCATACATTTTGTATAGAATTTCATAGATACTGTAACCAATAAAGCCATCAAATAGACTAAATAGCTACAGTGTTTAGAGAATATAGGGGGAGTATTAAAATTTACCTATCACAAAAATGTCAGGGATAGCATATTCTACAGAGAAAATTGAGTGAAATAAGTCTGGAATTCCAGACTGTGCTAAATTTTTATTGATACAATGAAAATAGTCATTGGCATTTGTGCCTATAGCTTTAAGATACAAGTGAAAGACCACAAAGTATCCAAGGCAGGTAATGTATCCATTTCTCATTATCCCAATCTGTGGGTAGACAGATAGAATTGAGAATCTTGAAGTGTTTCTATACAATGGAAAAGGGACATGAATACTGAGACTATGCAAGATAGGTACAATAGCCCTTCACACTCTGCACGGGCTAAGTACAAACGGGCATTAGGAAGGCCACATCCTCCATATCAGTGTCTCTCAGTGGACCCCAGATCAGCAATGTCAGCATCACCTGAAAATTTGATGTAAATGGAGATTGTTTTTTTTTTAAAAAGCAGAGATGTTTGACTATAATATTCAAGGAATTGCTTTCTTAGAATCCCATCTCTGTCAAACTTCCCAGCAAACACCACTTTGTAGAGACTCATCCCCCATCTGTAGGAGGCACCAAGAAGCCCTCAATCAACCAGGCCGACACGATGTGATCATAGACCTTTTGTCGTGTGAACAACTAGCTTTCAGCTCATGTACAGAATACCTCCCCTTTTCAAGACATCCCTGGAGACACTAAATTTTATTTTTATAGTGTAATTCAATGGATGCATCCTGTTACACACAATTCTGAGTATCCACAATAGAGTTGAAATCACTTAGAAATCTTCAGGAGGGAATGGAATCAATGGAGTAGCTTGCACGTTCTCTAAAATCACCATCTAGTGACTTGCCTTTTGTCCTTTTAGTAAATTGACTTGGAAGACTGGACTCTAAGGTATACTCCCTTTCTTCTAAATGACATGTACAGCCTGTATTATCATCTGAAGAAGAGATAACTGCTACTCCTGGGGCTGTTCCTCTCCCAGCATCTTTTTATGAGTATCTGAAAAAGCAGTATATGGAAGATTCTAACAAAAGTCTGAGACTTTTAAAGACAGATAATTCAGAATCCTTTCAGCTTTATTTTATTTATTTAAGTATACACAGCTGACACTTTTTATCAATTTTCTTGCTCATAGGGAAAGTTGAAAGAGCTCAGAAATTGTGCCTTGTGCCAAAACAACAAAAACATTTTATATTGCTAGGGTGACAAGTGGATACAGGTCCGTTTTATTTGCAGCCATGAATAGATGGCTTACACCTTCCTTCTTTCTACATCTCTTAGATTGTTCATAAAAGCCTGGGTTGAGTGCTTCTGTCAGTTGCTATGTGTTTTGGAAATTTTGTCCACTCACATTATGTTAAAATTCTTTGAAATTAAAATTTAATCATTATTTTATTTATTTAGATTTTTGGCCCACTAGTTATTTTGCCTCAGATTAGTAGGCATGCATGACATTCTGAAGCAAATATCTAAAGTTCATTGACCACACAACAGTCAGATAGATGTCATGTGCAATTGGTCAGTCCTCATAGGTCCTTGGCACTTGGCCATAGTGTAGCTGTGAGCATTCTTGAGCATCCCAGAAGCAGCAATCTTGGGAAATATGTCAGAGCTAGTCTCCCATCTAGGATTCCTTTTTTAATTATTTAAAACCAAATAATTCTTTTGAGACAATGCATATCAAGTTTTATATACTAAACATACTGCCAAGAAGATCTCATAGAGCTATCCTGAGCATAGATGTATTTTTGAAAGAAGAGAAAGGAAGAAAAGAATAAATGGAGGGAGAAAAGGAAGAAGAACAGAGAGGCAGGTGGAAATTATATGTGAAGTCAGTAACTCTGGACTGGGATATAGCTCACTTCATAGGTTACTTGCAGTCCCCATACTCAGGAAGTGGAGGTAGATGGGTCAAAAGTTCCAGGCCATCCTCTCATACTTTGTGTGTTCACAGTGAGCCTGGAATACTCAAGACCTTGTTTCAAAAGCAAAAATAAATCAATCAGTAATTTCTTTTTTGTAGTCCTGTCAGATATATCATCATGTAGAGGAAGTTTGGAGTATCTAGAGTTAATCTACCAGTCATTGTTGACTTCTGTGCCCTTGAAAATGGTAACCAAACTTGTATCCCTTTCAAGATTCTTTTTCTAAGTATAATAATAATAATAATAATACCTACCTTACAATATTTTGTAAAAAAAAACAATTAGAAACCATGCGCAAGGCTCTATGAGGGTTAATAGTAACTGCTCAATGACTGTCATGTTTTCATAATCTTAGTACCTGTTTCACATCTCCTAGACAGTTAGCCTGAGGAATCATCATCCTGTCTTCTAGACCAGATACTCACAGTTGCCGGACTTACTAACCCTTTAGACATGGCTTCTAGGTCTAAAATTGCCATGTTTATATTTGGAAATTTACCAGAATTAAGTTTGGAGACAAGAAAGATGAGCAACGAATGAACTATTTTATAAGCGTTGAGTTATATAACAACTAAGGAATGAACTAAACAAGCAATCATGTAGGGCTAAGCATTGCTTCACCCAACAGGCTGGAGTAGTACTTGGAAATAAATAAAATCAATAGGTGAAGCCCAGGCTTGCTGAGAAATAGAACATGCATTGATAAGAATGAACCAAAATTTTGTAGCTTTTGTAAGTAAAGAAAAATCATCAAAAATACTGTATGAAATGTATATTAAAATAGTGTAATAAAGTCAACAAGTGAAAAAATAATTTAAGAAATAAATTTCATTTATAAAAAAGCATGAGTTTACAGGGATGGAAGATACTTAAATTAATAAATTGCCTGCAACTATAAACACCTAAGATTTCAGCAGCCCTGTAAAGGATCTGGGTGCAGCGGTGTAACACTGTAATCCTGAAGAAGCTGGGTGCAG
>NC_034592.1:1254405-1281916 GCF_900095145.1 Mus pahari | reverse complement strand
GAAGCTGGGTGCAGCGGTGTAACACTGTAATCCTGAAGAAGCTGGGTGCAGCGGTGTAACACTGTAATCCTGAAGAAGCTGGGTGCAGTGGTGTAACACTGTAATCCTGAAGAAGCTGGGTGCAGTGGTGTAACACTGTAATCCTGGAGCTAAGCAAGCAGAGACAATTCACTGGGAATTTTGTCTCTAAAGGCAAAGTAAATGGTTCCTCCTGAGGAAGAACTCTGCGCAAACATGTATGCACACCTATATACCAAAAAACTTAAATAAATAGATACACACACACAGAGAGAGAGGGAGAATGAAAAGTGCACATATACAGATGTAAGATACTCTCTGAAGAATTCTGTTTCAAGCTTCTTGAAAAACTTCATATTTATAACTGCCAGGGTATTGATAATTACATGGAAAACAGAAACTGACTTGTCAGTATTCAATGAGTGTGTGTGTGTGCGTGCATGTGTGTGTGTGCATCTGTGTGTGTGTCATGAAAAGAGCATGTTTCCTCTTGTCTCAAATTCTATCTTATTTTCTATAAGTTTGAATTATGTCAATTTTCTGCCTTTAGAAGAAAACAAGTATTTCCCCAGCCAAGGATCCTGAGTCTGCTATAATTCCTTTTATTCTGCTCAGCTCCTGCCTGAAATAGCTGATGTCTCTTGGTGTCCCTTTCTGGGGGCCACATTTGCTGCGATCATCTTTTCTCAGCTTCCATGTAACTGTTGTCAGTTTACAACAAAACAAAACAAAAATTTAAAAGTACAAAAAGAATCCCCTGAGTGAGGAAATGGTCATACAAAGCTTTTGGACCACCTGGTGAATGTTCTCAGATTGTGAGCTCTGAGACTGAGCCAGCCTCTCTCTCCTTTTGGTATCTGACCTTCAGCCATCAAAGTAACTGAGATCAGAGCCTCTAACCTCCACTCACATAATCATGGTCCTTGATCCCTTTCCAGCCCATCTTTCTGAGTTTTAGTGCCAGGAAGACCTGGCAGGAAGTTTTAGGAAGACAGGAAGACTTGCCTCAAAGATTTTTATTGAAAGGGTTAAGAAAAGGGCAGGCAGATGGTGGCAAGCTGGAGCCAGAATGACTTAAAGCTGGCTGCTCCTCTTGTTGAGAACACTATTATCTCCTAGGAACTTGTGTGGTCTGAGAAAAATATGTGAGCAGTTTTGGCTGGGCTGAAAATGATGGTGGAATAGATTCCTAGGACCACATTTTTACACTGACATTTCCCTTCTTTGGTCACAGGAGACAGTAGATTATCCCAGCAGCTGGCTGTTCTGTGTGGCAGAAGTGTTCCTGGACCCATCCGCTCAACTGGAGAATACATGTACATCCGCTTCACATCAGATGGCAGTGTCAGCGGAGCAGGCTTCAACGCCTCCTTGCAGAAGAGTAACTTGGCCAAGCATTTGCACTTTTATTTCCTCCTCCCTCCCCTCCCGCATCTCCTTCCTTCATCTCCCCTTTCCTCCTCTCCCCTACTCACTTTTCTCTCCATTATTTCTGTCTTATTCTTTTTAAAAAATATCTCCCTCTGCCCTCTTTCTCCTTCCCTTCCCCTGTCCCCTTCTATCTTCTCTTCCCCTGTCTTCTCTTCTCCCTACTTCTTCCCGCTTTTATCCTCTCCTCTCCCCTCCTTTCCCTTTCCTGTCTCTCCTTCTATTCCCTCCCTTTCCCACTCTGGTTTTCTCTTTTTGCTTCCTCCCTAATCACTCACCTCTTCTCAAATCAAGGCACAAATTATAAATCAAAAGACACAGGCACCTGCTATGACATGGAGCCTGCTACTAAGTCCTCACACAAACCAGAGCTGTCTATTTGTACAAGAGTATCTCTTACACTTAGATATCTGAGTGGTACCTCTCACTTCTGTGAGAGATGTGCTCATGGTAGACATAAGAAAGAAACAGTTCTTTGAGAATAACTTTTACCCTAGCTAAGGGTTAGACCTAGAAGATAATACCCATAATTTCCATCAAAGAAACTATGGATACATGCTGTCTCCACTTTAAGAAATAACCAGTAAGTAATTATACAGGGTATACCTTCATTAAGGCCTTAGATGAAATTAATCAACTTGAGTGTGATCTGCTCTTGAAATAGAGACTTGTTTAGTCAGAAAATGTGTGTTGTATATGAAATGCTCTAATGCATAATAGCATTGAGATTTTTCAAAACTTGACAGCATGTGACGTCTAATAACTTTAAAAGTAAGCTAGATTGACATTAAAGAAATTGTCTGTGGAATTTTGAGAAACAGCCATGTATGAAAAACTTAATTTTACTATGGATTCTTAACCTAATACTGCAGCTAATCTAGCATTTCCTTCCCAGTTTATATGTAGCTTTTATAAAGGATGGAGCAATCAAAGGAAAATGATCTACCTTATACTCAGCAGAAGCGGGCTATGCAGGGGTCATGAGAATGGGCTTTGGAATTAGAGTTGAAACAAATGTCTGTCTCTGCAGTTTGACTTGTGTGAAGTTTCTGCTACAGGCTGCCTAGTATGACAATGACAACGTAAGGCCTGCTTTATCATTCCCTTTCTTTAACTCATGAAGTCAAATATAGAAATAGCCCATCTAGATAGATAGATGACAAATAGGCAGATAGATAAATGATGATAGGTGTGATAGATAGATAGATAGATAGATAGATAGATAGATAGATAGATAGATAGATACGTACATGCATACATACATACATACATACATGCATAGATACATAGATAGATACATAGGTACATAGATACATAGATGATAAATAAATAGATGATAGATAGATAGATAGATAGATAGATAGATAGATAGATAGATAGATAGAGGTAAATGGAAAGATAGGTATAGATAGGTGATAGGTAGATAGATAGATAGATAGATAGAGGTAAATGGATATATAGTTATAGATAGATGATAGGAAGATAGGTAGACAGACAGACAGACAGACAGACAGACACACAAGTGACCTCCAAAGCCTTCCCATTCTTATACAGAATAGGCCCTCTCTGCTCCCTACCTAACCTCACTGAGCTACTTTCTGAGTTGCTCAGGCTACCTCCTCCATTCTGAGTGCCAGAGATGCTCCTCTCACCATATCAAATCTTCATACTGTTTTCTGGACTGAGTGGTTTTCTCCCCCATGCTCACTCAGTCTAAGTCCTTTTCCTGTTCAGATCTCTACTCAGGTCTTACTCCACTCCACTAACTTCCCAAGCAGCAGAATATGCCTCCCCATCACTCCTTCATTTTTGTTTATTGGATTCACAGCTTTTTCACACAGTAGACATTTGTTTTTAACATGTCTTCTGCCTCGGTAAAGTCAGCCTTTGTGAAAGTAAGTGCTCTTTCCTCTGTGGCTCAGATCTTAAGCACCACACCGTGAGTGTCCAACAGTGTGTACTGCTTCAGTGATTGTGCCTTTAGTCATTTCTTTCAAATCTCTCATCTGCTGCTTACATTCTGAAAAGTCCCCTATTTGGGGAGTGGGGAGAAGAAAAGAATAAAAGCCTCATTGTCAATATTATTTAAATAACTTACCTTTCTTTCTTCCTGGTAAGGCTGTGGTGGATATTTGCATGCAGACCGGGGGATTATCACATCCCCCAAGTACCCAGACAGCTACCTTCCCAATCTCAACTGCTCCTGGCACGTTCTGGTCCAGAGTGGTCTGACCATCGCCGTCCATTTTGAGCAGCCTTTCCAGATCCAAAACAGAGGCCCCTCTTGCAGCCAGGGGGATTACTTGGTGGTAGGTCCTGCTCGTGACGCCGTAGTTACTGTTTCTACAGACTTAATCTCAAACTCTTGGTATGAAAATTGATAGGAATTTTAATCCTATTTTGCCGCATAAAGGATGTTATACAATTTTAATGTCTTTCTAGCTAAGAAATGGACCAGATAACCACTCTCCGCCGTTGGGACCCTCTGGAGGAAATGGTCGTTTCTGTGGAATTTATACTCCATCAACTCTGTTCACCTCAGACAATGAAATGTTTATTCAGTTCATCTCTGATAATAGTAATGGTGGACAAGGATTTAAGATCAGATATGAGGCAAAGAGTTTAGGTAAGCACTTACCCTGAGAATTATATCTGTATTTTTCCTGAGATTGTTTGATTCTGGGATTTTAGAAAACAAAGACAAAGTTTTCTGAGGTAAAAGTCATAGTGTGAAGAACAGCTGCCTGTGATCTAGGACTTAGAGCACACTTAGCTATTCAGCATGGTGCGTCTTAAAAAATGTGTTATTCTTTCTACTTCACAGGCAAGCAATATGAGGCTTTGAGTTTTCCAAGTTACTGTTTGTTTCATTTTCTAGTTAATGGTGAAAGTGAATTTTCCATCGGTAACAAATGAACTGATTTTAAAGCGCCCCTGAGTCCTTTAGTTTTTCCATGAGGTAGTATGGTAAGGGCTGGGACTGCTCTGTATACCGTTGCTACATTCTTGCTTTATGGGGAACACTGACCTATGGTCCTATTATTACTTATTTAATTATTGCTCATCTCTTATATTTCAGTGGCAATCTTTATGCAAAGAGCCTATTTGATTGTATTTAATTCTATTGCAGTGATTTGTTTTTTGTAGCATTTACTTTCTAACATTATTTAACTAAAAGTCAGCGGAGAATAAGCAGCAGAGCTAAATCTCTACTTTGTTCACCCAAATTCAATATTATGAATAATTATGTGACCTCAATCCCAGATTCTCGAATATGCATCAAAAGATATATTGATCTTGGTAAAGCTGTAGAAGTTTGCTGCTGTTGCCATTGCTCCTGCTGCTGTTGCAGGTCTGCTATAGCCTAAGGTAGCCTGGGATGCACTGTGTAGCTGAAGGTGACCTTGAGTCCCACATCCTCCTGCTTTGGCATCCCAAACATTAGAATTATAAGTAAGTGCCACCATGCCCAACTGAAACTGTTTTTTAATATACATGATCTCAGATGTGAGAGAATTCAGAATATCAGCATCATTTCTTCACCTGGGAAAAGGACACAAACACCACTGTTAAGCAATCATTCCCCAAATCACTTATTGGCTTGAGCAAGGCCCAAGGCAAGCAGTGTGTTTAGTCACCTCTCAGTGCATTGAGCTCAGGCACCCGGGAGCTGTTAGCAGCTCTGAGGGCAGCTGTCTGTGCATCCCTGTCCTCATGCTGGCATCCACAGTGACTGAACAGGCTGGTTTGACCTCCTTCAAGACCCACTTTCCTACTTTGTTAATGCCTGGATCAACCTTAAGTCGTGACAGTTCAGATGTACCTAAGTATATTTTCTTTTTAGTTCCTTTCTAGGCCCACCAGTCATGCATGGACATTATCATCTCTCTGTCTTTTCTTACACATATGTCTACCCTTCATATTAAAATCCAACAAAGGTCTTTTGATTTTAAAAGCTCTCTTAGGGCAGCCATAAGCAATGATTGTGCTCCTCTCTTCTTTCTTGCTAAGCCAGACTTCTCCCTGACTCTCTTCCTTTGGTGTCTACCTCATACCATTCCCCATGTCTTCAATTATCTTCTGAGTGAATAGCTCTTGGCATCACTTGCTGAGCTTTGTACCATATTTCTCTCTGGCTATAGTTGATTGAGATTTCTTTTTCCTGTGCTAGATGTCTTAAATTCTATTGGCTTGTTAATTAGTTAGGTGAACATTTATAAAGAGCTTTATACTACACCCACTACCTTCTTTAAAGCATCCCTCTGTGCATCATCATCATCATCATCATCATCATCATCATCATCATCATCTCTCTCTCTCTCTCTCTCTCTCTCTCTCTCTCTCTCTCTCTCATCTATCTATAATACCTATTGACTATCTGTCTGTCTGCCTATCTCTATCTCTCTTACCTCTGTCTTATTCATTCTGTCTTGATCGTTCTCTCTGTCTCCTGGCCTGTATGTCTGTCTGTTGGTCTGTCTGCCTGTCTGTCTCTATATCTCATGTTCCTACTCTGAGACTGGCTTTTGCTCTACTCCCTCCCCCAATAAACCTCTTGCCTTAGATCTGTTGTGTGGCATGATATCTTAGCTGCACACCTTGGCCCCAGATCCTTTGTGATTTTATCCTGACACACACAGTTACACCATCATGAAGCTTTTGTAGTAATAGAACAAAATAGAAAGTCATAGGTCAAGGCACTTTTCAAATGCATTGCTGGACACCACAGGCAAGTAGTTTATAATAAAGCAAGGACATCTCTATTGGCCTTTGATGCTAATGATGACATTCTTAGCCATTGGATTTAAAGCTAGGGATCTATTAGTATATTTCAAAAGGATTTACCTTAGTCATGAACACGGCTACTAGATCAAACACACTAGAACAACAAAGGACTATTAAGGAAAGCTAAATATAGCTCAAGACTGCAACAGTCCTCTCTATAACCCTGAAAGTTCTCATCAGTTAGTTCTCTTTGTAGAACATCAGCTCACATGTTCATAGGATGCTGTAATATGCTTTGTACAATCATCATTTTGTTAGCTTTAATGAAAAAAAATCCATCAGAATAGATAATTTGGATATCAGCATGGTGGTAAGTGTTTATAATCCTAGCTCATGGGAGGTAGCTGTAAGAGGATCAACAATTCAAGGTAACCTCAATAACATAGACTGGTGAGGCTCATCCAAGACTGCCTCAAAAACAAACAGGCTAGAGAGATGGGTAGTGGTTAAGAAAATTAGCTGCACTGGCTGCTTTTCGAGACCCAGGTTTAATTCCCAGCATTCATTTGGCAGCTCACATCTGTCTCTATATAACTCCATTTCCAAGGGATTGGATGCTTTCTTCTGACCTCAAATGGCACTAGACATGCGTGTGGTACACAGACATACATACAGGCAAAACACCCATACAAATAAGGTAAAAGTAAAATTAAGTTAAAAAGTAAAATAAAATAAAAAACAAACAAGCGAACAACATTTCCCCACACACACACACACATTTCAAAGCAAAACACCTGACCTAACAAAAGGCAGAACAGATTTATTTGACAGAATAAAAAGGGACATTCACGGTGGCTCGTTTTATAGGAAATTCAGGATTTATTTGCTTATAAAGAACATGAAGATAATTCTGATGAAAGGAAGTCAGGAGGGAAAATACAGAAAAGCTGATGGTAGAGACTGTGGTAGCTATGTCCTTATTCACCAGACTGCAGACTGACCTGACTGTTTCTTGGCAGCCTGCGGGGGTACTATCTACATCCATGATGCTAACTCTGACGGATACCTGACCTCCCCCAACTACCCTGCTAACTATCCCCAGCATGCCGAATGCATTTGGATCTTAGAGGCGCCTTCAGGGAGAAGCATACAGCTCCAATTTGAAGATCAATTCAGTATTGAAGAAACACCCAAGTAGGTCACCTCCATTTTAATGGTCCTCCAACCCAAAGTTAATATTTTTTAGCTGTCATGTCTCAAGACAGTTTATTTCCTCTCTGCTCAGCAGTACCTGCTGCCCAGAAAAATGTAGGGACAAAGAGATGAGTTAATGCCTGAAGCCTCAAAGCCTTGCCTCATGGCTGTTCCTACAGTTAAGTAGATTATGTGTGCAGGTGTCCGCCTTCACCCTCGACATATCCTCCAAGAGACACTGGGAGTGATGCTTTGAGGCTTATGTCATTTATTTGTTCTTCCTCTCACAGGAAAAATACAAACTCTCTTAGATGAGTATTTTCGGTCTAGCTTCATATTCTGTGTCACAGATGATAAATATATTTGCTTGACAAATAAGAATTTGTGTGTCGGGGCCATAGAGGCTACCAGTGCCCCCAAACAGGACTGAAGCAATCACTCTGCAATGTCCTAGTCTTGGTTGCATCAGGATTCTTGAAGGATCATGACTTGCACAGCATGTGTGACTGTGCTGAAAACCAAGGAAACTACATAGTCTGTGATACCAAAGCAAAACTAAAAGCTGAAGCCCACTTCTATATCATCATCTTTATCACCTTTTTGAAACATCCATGTATTTGTGTGAATAGATGTATGTCACAGCAGAGCTTCTGCTCAGCAGTTTTTGATATCAAATATGATATGATACCAAATAAGTATGGATGGTCTGGTTCGACTTTAGTAGGAAACATTAGTAAAAGCTTGTCTTCTACCAGTCATAGTCATGGAACTTCTAAGAGAGGTTGATCTTTCTCCTATGGAGACTATTCAATTATCATGTCTGACAAATTCTATTCTAGCTAAATCCATAGTTCATCTGAAATGACTTTTGTGTTTCTAAGGCAAACACAAAACAAGGAAAGAACTATCTCCCAGGGTAAAAGCTGTCTGCTTCAGTCATTCATGGATAGATGTATTGTCATTAGACAAACGTATGACATTTAAAAACATCCTGAAGCTTTAAGAGACTCACTCATGTTCTCTTATCATTCAGAAATGATAATTGAGTAATGTCCTTAAAGAAAGAAGTCTTTTATTAACAAAAAGTCAAAAACCCAGTTTTTAAAGTTTGATCATTTCTTTCTGCTAGCTGTTCTGCAAGCTACCTTGAATTGCGTGATGGAGCCAACTCAAATGCACCTGTGCTTTCCAAATTGTGTGGGCATGCTTTGCCTCGAAACTGGGTATCCTCAAGAGAACTAATGTACTTGAAATTTCATACTGATGGTGGTTCTGGCTACATGGGATTCAAGGCTCAGTATTCTATAGGTAATATATTTTTTTATCAGGAAAGAAGTGATTCGGGGGAGCACTACAAGTTTAACTACACCATGCCTTCCATCTGCCTACTTTAAGATTAGGGAGAAGAATGCCATGCATTAATGCACAAGGATGCTACCAATTTTGTTACTTTATATTATGCTAAGTGCAATTTTTATTAAAGCGTTGGTATTGTATATTGTCCTATTTGTGTATAAAAGTATTTTCAGTTGTATCAAATTTTTGTTTCATTCTCTTACCATGAAATAATTATAATATACTTACAAATGATAAAATTCCTTAGTGATTCAACAACTCACTTGAATAACGACTTGGAACACTGTACACCATCCATAGAATGGTCAGACCTTTTCACTCTGAATTTCCAGTGCCAAGCCAGTCACTCTATGAAAAGCACATTGTTACCCTGGAGTTTGATTCCTTTATTTAAAAAATGAGCCATAAACAGATAATACTGAAGATTTACTCCAAGTATATAACACCACATATTGCATATAATTTAGTGTCTTGTGGGTCTGAACACTCTCAAAACAAATATACAAATCAGCAAAAATTCAGAAAGTCTAGTTTAACAGTATTTAATCTATACAGTCTACCTTTTAGCCATAATTAATCTAGCTATCATATCCATATGATAAACAATAATAGAATAGTATTTTCAAGCCCTAATAGACTATTTACTGAAATGCAGTGTGTACTTTGTAGTTAATCTAGAGTGGTATGTATCTGCTCTTGCCAGCCAACCACTGTGCCTACTCCAGAGGAGTATGGACAGTGTTGGGGATCATCATCAGAGAGTACCAAGCCTTTCCATTCTACCAGTTGCTTCCTGGATGAAATTTACATACAAGCAATAGCTTTTATATTCTGCCCCTAGAGAATGAGTGTGACATTACAGAATATGACATTCCACAGTCGTCTTCCATTTCCCATTACTAGGTAGGCTTACGGTATCTTTCTTTCCACCCATAATAGATTCCAAATACTTAGGAAAACCTTAATCAATATTTTCAGATTGTTCAACTTCTTTCAATATTCACTAGGCTCCTAAAAGTTTTAAATTATCCTGGATTAATCAAAAAAAGAATTCACAATAGAATGTCATTTGTGTATGTGTGTGTGTTTGTATATATTGTAGTTTCGTGCGGAGGAACAGTCTCAGGGTACAGTGGGGTCATCGAAAGTGTTGGTTACCCAACCCGTCCGTATGCAAACAACGCGTTTTGTCAGTGGCATATCCGAGGCCTCCCAGGACACTATCTCACTATCCGTTTTGAAGATTTTAACCTTCAGAGCTCCCCTGATTGTGCAAAAGACTTTGTGGAGATCTGGGAAAATCATACCTCTGGTCAGTGAAATACTGCTTTCTTTGTGGGTGTTTACTTCTTAATTTATCCAGTCTCAGAAGCATCTTCACTTCTGATAAAGGCAAACGCTTGTCTGATGTCTTTGAAATGTAGATTTCATGGGCTCTGGGCAAGATCAGTAGTTGTTCTCTGCATGATTCTAGTGGATCACAATGGATGCTCAGTATCCCAGTAGCCATTCTATGGCCATCTTGGAGAGCACACTGAAAAGCCTTGGATTGAGAAGGCACCCTCTTCCTATGGAGACCTCTCAGTGCCACATGTGGGTACTGGAGGAGCCTCCTGAAACATAAGGAGAGGGAAGGGCAGTGGATCCCATGTTACAGTAGAAGAGGCACTTGGATCATTTCTTTAACCAAGTGTGCAAGCCTTCCTTAACTGGCTGAGATAGGTTTACCCTAATTGGTTCCCCTATTTATACATCTGCATATATTTGAATATATTGATGTTTGTTCATGATTTTCTCAGCAATGGTTGCCATTTCTTCATGGACAAAAGATGACCTCATAAATTTGGTTTTCTTTGTCCATGCAAAACAGCTTTAGGAAAGATTAACAAAAATCAATCACCCAGGCATATGCATAACTAATTATTTGACTCTTCCAGGTATCTTTCTGGGGAGATATTGTGGAAACTCCATTCCTAGCAGTGTTGACACTTCTAGCAATGTTGCTTCAGTCAGGTTCGTCACAGATGGCTCTGTCACTGACTCAGGATTTAGGCTGCAGTTTAAGTCCAGCAGAGAAGGTAAGATCAATGATTTATTAGAAGTGGTACTGATCGGTTACAGAGGATATACACTATGCTAGGTCCTCTCATGGCAATGACTTGAAAAAGAAAACGTGATGCTCTCTTCTTGTCCCTTACAACAAGATAAAGGATAAACACTCACCAACTAATGAAGTTACCACTCGAATAAAAGCCAAAAGGAAGTAACATGTATCATGAGAGATGCAGAGAGACTTCCCTGCAAGGCCCAGTTTGAAAAAAGTAGTCCATTATAATGCCCTAGAGCTATCAAGAACTCACATTCCTAAATGCCCTGACAGACCTGGGTCAAATAAAGATCTTGTCTAAAATACATAGTAATGACTTTAGGTTTCCTAAGTTTGCTATGCTTATTTGTCTTTTTTTATTCTGGGCCCTGATAATTATTTAAATGTTGCCAGTGAACTGTTTTCTATGGAAGAATATGTTAAATATTGATAGAGACAAGAATTGAATACCAATATAGATATAAGAAGTCAAGAAATGAATACAGATGAGCACTCTCATACATGTGGAAACAAAAATTATGACCAATAACTTTTTCTAGATGGGTCATTAAAAACTAATTTTAAATGCAAAAAGGTATTTTGATTAAATGCTTTTCTTTCTGTCTTTCAGTGTGTGGTGGGGATTTACATGGCCCTACTGGCACATTTACTTCTCCCAACTACCCAAACCCAAATCCTCATGCCCGGATCTGTGAGTGGACGATCAGTGTGCAAGAAGGAAGGCAGATTATCCTAACTTTTACCAACTTGAGGCTAAGTACCCAGCAGGCCTGCAACACTGAGCACATCATTGTAAGTGTTCCCTGGAAGCTGGGCTCTGTGTTCTATTGAGTATGGAATGTGTTCACATAGACGTGGTAGTATGAAAACTCAGTCAAGCTATTACCACCTATGCAACTGCATTTCACACAAATTCTGAGTATTTTAGACAGAAGGAAATCACCATAAACTTCTTTGAGAGACTGTCATCAATAATTGCATGCACACAGGTTATATGTTGGTTTTCAGAGCAAAGCATTATTTTTTATATTTATATATTTTTATTGGTTATTTTATTTATTTATATTTCAAATGTTATACCCCTTCTCAGTTTCCCCTCCAAAAACTCCCTCTCCCGTATCCCCTTCCCCTTGCTTCTTTGGGGGTACTCCCCCACCACTACCTCCTCTCTGCTCCTATGATCCAGCCACCCTAATCTCTCTTCTGTCCCTTGATTATGCTCAGAGTTCCAGCATCATGCCTTAACTGCTGATATGGCCTCCATCTAGACTGTCCCTCCCAAGATGGCTGCCTGATTATCTTTTCATGTCCCTTAGACCTCTGCTCTAGTGGCTGACCCCCACCACCTCATTATAGGACCCTAAATGAAGCAAGCCGCACCTTTACCTGTTCCTCCCTGTGTTGTCATTTCACAGTACTTCACACCAGCTTCCTGAGCTCCAGAACTAGTTTCCTTTGGTGAATCCCTAGTGGTCTATATTCTTGGAGATAAGAGTTTAATGAATGAATTGGGGAAATAACATGATTACCTTTTTTTAAAAAAAAAAAAAAAAAAACTATTTTTGTTGCTATTTAGTTGTCTGCTGCTCAATCGGAAATCCCAAATCAATGTTTGCAATTTATTTTGACATCCCATGACATCACCTCATCACTTGCTAGTGCCTCAACATGGCCTCATTTAGCTTTCAGATTATTGTCTCAGGTCTAGTATCTGAAGTACTGAAATGTTTCCCCCAGAACCGGCGTGGTTGTCTTACGTTTGAGAGCCAGAGACTGCTGGGTGCTGTTTCTGTTTTCTCCTTTCCCCCTCCTCCTTAATGCACCTACTCTCAGAGATTCTAATTACTTCTTGGAGCGTTTACATCATTGGTTCTAGCTAACATTTCCTATTTTGCACCTCTTTAGTTAGTTTTGGGTCTCATCTTGCCATGTCCCACTATAGAAACTGAGGAATTAGCTTCCTCCCATGAGAAGTGCACACAGGGAATTCAGAGTTCACGTTTTCTGTCCACTTCCCTGTTTCAGTCACACATGTCAGAGTTTCCATGATTGGTCCACTTGGATGATTATAGAAGCTACATTCAGGCTAAACCAGGCAGTATGCTGTGCCCACGTTTCCATTTGCTTTTTCAAATAACAATAACAGTTGTACTATTTTTACATTTTATAGATGTTAGTCACTAATTTTTCTACACACCTTCCATCAAAGGCATGCATGTCTATTTTTGTCACCAGTATCCTTGTCCATCTGCAGCAAGCCAGCTGGGAGCCATTGTTTTGGGATTTTCCTGCACCATTGTGTCTGTAGTCTCTCCATTGCATTCTGAACGGGCCAGCTGGCTCCATGATGCTGTTGTACATTTCCTTTCTTAGTCAATTTCCTGCTTTTACTGAGGTACACGCTCTTGTAACTCTCTAAGGACATGATTATGCATGGCAATCTTTGAGTATCTGTAAGATTTCTGCTTTATTAGAATCATTTGAATGCGTTTATTAAACTATTATAGAATCATAACTTGAAATTTCATGTAGTTTCTTTCAGTTTGCATCTCTATTTACATTGGTCTCTGGACTTCACATTGGATGTTTCCCCAGAGTACTGGTTGTTCTTCATTCATGTTTTAAAAATCTGTGAAAAAGCTGATTGGGAGCTCTGTGTACATACCTGAGCCTGGAAACTGGGATTTGTGGAAGTATCTCAGACAGACCTTTACTTATATTTATCTTCCAATATCATGGCTTCAGATCTTTCCTCATGGGAAGGATGAAACTCCATCAAGGAATCACTTTGGGAAATCATTTCTGTAGTAGGATGTTTAAATTCCATTTCTTTAAATCATTTTTATGCATTGATGTTTACTTTCCTCCTCTATACTCCAAACAAGTGTAGGGATGCTGTTTGCCCACCCCCTGTGTACTTGAATGCTTGTCCGAATAGAGGGAAACAAAACCTAAGATCTACAGGCAGCATGGCTGAGCTCTGAGCATCCTGTTACTTGCAGAACACCACACCCAGCTGGACTGTGTTTGAAATTCCTCCAAACCCAGCAACCAATGTGATGACTGAGATGGTGGAAAGGAAAGGCTGCACCACACAGCATATGGGGTCATGAGACGAATGTTCAAATTCGTTCCACCTCATAGCAATTCTTAAATCTTGACTGCCATGTGTCTGCTCCCACCTTATGTCTCCCGAGGCTTGTAGTTTCTGACTACAAAAGATGTTAGAAGACAAGACATGAGGTCACACTCTGGTTGCTTCTAAATACAGAAAGAAGTCCATACACTAACTGGTTGACTGCACATGGTTTACTCATTCTATGCTACCCTTACATAAAGATGCAGAAAGAGGCAGTGGAGACCACTGGTCATCGCCTCCAACACCTCCTATCCGCCTTCTAGTTCCTTATAAATTATTTTGATTCTGAGAACACATTACCTATTCCTGTTCATAGTAGCATGAAATATGTATTTTCTTCTCTTGCTTTGCCTTGTGGGAAATTTGGATCCAAATTCAACTATTCCTAGTTCTTGGAGTTTCAACAGACTATAAATCTTTGTAGTGCACTGTCTGCATTTGGAAAATGGAGTCCTACTGCAAAACCAAGTAGGTAATTAGCAGAGTCTGTGTTTGTATCTGCACAATGAGTGATGGAAACATTTCCTGCGCTCCTGTAGCTAGAAGGCATTTTAAACCAGAAACCACCAAGCAGCTGAATTCAGTCATTAATTACTGTAAATGAAAAGGCTTGCATCCCTGGGAGTACAGCATGTCCTACTTCAACCAAGCTTTTAGTGCTATTATATCCAATAGTGAGCCATTCAAATCCTTTTTAAAAATAGGGATATCAGTTACCAAGTGAGTTGCTATTTATTTCTTAGAATTGTTTCTGCATTCTGAAAAGTGTTCACAAAGCCTTGTGCAGAAGCACTCACCCTTCACTAGTCATAACTCAAGCAATTAATTGCATTTTGATGCCAGTAATAACACAGTTTTAAAAAGCCAGATGAGTAAGAGCACACCAACTGGTTGTCCAGCACCAAACAGAATGTCCTGAAAACATATCCACAAGGAACATTATACAGACTCAACGAGCGATATTTAAGACTGTCTGTACACATACATATATGCATGCAATAACAATTAGTAAAGAAAAAAGAGGCCATGAAAATGAAAGAGAGTGGGGAGGGCTCTGAGAGAAGGTTCAGAGGGCAGAAGAGGAGGGAGAACTGTTATAACTCTATTATAATCTCAAATACAAAAAAATTAAGTCAAATGATTAAGAATGTAGAAACTTTAAATCCATAAATAATTAAGAAAGAGCCATTATAGTTACACAAAGATAGAGTTTTTTTCTCAAGTTACTTTTTAAGCAGCAGTGGAGAACTGGCTCAGTTGTTAAGAACGTGTACCAGTCTAGTAGAGGGTGGAGCTAAGCTCCCAGTACACACATTGGACACAGTCACAACTGCCTGTTGCTCCAGCTCCAGGTAGTCCCAATGTCTCTGGCCTCCTGGCCTCTGCGAGAACCTGTGCTGACATGCACATGGCCATACCAAGATATGCTCAAGCACTCCTAATTAAAAGCAACAAAGTAAAACCACTTAACAGTACTCTTCAAGGTATTTAGAGTGACTACGTACACTAGGAATAGCCTAAGACTAACATTTCATTTCATATGTTAAAGCTTCCAAGGAACAATTAAGAAAATCCACAGAGTCAGTGAACTCTGTGAAGTATAAAGAAGGCACAGTGACATGTTTACCTTACACATAGAGCAGGGTCTCCACTTGCTGTGCAGCAGCCTCTCACCTGTCACACACAGGAGGAGGACAGACTTCCAAAATTTTCATTTGCTCAACATTGATTCTAAGGCGGAGAACTATACTCAGTGTGGCTCTGTGGCTTGTGGTCCTGGGAGAGGTGTCTGTACCAAGCGACTATGGTCTCTTTAGAAGGACATGAGTCTGGGCTGAGAATGCTCATCCCCTGAGGGACAGTCTGTAAGGTGGGCAGCATAACTACAAGTCAAACTATTTTTCTAACAGGTATTCAACGGCATTAGAAGCAACTCCCCCCAACTACAGAAACTGTGCAGCCGTGTGAATGTGACCAATGAGTTCAAATCTTCAGGAAACACGATGAAAGTGGTATTTTTCACTGATGGCTCCCGGCCATATGGAGGCTTCACTGCTTCCTACACCTCCAGTGAAGATGCAGGTAATGTAGGATGCTGCAAACTCACTCCTTGGGGTCAGACTCACCCAGTATCCCCACAAACACTACCCCAAGCAGCCAAGCCTTCTGTTTTCTCTGCAGTGATCAAAAGTATACCCACAATCTTCAACACAAGAGCAACATCTGGAACAAATAGAACATCTGGTTAAGGGGTACAAGATCTGGGAGGAGGAGCAACCATTGTAGTTTCAGGGGGGGAACCCTTGCATTTTGATTTTTTTAAAAAAAGATTTATTTATTTATTTATTTATTTATTTATTTATTTATTTATTTTATATGAGTATACTGTTGTTCTCTTCAGACACACCAGAAGAGGGCATTGAATCCCATTACAGATGGTTGTGAGCCACCATGTGGTTACTGGGAGTTGACCTCAGGACCTCTGGAAGTGCTCTTAACCACTGAGCCATCTCTCCAGCCAATGACTTTTTTTTTTTAAACAACAAAATTTTATTAGATTACTTTCTAGCACGATTCCATGTAAAGACACTGTTAGAAGTGACTCTGAACCCACACTAGCTGATTCATTATTTTGTGTTAAAGAAAACATTTACCTTTTAGGGTTATAACTTATTACCAAAGATTAATTAATTTCTAATAAAACTGAATATATGTCATTATTTTTTGTTCATCTACTTATATGTGTATTTTCAGTGAAAATAATAAAGGGGTTGCATTTAATACAGATTATCCCCAAATTAAGCAACATGTAGCCTGGGTTTAAAGTATCCCCTTCCTTTTGGGGTTGCTGTTATTTTCCAAGGGTTTTGAATTTCAGGAAGAATGAAAATAAACATATCTTTAAATTTTTAAAATTTATTTTATCGGTATAAGAGACATTTGTTACCATATTAAAAATAGTGGGTTTGTCAACACTTTAGTGTTATATTACCTATTTTATGCAGATAAATTGTTGAACCAAATGGGAAATTGCTCATGAAAAGCCACTAGGACCTAGCAGCAGCTTGTGCATTTTTCTAAATTAAGCATTAAACGAATAATATGCCCAGTTTTGGAGAAACTGATGCACAGCCAAACCACAGCCATCTTCACCATTCCCGAAGGGAAATAAAGGAACTTCGACGTGCGCACTTTTCCTTCATAAACCCAAAGGCATTTCTCCTATAGTTTTCATGCTCTTTGTCTACAAGCCTGACTACACCTAGAAGAGCTCATTGACACAACGTTTATTCTGTCACTCGCTGTGCCTTGATTGTTGGAGTTGTCTGTTATGACATGGCTCTTACTACTCTTCTCTGCCTTTTGTCGCCTTAGTGTGTGGTGGAACTCTTCCAAGTGTCTCTGGTGGAAACTTTTCTTCTCCTGGCTATAATGGAATTCGTGATTACGCAAGAAATCTAGACTGTGAATGGACTCTCAGTAATCCAAATCGGGAAAATTCATCCATAAGTATCCATTTTCTAGGACTTTCCCTTGAAAGTCATCAAGACTGTACATTTGATGTCCTTGAGTTTCGAGTAGGTGAGTTCAATGAAATAACATGCTTTCTCATTTATCTGCATAGTCTTCTTATTCTTGGACAATGCAAATGGCTACTATCTCTGTACAGAAGATACGAAAGAGCTTTGTCGGTGCAATGCTGAAATCCTGCGTTCCCATGTAGGAAGCATGACCTATGAACTGTGAATGAAGCAGGTCCTTAGCAAGCAAAGCCTTCTATCTCAGGTTTCCTGTGTGGGAGGTTCACCCGAGTTTGGTTCCTGAGAGTCTCAGTCCTATCAGTGTGCTCCACTGGTCCTATGAGATTAAGCCCAGTGTGGTCAGACTGCCAGTAGTTTCCAGAACCTGAGGGATTCACAAAAGGTGGCTCAATTCTTTTTAGGCCTTAGAAGTTTAAAAACCCTCCACAGCATACCAATGAAGAGAAGCACGTGGGGCTATTTGGGAAATTATCCTCAAAGACATCTTTCATCGTTTTTAATGATACAAAAGGATCAAGGCATATTGGATGAACCAAGCTTCTCCTAAGATTTAAAAAACAAAAACAAAAACAAAAAACCAACTCTGTGTTCATGAACAGTTGATTCCAGCTCCTCATTACAGTTCAGGCATAGATGATATAACTCTGCTGTCCCCGGTGTCATCCTGTTGCTAGCTTCCCAGAACATAAGTATGTAGACAACAGATGAAGAAAGTATTATAGGTGACCTATACTGTTAAATGATGGTTGCATTCTCCTTAATCCCCAGTTCTAAAGAAGAGAAGGATGAAAGCAAAATGTAGTGGACAGCTATAATAATCAGTGGTGGCTGTCTGTTTTGATTATTGCCATTTGGTTATTATTAACATCTTTTATTTTAGGGGAGTGATTCTTCAAAGACCTCCCATAAACTTTTGGATGGTAGAGACTAGGATAAAATACAGAGGAGAAAAACAGTCTTAATGTGACTATATACATGCTATTAAATAGCAAGTTAGAATCATTTGTTTCTATACAGAAAATAATATTTTAATATATTTTAATATCATATGTAGTGGTTATAATATTGTAGTGTTGTCAGGCTATGAAGCAAGTTTAAGAAATCAAAAGGGTTAAAGAATGTGTTTCACGAGCCGGGCGTGGTGGCGCATGCCTTTAATCCCAGCACTTGGGAGGCAGAGGCAGGTGAATTTCTGAGTTCGAGGCCAGCCTGGTCTACAAAGTGAGTTCCAGGACAGCCNGGGCTATAGAGAGAAACCTTGTCTCAAAAAAGCCAAAAAAAAAAAAAAAAAAAGAACGTGTTTCACCTCTAAAAGTTTAAAGATAATTTCCATTCAGTCTTCATAGCAGCTCCATACCAAGGCCAAAATTGAGAAGACCTGAGCAGTTACCCATGTTCTCTTTTGAGAAGACAGAGTTTTTATTAAGGGCTATGATATGATATGATATGATATGATATGATATGATATGATATGATGTGGTAACAGATCAGGGATTTTTGCAAGAGAATTATCCCAGTTCTCTAAGGCAAATGCGTCTGAAAGTGGACATGGCCATTCGGGAATGCTCTCCATGAAATGCTGGTAAGCACTTACTCCCTCTGCCTCTTGCCATACCATTCATGGAAATAAGGAGGGTGGCTGTATATTCGATTTCAGTCGGGTAAATTCAATTTTCTCTTTATTCCTCCTGATTTACAGGTAGATAGTAGAAATATTCTCTTCCATTGATTTATAAGGTCAGGGGTGTTCTTCTGACAGGATAAATTGGAAGCAGATAAATATGCACTCTCCAGGAACTCTGCAAATATTAATCATATTTCTGGGAGAAGCAATTGTCATGAAACCTATTCAACTCAACACTGGCAGGTCTTGGCCTATGTGCCAAATGTTCTTCTGTTCATTTTAGATAATCAAATGCAAAGAAGACTCTTAAGAAGCTCAGGCAATTATCACCTTTATCCTAAGAGCATACTTACTTATTATCACTGTTGGCATTACATTTCTTCTTCCTTTACAAAGCACAAAGCTCAAGGAAGTATTATGTTGGTTGCAACTCTGTTTAGATATGTGAAAGTATGTATGAAGACACAAGCTGGAACAGATTGGCACTGATAACAAAGATGTCTCTACATCCAAACAGCATGTCTGAGAACTCTGTCCAGTGCAATTGGCAATGATTATATAGGATTTTTTTTTAAAATGTCTGCTACTGTACCTGGATTGAAATACATCAAGGAGTGCTTTTTCTTATTTTTATTATTTGGTCCTGTTAATTTAAGGTATTTGTCCAAACCCTGTAACCATGTCACTTGCTATACTGTTTTATTCAGGTAATGCTGATGGACCCCTAATAGAGAAGTTTTGCAGCCTGTCACCACCAAGAGTGCCCTTGGTCATCCCCTACCCTCAGGTGTGGATACACTTTGTCAGCAATGAACGTGTAGAATATACTGGATTCTATGTAGAGTACTCCTTTACAAGTAAGTCCTGAAACATACCACATATAAATATATAGATTCATGTCTAGGCATATAATGGTTTCATTGTTAATTTCAATGAAATTTTCCAGGTTAAATTTTTAACCAGTTGTTATTGATATCAAGAAAAGAATTTTACGGTTTTTTAAATATATTTTCCTTTATTCTGGAGACCCCACTATATTCTTATGGTTTTAATACTTTGATTCTCGTTCATTTCTTTGTGTAGACAATTGTGTCTTATTCAAACTGCATTCTTTTCATTTTGTTTTATATGGTTTGGTTTAGTTCCCATGTTTGGTCAGCTTGCATTGACATATTTTCTCTTGTAAATCAATCTTGAATTTTTAGGATAAATTCTACATGGTCCCAGTTTATGTTTTATTCAGATTACTGAATATTACTTATAATTTGTGTTGGATATACATGTGTGATGTTCAGAGTTTGTATGTAGAAATTCAACCTCAGGTAGGTAGCACAACTTCTTGTCTGGGTTCACAGATGATTTTTTTTTCTGGCCCCTTTCACTAACATGGTAATTCTTTCAGATTTGTGAAAATGTTCCCTTGTGTGAAAGTCTAAAGTTATTCCTCCTATGCCATGTGGTTGCTGGGAATTGAACTCAGGACCTCTGGAAGAGTAGTCAGTGCTCTTAATAACTGAGCCATCTCTGCAGCCCCCCATGTCTTGGTCTTAACTCTCAGTCAGCCACACTTTCTGTTTGGCACTGCTCCTCTGTGTCTGAGTGCGCTTCTTGTTTACAGATTTTCAGAAACTCACTTTTCCCTCTGTCGAGTTTGACTGTGATCAACACGTTTTGCTATAGTTTTGTATATTTTTCTTTGTGTAATAACAAAATTCATGGTTGAAGGAAGGAATAAGCTCAAACATAATCTTCATGTGCAAACTTTTCACCCGTCCATTGTTTTTCATCCTATTGAAAGAAGAATTGGGCAAAGAAACAGTGTTGATTAAATTGAACAGAAGACCATATGATGATACAGACCTGTACCATCTTTTCAACCTGCTATAATTATCTACCCTTTGAAACCCAAGTACTTGTTATGAAATGATGATATATTTGATTGTGGGGCAGATAATTTCTTCAGGGTACCTATATTCTCATGGTCAGGTGTTCTCAAGCAAAGTAATGTTATTTATACTTTCTATAGCACATTCTTAGCTACATACTATGGATAATTAGTCTCCATTACAGTAAAGACAATCTCCTTGATCCTGTTGAGGCTGTCTTTACTGTGGAAATCTGTCTGACATACACCGTTTGGAAGGCAGTTCATTTGCTCCTATTCTTCTAGCCAACTTTGATCTTGTTCAGGTTTGTATTCACGAGTGACTGCTTGATTGATCGTATTTTTACCAGAAAGTTTGATGATAATAATTAAGAATTTTGTCAGTTCTGTGAGTTTTTTCTTCTCTCTTATTAGAGGTTTGTAAATCTAATTTCAGACTGTGGTGGAATACAGACAGGTGAGAGTGGAGTGATCTCAAGTCCTAACTATCCAAACTTGTACAGCAGATGGACCCAGTGTTCATGGCTACTAGAAGCCCCAGAAGGGCACACCATCACTGTGAGTTCTTACAGCTGGGCTAAATGTTGACAGGACCGAATCAGGGAAAGTGTGTGTGTGTGTGTGATTGTGTGTGTGTGTGTGTGTGTGTGTGTGTATACGTGAGTGTACTGTGAGAGTATATGTGTATGTAAGTGTGTAAGAGTGTATAAGAGTGTGAGTGTATGTGTGAGTGAGTGGGGTGTATGCATACATGTGCATGTGTGTATGAGTGTATGTGTATGTGAGTGTGTGTGTGAATGGATAAGAGTATGAGTATATATGTATTTATGAGTGTGTGAGAGTAGAAGAGTGTTAAAGAATGTGAGTGCATGTGTGTGTGAGTAGGTGTCTATATGCATGTGCATATGAGTGTATGTGTATGTGAGTGTGTGTGAATGCATAGATTGTGAATGTATGTGTGGTTATGAGTGTGTGTCAGTGTAAGAATGTGTAAGAGTGTGAGTGTTTGTGTGTGTGAGTGGGTGTGTTCATGTATGTGCATGTGTGTGTATGTGTATGTGAGTGTCTGTGAATGGGTAAGAGTGTGAGCATATGTGTCTTTAAGAGTGTTTATAAAAGCCAGGCAGTGGTGGCACATGCCTTTAATCCCAGCACTTGGGAGGCAGAGGCAGGTGGATTTCTGAGTTCCAGGACAACCAGGGGAACAAAGAAACCCTGTCTCAAAAAACAAAAAACAAAAAACAAAGACCAACAAATAAAAAAGAGTGTTTGTAAAAGTGTGTAAGAGTGTGAGTGTATGAGCATATGTGTGTGTGAGGGTGAGTGTGTGCATGTATGCCATGACTGTGTGTGTGTGTGTGTGTGTGTGTGTGTGTGTGTGTGTGTTTGTGCCTGTACCTGTATAAATAAGCGAACAGACTTTGCATTTATAATCAAATATATTTTTCTATAAAATTCTTTGTTTAAAGTACATATTTTCATCTACAATTAATGTGAAGAATGTTATCTTTTCTCATTAGTAAAAATTAGTAGAAGATAATTTAGCCTCCAGGAAAGAGGTGGATTCAGTAATGACAGGAGCTGTCACTTTAGCCTAAATGACTGCACTTCTTGGACAAAACTAAACTGTTTTTAAATTCACAAGAGGACTTTCACTAAGGAAAACAGTGTGGACATGAGAGAATGAAAGAAGAACCAGAAATAGAAACCATGTGACTTACAAGGGAATGAATCGTCTGTAGAAAACACGCCTGCCTGGAGGCGGGGTGACTCCTTACAGCTCAGGGGCCTCATTATGCCTTTTCTCTTCTGCAGCTCACATTTAGTGACTTTAATGTTGAGGATCATCCAACTTGCACTTCAGACTCAGTCACTGTCAGGAATGGTGACTCTCCTGGATCACCCATCATAGGACGATACTGTGGACAGTCAGTCCCTGGGCCAGTACAGTCTGGTTCCAACCAACTTGTAGTAAATTTTAACACAAACAATCAAGGGCAAAGTCGTGGATTTTATGCAACATGGAACACAAATACTTTAGGTAAAAAGAAAAAAACTATATCTTCTCTATACTTAACCTTTTTTTTTTTTTTTCAGTGAATTTTTTTTTCTTAACTAGTTTAAGTGTAGTCATTCCTGAAGAGGAGTGGGTTCCAGGACTCCACTCAGTACCCAAATCTATGAGTGCTGAAGTTTCTTGTGCAAAATGATGTAGTACTTGGGTGTAATATATGAATGTCCTCCAGAAAACATTATCTCTTTAGATATTTGTAGTCCATAATAAAATATATATGTGATGTATATAGTTGCTACATATCATATTGTCCAGGAGACAGTGATACGAGACAAACAGTCTTACTCTTAGCAAACAGGAAGAATTTTCAAAGAGTTAAGACAGGGTCTGCATTATGAAGAGTCTTGATTGATGTATCGTCTCTGGAGATATGGCATGTTAATGGGTAGTTTGAAGGAAAAAAACAGATGTTCTTTGTGTTTTAAAATAAAAATAAAAGCTGCTATGGATTCTGAATCAAAAGAAGACAAGGGATGTGTTTTTAAAAATAGCATTGTACCTATGAAATATGAATATTATGAAAGGTCTCAGAAACTATAGGTGCTTGTATTGGATAGTTATTCAGGATTTTAGTAAATCCTAACCATCCCAGGACAATTCTTCACCACAGAGTTGGTTAAGATGAAGAGCTCTGTAGAATGAGTCCTACTCCTCATTAAACCATTAGCTTTCCCTGAGCTCACCATAGAGTTGCAGAACCGTTGGCCCCAGAGCAAAAGATCATGCAATGCCCCTTAATTTAATTTCACTCTGTTCTGAATTCATACTTTTCTTTGTCATCTCTTAGGTATGTGATTTAAGCTTATGAAAATAATCCTAGACTTTTCTTTCTTTATATCCCTATGAGTTACTCAGAACCATAAATCAGTTTCAATATGAATGAGCGAGACTACTAAGTAGGAGGACCTTCTCCAGTTTTTTTTTTAAACAAAAAAACAAAAAAAAAAAAAACATTTTTTTTTTAGTTCACTGTGGTAAACTAAAATATCAAAGGCCCATAGATGTGTACTCTCATGTGTTAGTGTTAGGGAAATGCAGAGTGGGTGTGGTCTGGCTATCTACCTACTACACAGTCTTAAGAGAGTAGAAAGGATGGATTGGAGCTGAATGGGAGCAGACTATCTACTATGATTTGAAGGCTCAGATCAAACGACTTCAGGTGGGTGAAGTGTGGGTCTACCAAAATGGCGATAGTCATCCACTTAAAACCCTTCACATAACGGGCTCCTGCTTATGCCATGCCCCAAAGATGAGTCAGATGTAAGAAAAGATGAGTTATGATCTCACATGTAGAAATGTTCTCTAGCCATCTTTGGTTTCCAAAGTTGATATTTTATCTTGAAGATTGATTTTTTTCCTTCTGGAAAATTTCCAGGTTGTGGTGGAACACTTCACTCAGATAATGGTACAATCAAATCTCCTCATTGGCCTCAGACATTCCCAGAAAACAGCAGATGCTCCTGGACAGCTGTCACTCATGAAAGTAAACACTGGGAGATTAGCTTTGACAGCAATTTCCGAATCCCCAGCAGTGACAGCCAGTGTCGGAACAGCTTCGTGAAGGTTGGTGTACACCTTTGTTTAACTCGTTTTGTGAATGGAAGCATTTTGACTACAGAGGACTGGAAGACATTTCTCAAAGAGAAGAGGGTACAGTTTTCTTGCTTGAATTGTTTAGATGTAAAATGAAGAAACCTCAGCTGTTAGAAAGTAAGATTTGAACCCTGGAGTACACATAGTCCTGTAGCCTTCCATCTGATGATCAGGGCAGAGTGACTAAATTAAGGACATTTTTCTCTGACCTTCTTAAATTGTCATGAGCATTGATGGATGGTTTTTCCTTTCCTATTTCATTTCTTCCTTCTCTCCTTCCCCTCCATCCTTGCTCTTTCTCTTTCTGTTCCTATTTTTGTCTTCCTATCCAAAAAGAAAGTACAGTACAAATAGTATAAGTCTCATCACAAGGCAAATTTAATATATGCTATGAAAATTACAGATTGGAGTAGCTAATGTCAACCTTTATTCTGAACATTAAGAGTCTCAGTGGTAAAACACCCATGAAAGACCCACTAAAAACGATGGCCGACAGGAAGGTAGACAGGCAGCTATTCTCTAAAGTAGCGTCTCTGCTCACACAAGATTGATTGGCACTTTCCACTTACATGACCATAACTGTATTGTAAGTTCACTTTAGCTGTGCTATCTTGCATATAGTCTCATGGGGAGACTATGCCTTTTAGTGGAGAGACCAATAAGCTCAAGTCCCATTAGCAGGGAATATATTTATCTCTGTCATACTTAACACCCACATGTATTTTTAATATTCAATTTAATATTTTGGCTCAAACTATAAATTGAAGAGACTGATCCCTACCTCAGTAGAGTTGTTTTAAATATTAGAAGTAAAATGACATAATCGCATAAATACTACCTAGTACTTTGGAATATAAAAATTGCCTAATGAATGGAAATGCCCTTTTAAAAATCAATGTTATTATTTCCTATTATCTCCCAAATTGTTTTATATTACATTGATCTATTCTTCGTGTTTAAATAAAAGTCTAATACTTACAAAATATGCACATAGTAAAATAGGTTTAATGTACACTCCCCTCATTTGCATCTTCCCATGAAATAAGAGGGCTCTCTTTTCACAAGATGAGTCAATTCAGTGCACAAGCTTCAGCGAAGTCTTCTTAGTTTCTGAATGGAAAAAAGTTAATCTAGGAAACCAACTTGGGATCATAGAAGTTCCTCTGACAGGGTCATATAAGCCTAGGGCCAGCCCAAATTGAGACCAATTAGTAATATTGCCAAAATAAGTAACAGAAGAAACACTCTCACTGAGTGTGAGACTTCTCATTGGCAAGATTATAACTGTGCTATGAGCTCATTTTTATTCCAAAGAATGCTTCTGTATAGACAGAAGTCATGAGTAAAGGACCCAGGGATAGCAAACTCCGTGGAGTGAGCAGGTCCTTGGTGACTTTGAGTCAGAGTCTATTTTCTTTGTAGAGACAATAGGGAAGGTAGAGAGAATGGTCAAAGTCCAAAACCCTTCTTTGTTCTAAAAATCAGAGATGTTCTTCAGATGCCCTTTTAGGGTACTAGTAGGGAAATCCTACTGGACACTTCCTCTTTGATGGAGAAAAACACAGAGGTGAAAACACATGACTGGATCTCTGTAGATCTAGGAAGCATTAACTAGAGTAGAGCTGACTTTACACACGCATCATCCTAGCATTCAAGAGGCAGAGGCAGGAGGACGATGGTGCCCAACTCAGTCTTGGTGGCATAAGAAGTTTGAGGACAGCCTGATCCATATGAGACACTGTCTCAAAAAATAAAAGGAAGGAAATACAAGTAACATCCCAGAAGGCCCATAAAAACCAAGGTGAAAAAAAGTGCACCACAGGTCTTGAGAAAATCCAATTACCATTAGAAACAGAGCCCAGGAATATGTGCAAGAGTGTGCACTGAACATAAACACATGACATTGTTCTGAAATAAAACATGGAAATAGGACTCATAGCCTACTAACATAAAAAGTAATATGCTTAGGTCACACGAAAGAGGAACCCATCATAAACAAACAAAGACTATTAAACTTTGAGAGAGGAAAACTAATCAAGTTATGTCAACCCTGGGATGTTGGACAAGTGTGGCAAAGATGTTAATACTGCTGTCATCAAACCTTCTCAGGAGTCACCAAAGAATCCTTTAAAGCCTTGTCATGACAAATAAGTCATAAAAATTTCTTGACAAAGAAACGGTGTTACAATGAGGAACTAAAAGCAAATTATAGAACTAAAAAGTACAATAGAAATAACTATTTAACCTCAATAGTTAAGTAGAAATGACAGATGGCAGAATCAGTAATTTTGAGGAAAGAACAGACATCACTGCTTGGACCAATAAAGAGAAAATCAACTTCAAAATAGCAATCAAACATGATCAGAGCCTTAGGGGCCCATGAACAATAACAAAATACCCAACAGTTCTATCACTGTACTTTTAGAAGGAAAGAAAGCAATTCAACTGACAGATAGTCAAAGAAATAGTTAAGTTCTGAAATAAAAGAATTGTCAGCAACAAATTTAGCATCTTGAAAATGATTTTTAATGTACAAGGGAGAATTTAAAAATTCTCATACAAAAGGAAACTAATAGAAAATATCTGTCAGGTACTTACCATTAAAGATTGTTTAAGGGAACGTATTCAAACTAGATAGAATGGTGTGGGGAGGAATCATGGAGTACAAGGAAGAAGGAGGGAACCAAGAACTGAGCAGAAATGTGTGCATCAGTTAGAGAATAGCTTCCCATAGAAGTTTATGGCTTATATTTAGTAATTTAAACGAAAGAATGCAATGGTGTCTGTATTAGTCAGGGTTCTCTAGAGTCACAGAACTTACGGATA
>NC_034592.1:1212725-1249916 GCF_900095145.1 Mus pahari | reverse complement strand
TCTTCTTGGGTGAATTTGCTTCCTTTAGTTCTAGGGCTTCTAGGTGGTGTACATGTGTTTTAAATAACTTAGTTATACCAAGTAAAATAGTCAGCTTATTGGAGCCCATACAAGTAGGTTGAAAGAAAAATATATAAAATGACAAACCATGGAAATATTAATTTAAAAATATCAGTACTGGTCATATTAACACCTACTAAATTGGAATTCAAAGCTAAAAATGAAGTGCTGTAGAATGAAACAATCAGTCTACCAGGAAGAAGAAATGAATCTAAATGTTTATCCATGAAGAAATAGAACCAGGATAGATGAGAACGAAAACTAGACAGAACGTTTATCTGAAGCTAGCTTTTCAGTCAGGTTATGGTTTCCACACTTGCTCTCCTCATTCTCTCACCAGTATCTCATCCAGCTAGACAGCTCACCAGGATGCAAGTGAGCTCTGAACCCATGACTCATTAGGATACAATGGGTGGATGTGAACGAAGCCATACATCAGCAGAAGCATATACATTTCAGATCTTTTTGTCTTATACGGGGACAGACCACATGCTAAGATTAAAAAAACAAACAAACAAAAAGACCTCAACCAATCAAAGAACTAAACTGCAGAGAGCGTTTTCTCTGATGGGATAAGAGATAAAGGCAAACTACAAAGCAATAGGAGAGAAAGAGCTGGCCTTCCACAGGTCAGAGCAAGCAGTCAGCTAAAACAACCAGCCAGAGGGGATGGAGAAATCAAGTCTTTAACTGCCTTCTGAAATAGCACAATCAAGAGGCGAAAGGGGCAAAAAACATGGGTTCTTCCCATCTCACTTTTTGATAAGTACCTGGTGAGGGTCAAGTGGTCAGCATAGAGGGAGGACGGATGTATGCTGTCTGAGCCCCAATGAAGGTAGAAAATATTCAGTACTGAGCTAAGAGTGGAGGAAAAAACATTTTCTTTCTTTCTTTCTTTCTTTCCTTTCCTTTCCTTTCCTTTCCTTTCCTTTCCTTTCCTTTCCTTTCCTTTCCCTTTCCCTTTCCCTTTCCCTTTCCCTTTCCCTTTCCCTTTCTCTTTCTTTCTTTCTTTCTTTCTTTCTTTCTTTCTTTCTTTCTTTCTTTCTTTCTTTCTTTCTTTCTTTCTTTCTTCTTTAGTGGATATTTTCTTCATTTACATTTCAAATGTTATCCCCTCTCCTAGTTTCCCCTCCAAAAATCCCCTCCCCCTAACTAGCCCTCCCCCTCCCCCCTGCTCACCAGCCAATCCACTTCCAGTTCCTGGCCCTGCCATTCCCCTACACTGGGGCATAGAGCCTTCACAGGACCAAGGGCCTCTCCTCCCATTGATATCTGACTAGGCCATTCTCTGCTACATATGCAGCTGGAGCCATGAGTCTCGCCATGTGTACTCTTTGTTTAGTGGTTTAGTCCCTGGGAGCTCTGGGGGTACTGGTAAGTTCATATTGTTGTTCCTCCTGTGGGGCTGCAAACCCCCTCAACTCCTTGGGTCTTTTCTCTAGCTCCTCCATTGGGTACCCTGTGCTCAGTCCCATAGATGGCTGTGAGCATCCATTTTCAACTCCCTCCCTTCCCCTCACAGAGAGGTCTTGGCAAAGATGCCTGAGAATGCCTCCATCTGAGGGCTGCTGAAAAAGAGACCTCCCAGGGTGCCTGCCCTAGGAATGCACCTATGTGGGAGAGTGTACTTGGCCACCAGGGCCTGAGCCCAGTATAGCAACTCACTTCAGAGACTGGAACACGCTGGCTGTGGAAAAGTTTTAGGAGGAAGGCGCACACAGGACTTGTCAGGGAAAGCTTTCGTTATTGCCACTGATCAGTCGTGAAAAGTCAGAGGGGATTTTGGCAAAGAAGACCTCCTCAAATCTCTAAATACACTGACATTAAGCACTTAAAATAACCCATGGTTCAAAGATGACGTCTCAGAGGATGTTCAAAAGCACTCAGAAGGGAATCAATGAAAATAAGACCAATCAAGTATATGGATTATGGCAAAAACTCTGTTGAAACGTGACTTGATAACATTAAAGACTTTGTGTACATTTTAAAATAAACTTAAAGCCAACAGTCAAGAAAAATAACAATGACAATAAAAATCCACGAATTTGACAACATGAATATGACATAAAAAAGCCAATAAAATTGATAAATTTATTGCAAGTCTGACAAAAATCCAAAGTTTAAGCACAAGTCACCAGTATCAGATAGGGTTGAGTTAAGAGACACCTGCATGTTCCTGAAGCTCCGAAGATTGTTAGAAGGTACTATGTACAGCATCCTTGGCTCATTTTCTTCAGTCACTTCCTACCAAACCAAATAAGATGACTTTCATGCCCAAATGCCTTTAGAAGGCCAGCTCACCTAAAATAGACCAATCAGAAGTAACCAGATCGATCCTTAAAACTTCTCTGCTCAGCTCTACAGAACCAAACACAATCTTCTTACAGCAACCAAAATGAGATAAGCCACTCAAAAACCAGGTTTAAAAATTATTCTCAAAAAAATCCCAGATTTGTATGTGACTTATTTAATCATGAGTTTTTTATTGAGTGCAGTTATTTTCAAGCCTAAACACGGTAAAATATTGACAGGTGAAAACTGTTAGTACTAAGTCATGTTTTGACTCCAACAGGTCTGGGAAGGAATGTTGGAGACCAACGATACCCTGTTATCCACAAGCTGTGGGAATGTGGCTCCAAGTCCCATTGTCACATTAGGAAACATTTTCACTGCTGTCTTCCAATCTGAGGAGATGCCAGCCCAGGGCTTCTCTGCCTCCTTCATTAGCCGTAAGTAATCTAAACTGTTGAGGAAGGGTGGGGAATAGAGGAAGAGGCACATCAAGATTGGCTTGATAGGGAAGAAACACTGGAAAGCCAACTAATTCTGAAGGGATATCCTTCCGTTATAGTCAGTGAGATACAGGCCTGGCTGTCCATTTCTGCATCTTGATAAGGCAGAGGCAGGGAAAATTGGAATGTGAAATTAGTTTAGAGGTTGTCATCTGTGTTCTTTCTTTACATGAACTATATTTAATTTTTGATAATTTATCTTCTTAAAACATAAGATTTGAAGTGTATTGTGTGGCAAAATATCTACTACTTAGCATCCTCATGATATTCTAAAACATTTTTATTTTGCACACATGTTGACTTAGGGATCAAAGACTCCTTAGTGCTCTCCTTCCATTTGAAGTGTCTAGTATCTCTAGAGACTTCATAAAATGGAAGTCGTATCTTTTTATGAAATAGGTGTTACAGGTGATAATGAGTATCCTGATGTTGGTCTTTATTCTCCTGTAGGATGTGGACGTACATTCAATAGCTCCACAGGTGATATCTTCTCTCCAAACTTCCCAAAGCACTATGACAACAACATGAACTGTAACTACTACATAGATGCTGCACCTCAGTCTCTGGTCATCCTGACTTTTGTGTCCTTTCATTTGGAAGGTATATTCATTTTTCAACAAAGTAATGTTAAACATTAAAAAAATCATATATGTATAGTGTTGACAAAGGGCTTTAATAAAGGTTTCGGTAAAGAGATAGGTTATGGCTATGTGAAGCTAGTTAAAATATCTAATAACATATTTACAATGTCTTGATCATGAGAATATGTAATCTATTCTCTTAGCAATGTTAAACTATATAATGCATCCTTATTAATATAATCTTTATGCTATACAGAAGATTTTCTGAAGTTATTCTTTTTTCACAATAAGGATAAGTACTGTGATCTTTGATAGACATCTCCGTTTCCTTACATTTAGTAACCAGTGTTCTGCTCTACAAGTTTAGCTGTGTTAGGTTTCACAGAGAAATGGGAATGTGGGCAAAGTTTTCCTGTGTCTGGTTTCTTTCATTTAGCATAATGCTTGGAAGTCTATCCATGTCGTGGCCAACTACAGTATGTCCTTCTTTGTAAGGACAGGACAGTATTCTGCTGGGTTCATTCATCTGTCTGTCTATTTGTCTGTCTGTCTATGTCATTCTCTTGATTCACCAGGCAAAGGACATTTAGGTTAGCTTCATATCTTGTCTATTATAGATAATCATGGAACAAACATGGAAGGATAGATTGGTCTTCATTTCCTCGGGGTGTATGCCCAGGAGTGGAGTTACTGGATAATATCATCTGTCTATTTTTAATATTTTTAGACAGCTCTCTTTTCCATAATGGCTGAACCAATTTAAATACCCATGTGTCCATCATTACTCAACTCTTATCTTTTGAAAATATCCAATGGTTCAGTTTATCTCAAGCAAATTACAAATAATAAAGCAATTAATGGTAGAAATGTAGGCAGAGTGGTCTAAAACCTCTACTTGAAGATAGTAATAAACATCTTCTGAAGTGTAATGGAAGTGGAAATAAAATTACATCCTTTTATCTCCATACTGAGGACAGAACTTGGGGCCCTGATGCATGAGCGGCAAGCACTCTACAACCAAGCTGTAGCCACGCCCTGCCATGTTTTATTGTGAAACAGGGTCTCATTAAGTTGCGCAAGCTGGTCTTGAATTTTGATGTAAATCAGCATGCCTATTACTCCTGCTTCACTCTGCAGAGAAGCTGAGGTCATAGACCTGGCTTCCTTCTTTTTTTTTTTTTTTTAAACCCTAAGTACCATTTTATATATTCCATGCAGAACTGAAAAAAAATACAATAACTTTAAAATCATAGGCACCACATAAAATTGCTTAAAGAAAATACATCTGAAGCCCGTTATGTTTTAACAGAGCATCTTATTTTTCAGGCACAGGTGATTGGACTAAGGGATGGATGTACACCGAACTTGGCAAGTGATCTGCCAATCACTATGTGCCCAGGCCTATTTCACTTTTTGTTTTGAGATAGAGTCTGGCTAAACTACTCACGTTGGCCATGAACTTGCTTATTGACTTGGTTGGCCTCAAACTTGCAAAAATGCCTCCTTAGACTCCCAAGTAGCTGGGATTTCAGGCCTGTGCCATCAGGCTAGGCCCATAGCTTTTAATGTATTCATTTGCATCTATTCTCAGTACACATGCATGTAAACACATACCTACAATCTTTGTAAACTAGCCAAACAGAGAAGCAATCCTACAAGTCAGAATGGGCACCCAGTCCATACTGAATGAGTAAGTGTATGGATAAGACTAGGATCTGCTCTACTTTCATGAAATAGCACCGTGGGATATCCTTTCATATGTGTTCTGTGAGCATCATCTCTCATGTTCAGATTCCCCAGTGGCAACGTTTCTAAGCCCACACTGCTCTGCTCATTTCTCAACCCCAAGGACAGGGCTGTTTGTCCAGTAAGGTTGCTAGTGTGAGTCAGGCTGTGGCTGCCAATACACACTAAATGTTTAGTGAAAACAAGGCTAGAAATCCCTTCAAGTTGGTGTGTGTTTTCACCTACTCATGGTCATTGTCATACTTCCTCACAAATCAGCTATTTATAAACTTCAATTAATCTGTAATTACACTAATACATTTCTGTATCATCAAGTATTAGAGGATATATAAAAAAATCAGGCACATTGATCTAACATTGATACCCAGAATCAAATCCAGAATTGGTAATGTTTCCCGGAATTGTGTGACTTTCAGTTTAACAATCTTATACATTTTTTGCTAACTAAAGAAATTTCTATAGTCGATGTGGTTGACTAAATAAAATAAACCAAACATAAAACAGTGCATATTCTGTGATTTCATTTGTGAGACTAGTCTAGAATAAAGAAATCACACACAGAGAAAGTGGTCTCATGGGGCCAGGACCATGGTACAGATAGATAGGGGATGATTGCCAATGGACACAGGTCTCTCCAGAGGATGGTCAGAAGGTAGAACTGGAAAGACTATCAAATCTTTAAAGTGCTGTGGGAGTGTCAGCCTTTGAGGAAACCTAGAAACACTCCTGCCTCAGATCTAGTAACTCAAACTATACAAGTTTGTTCTAACAAATAAGAAACTTCAAATATTTTTGTACAATGATGCATCTTTTACAATATGTTTAGTTACAAGAATACCATTCTTTGTTTTGTGACAGGAGGTCTCAGTATTTGGGTATGGTCCCATATGTGTTCAAGCCTGTTTCAAAGCTTCCCTGTCCTCTATCCCATTCTCCAAGGTGACAGCCAAACTTGTCTTGAGATATCACAACACATATTTCCTGGGAGACAAGTTGCCTCTGGTTGATAATTCCTGGGTAAACAGAACGGTTCTATACAGGAATGGAATTCTGAGTAACAACTGAATTTACTATTATGCAGTTCTGTCTGCTTTCTCTTGCTTGCCCATGTTTTGTATCTTGGAGAAATACTTCATGTAGAGGTGAAGTTACAGATAGAAAACCATTTCCTAATTGTTTTGTAACTTCCGGATCAGTTACAGAATCATAGTATTTTGCCTGCATTTCTGCTCTGATGCCAGTTGTTGTATACTCTATGTAGATCGCTCAGCTATCACAGGAAGCTGTGATCATGATGGCTTGCATATCGTCAAAGGTCACAACCTCTCTTCCACTCCTCTCGTGACCATATGTGGTTCTGAAACCTTGCGTCCCCTCACCATGGATGGCCCAGTGCTGCTCAACTTCTATTCTGATGCATATACAACAGACTTTGGGTTCAAGATTTCCTACAGAGTCACCAGTGAGTAACTGTGCTGTTGTCCTTTGCAATTTTCTTGCCTTGTGTAATAAACATATGCAGTTTTTGTTATTATTCATCATATGCCGCCAACTTGAAGGTTCAGAAAAGTTAAAACTAAATATGATTAACTAGGCACATGGTACAAAAGTAGTTATTTTTCTTTAAAATAAACAGATGGAGGCTGTAGTGTTGGCTCCTTGGCTAAAAGCACTCACTGCTCTCTTTCAGGGGACCTGGGTTTGGTTCCCACCACTCACATGGCAGCTTAAATGCCCTTTTCATTCCTCTGTGAGTATTATATGCATGTAATACAGAGACCAGCAGACATATACATATGTGCATACATTTTAAAATATATTTTTTAAAAATAAAATAAAAATTGAAAATTTCCCCTGAAATTTGGCTAAAATTACCAAATTTTAATTATGAACATAATTAAAATGAACATAAAACAGAGAATTAAGATTGATTTTGTGACAGAACCTTATCCTACATGGTCACTTCAGTGAAACAGGAACACAAAACTGTTCCTGAGTTTGTTCTATCTTTGCTTAACCACATGAATGGCTAATGGTAGGAAAAGAAGTAGTCTCTTTTCAAATAAAGTACTTCTTCCATCTACAGAGAATACAAACATGTATTTATGCACGAAAAGAGTCTTATGATTTGTTCTCAGTAGCTGGTGTCCAGTTCCTGACTCTCAGTGACTAAAAAGTATGATTCTCTGATGCTTTTTCTCCAAACAGAATAAAATGCATCTTCTCTTATGCTCTTGGATGAAGAGAAAGAGGATTTGCTTTATTCTTTTAGTTAACTAATCAACTAATTGAATAATTTGGATAATTAAGCCCTTGATATATATCTTGCTCTTTTACCCTTTAGTTTCCTAAAGTATAATGAACATGGTTCAATCCCCCTTTGAGTCTTATTTTAAGAATATCATTGCTACTGGCTTCAAATCTTGGCAATGTGTGGAGATGGACGTTGTTTGGGCACTGATAAACTTTTAGGGATCATGTAATTAACCTTAAGTAAAATAGAGCAGTTGCTACACAAGCTGACAACTAATTCATGAGCTGTATCCAGGGTTCTGAATGCATAAAGACTTGGCACAGAAAAGATTTTGCCCAGTAAATGGACAGAGTTGAGGCAAAACCAAATAAGCAAAAGCTTGAAATAACAGCCACAAATTTTGTCTAATCTTGGAGATATGTATGTTAGTGGAGTGTGTTCATTGGTAACCATAGAAACATAATCAAAATGTACAAGCATCCTATAATTTTAGTATCATAAAACAAATAAACATGCTCACAAGAAAAACAGCATTAGGTGGGAATATCTGATCCTTCCTAGATGAAATCTATGTAAAAACAATACCTTAATAGTCATATTGGAACATTATTATCATACTGATTACATTGTTGATTACAGGGTATAGCAAAGGGATGTTAATGGCTATAGTTAGAGCAGAGAGTGGGCCAGAAATCCTCATGCTTCTGGAACACAAGCCATCTCGCCTATGAAGAGAGCACAAGTAGGGTTCTGCCTGCTGTCTTTGATCATCCACTTGCCATGTCATATCTCTGTCAACCTGTCATTTAGAGTGAAGGGACAGACACATCCCAACACATGAAGTCTTCTTCCTTGTTGCTCTCACACTGTCTGGGATTTATTATCTTCCAAAATGTGCCTTAAAATATTCTTCTACATTTCTCTTCCCTGGAGAAGTCGAATTTATTTATAAACACAATGAAGGAGGTTTAGGTCATCTGAAAAACAACCAGTATGAGTTCTGTTAGGAGACAGTAAACAATAGCTTAGATTATCCCCAAATGATTTGCCTATGTTGTGAATAATAACCACCCTCTGTACATTCCCTTGTCTTCTGTTCCAGACTGTGGTGGAATCTACAATGGAACCTATGGCATCCTTAGGAGTCCTTCCTTCTCATACACCAACTACCCCAACAATGTCTACTGTGTCTACAGCCTGCACGTTAGAAACAGCAGACTGATACTACTTCGGTAAGTGGTAAAAAAGAGGGGGGTCTACTTAAGAAAACCCCTTCATCTCCGTTCACAGGAAAGCTACCTTGCTGACAGAGACTAGGAGTTCTCATAGTGGCTTAGTTGGAATCTAGAGAAAAGTAGAGGGGTCCCACATGGCAGTAAAGCCTACACCCTACACCTGATCCAGTAGAGATTAAGGTGAAAACAGAAGCTTCACCAGTTAAAACAGTCCTTGTAATTTCTCAACAGTTGTGAAGGAGCATCTTACAATAGCTGTCAAGTTACAAGCCCCTCTTAAAATCAAGAGGATATAAAGGGTTAGGACAAAGAGTTGCCATTTGTTAGATGTTTCCTGTACATGAGAAGCTTTGTTCAACACTTTACTTGAATGTTTTATTGTACTGTTAAAACTGTCATGAGAAATATACATGTGTACTTGTATATGTGTCTCAAAAGGTCTCACATCTTCTCTAACACATATTTAAATGAAGAGTAAAAATCTGGGTTCTCATTTACTGTTTCCCAAAGCCAATGTCCTAAATAATTTTTACCACCTCTTTTCTCCTGAAGATAAACTTAATCCCATAAAGTTTATTTTTGTTAAAGTAACTCTAAATTGTTGCTTTATGTGATATTGCCTTGGTTTCTGTTGCTGTAAAGAGACACCGTGAAGCCGGGCATGGTGGCACATGCCTTTAATCCCAGCACTCAGGAGGCAGAGGCAGGCGGATTTCTGAGTTCGAGGCCAGCCTGGTCTACAAAGTGAGTTCCAGGACAGCCAGGGCTATACAGAGAAACCCTCTCGAAAAACCAAAAAAAAAAAAAAAAAAAAAAAAAGAGACACTGTGACCAAGGCAACTCTTTTAAAGGACAGCATTTCATTGGTGCTGACATACAGGCTCTGAGGTTCAGTCCATTATCATGGTAAGGATAATGAAGCATGGCAGCATCCAGACATACATGGTGCTGGAGAAGGAGCTGAGAGTTCTACGTCTTGATCAAAAGGCAATCAGGAGAAGATTAACCCATGGGCTGCCAGGAGGAGGGTCTCATTGCCCACCCCACGCTGACACACTTCCTCCAAAAAGACCACACATACACCAACAAGGCCACATCTCCTAATTGTGCCACTCCCTGTGCCAAACATATTCAAACCACCACAGATATGTCACTTGTAAATTAACTTTCTAATTCTACTTATTCCAAGCAAGACTGATAAAGAAAATGCAGCCCCCATTACCCAGAAGTGTAAAGTGCTAGTCTTCTTTCTCCTAAGATGGTTTATTTCCATCTCTTCAATCTCACTGATACCTGAAACTACTAGCATGTGATATGAAATCTAAGGATAGTTGATGAGAATACAGAATTTTCTACATAGAAGCTTGACAACCTGGGACAATACCTACTCTGTCCCCTGTTTGTGACTGATGGTTTATGAACTCTAAGGCTTACATGCAGTGTTTGTGTGACCATTTTAGAAGAAGGAGACAAGAGACTGGAAGAACTACAACCAAGCTATATGAAACCATAATTTCTTCCACTTGTCTTAACATTTTTCCTATAAAGAATAAAACAATACTGTCACTCATCATACAACACAAGAGAAAAAAAAGAAATATATTTTAGGAGAGACTGAAAGTATCTAGCATGTTATTGAGGTGATAACATAGATCAACTTGTCAAACTTGATTTTAGGAGCTATAGACAGGTAAGATATGCTGAAAGGGTTCAGGTTTCTTGAAGATACAATTGCCCGTGTTAAAAATGGTAACCTCCATCCATGTTCTAAATGTGGTAGAACACATCAAAACAGGGCATGGAGGTAGTAGGGTGACTTGACGGAAATAGGAAGTGGTTCAGCAAGAGAGAAGTGAGTGAGAGACAATAGTGAGGATGAACGAGGATCAAAAATATGGTCAAAGCACATTATGTAGATATGGAATTGTGATATCTAAAAATTGAACTCTGTTGAACATAGGCCCAGATTATCTTGAAGCAGAGAACTGTATCTTATTCATTTTTATATCCCCTGTTCCTACCACAGTTATTAGTTATAATAGCTACCTAACAAATACTGGCTTCAGTCCATCAGTAATATCTTATTTATAAGATTCCTTTCCAAGAGAAGTTTGAGTACTGTATTGTCAGGTTTTTGCATTCTTTATCATTACAAGAACCACAGGTATGGTTTAATGGGCACAAAATAAGACATAAGTAATGACCGTGTACCTTTTACAGGTTCAATGATTTTGAGATTGCTCCCTCCAACCTTTGCTCGCATGATTACCTGGAGGTTTTCGATGGTCCCAGCATTGGAAATAGATCTATTGGAAAGTTCTGTGGTTCCACGCTTCCACCAGTTATTAAGAGCACCAATAACAGCCTGACCCTGCTGTTTAAGACAGATTCTTCTCAAACAGCAAGAGGTTGGAAAGTATCTTTCCGGGAGACAATAGGTGAGCATATGAGATGTGAAAGTCTTTTTCTTGTGACTTCTTCTTTGGTGCGTTTTAAAATAACCCCCACCCCCAGCTAAACACAGTTGATTTTCCTATAAACATATAGGAGGCCCAAACAGAAGGCCTCATTGGCTATGGTCCATTTATTCTTTGGTAAAGAGTCTTGGGAATTCTAGGCACTGACTTTATGATTGTAAAAAAAAAAAAAAAAAAAAAAAAGGAGTGCTTCAAGAACCCAATACCTAGGAAAAGAACATAGTACAGAGGTCTTGATAGGAGGCTCTGACTGCCACATGTGGAAATGGAGGTAGAAAAAGTCCCAAAGCCCCCAAAGGTCTTTAGAAGGCAAAATGTATCAGAGATGTAGCAGCCAGAGCTTGATGGGACACTACTAGGGGATGTAACTTGAGAATGAAGTCTTATGTGAAATTTGTTGACCAGTGATACCTTAGTCTATATTTTCCAGGAAGGGTGTTGTATTTAGTTTGCCGTATTTGTAGCTGGCAGGCCTGCCAGGCTCCTCAGCAGAGATATCTAGGAGAGGGCTGAAAAGGCATCTGGTCTGGAAATGGTGGTCTCGGAGTCACGTGACATGGCAGGGATGACTAAGTGGGGGCAGGGGGGATAAACTAAAAACAAGAGCCAAGCTCATAGCCACTGTACATGAAAGATAATTATCTACCTAAGGTTAGTACAGGAATACCCATCACTTAAAATAAAAGGCAGTTAATCAGTTCTCTGTTTGCACTAACTGCTTCAATCGTACAATTTCTATTTGACTCTGCAAAGTGTTTTGACTTTTCCGGGAATATTGATGTGATTAATGTTCTGAGATCTAATGAATCCTCAAACAAACCCCATACTCTGAGAAGATGCAGAAAGGATGTGAGAAATTTCCCTCAATAAATCATCTGGGCTCTTGTTTCCAGACTTCACTCTGTCCATTCACCTCCATCTCTGTGACCTGAAAACAAAGAACATTTCAAACACCATTTTGTTTTCTGTGCTATGCTTTCCTGAATTTATTTTAAAGATTTATGTAATTTATCTATGTGCAGATGTCTCTATGTACGTGTCTGTGTGAGTAAATATGCACATGTGTATGCAGATATCCACAGAGACCAGAGGAAGGTACATGGAGCTTTGGAGACACAGTTATGGGTATCTGTGAGCTGGACCATGTTGGTGCTAGGATGCAAATTCTGCTTCTTGGGTTCTTATGGCTGAGTAGCAAGAGATCTTGGCTGCTGAGCAAGCTCTCCAGCCTCCTTAAAACACCCCTGCAAGGGAGTTATCAGGCAGACACTGTGGTTTCATAAATTCTGACAATTGTATCAGAAAGACCTTCTGCCACCTACCTTTCTTAACTGTCATGACAATAACTTGAAAGCAGGTCTCAAAGGACACAGAATGAGGCCTTACTAGAATGGTGTAAGTGAAGTGACATGTAAAACACAGAAGGCTATTTTAAAAGGAAAGTCCACTTTCCTTTGAATACTTCAATTTTGCACAGAGGCTCTTGTGTTGGGCTACCACTATGCTTCATATGAATAATTTTGCTACTTTTCTCATCTGTATAAATGCCACTGTCCACTTGAAGACACTCAAGACATAATTTAAATGATTACATGTGCTTTTGGGTGAGAGCTCAGGTATTATAATTTTTAATTGGGTCTCATGAAGATATTTTAGCCCAAACAACTAAGTGTCCTGACCAGTCTAAGTAGCTCTCAGCTTTGTTTTGTTGGTTTGTGTGGTAAGAAGAGAAGAAGTAATAAATGTTGTAGTTCTAGGGACTCTGGAATCATTCATTATAGACTTGATAAAACATAATAAAGAACCGAAAGGTCAGACTTGGCTAAAAGCATACACCTTCCTTTCTCATCTCATCCATTTAAGCCACCCCATCTTTTCTATAAGAAGATATCCTTTCTGTGGACCAGACTGACTACTCATTTCCAAGAGCATCAATCTGCCTGGAGAGCAACACCTTTCCAAAGTAAATAGGTGAAAAGAGGAGACCACTGTAGCCCTTAATATTTCTGTCTAGTTTTATGTTAACTAAATCTTTAAATATACCTTTTGAAGCTTTGCTGTTTAAATTATACAATTGGCAGTAATTTTTAAACATCGGCTTTAATTTTTGAAAAGCCAGTAATTTACATAACAGTGTAGCATCTCCTTGAGTATTTGCTACATTTGTATTTCTCATTGGTAGAGAGAAGTTCAGGGAAATATCCATAGTGGATAATTAGTAAATAGATAATGAAGTAAGTCTCCATTTTGTGTGGAATTTCTGTTCAGTATGAGAATAAGTGAGGTCAAAGTCAGCACCCAGGAGCTAGAATCTACCCAGGACATAACATTTTCTCATAATCCCATTAACGTCAACAAAACATGGGTGACTGATCCTGAAAGAAGAGAAGTTAGAAATGATTGTACTGAGCTTCCAAGATCCATGAAACTGAAATTATCTAAGAAGATGAAAAACAATTTTTTCTGGATTGAGTGAATGTGCATCCTTTATTAGCCCACCGATGGCTCTCAGATCTCACCCGTTCATTTGGATGATGTACGCCATGTTCCTGGCCTCCTGCTGATCACAGCAAACATAATGACAATGGAGGCAACTATCTGTCTTCCTTCACCTGGCTTATGAGTCATATAGAGAATGAGTCAGGTGGCTTCAAGGTCAAACTCTGGGGCTGTGGTGAGAGGAAGGCACAAATACAGAAAACACATTTTTAGCACGGATAGAATGAATCACAGGTCAACAAAGGAAGGAACATGGCCAAAGGGGAAGAACTGTGTGCCAGAATTCAGGTACCCAGGATGCAGGCGATGCATCATGCTACTGCTGCCTGTGATGGAGCACTAGAAAAAATCTAACCTCTCTACATTCAATTTTTACCTTCTGAAGGAGAATAGCTTGAAATATGAACACCTTCTACCTCTTAAGAATCTGTTCTAGGTAAAGTAGATCAGATCCTGGAACATACTGTGGCTATCCTAAAGTATATTTTATAACGTAAAACAGAACCCTATAGGAGGAACAACAATATGAACTAACCAGTACCTCCCAGAGCTGTGTCTCTAGTTGCATGTGTAGCAGAGGATGGCCTAGTCAGCCATCATCGGGAGGAGAGGCCCTTGGTCTTGGGAAGATTATATGCCCAAGTACAGGGGAATGCCAGAGCCAGGAAGCAGGAGTGGGTGGGTTGGGGATCAGGGCGGGGGGAGGGTATAGGCGACTTTCAGGGTAGCATTTGAAATGTAAATGAAGAAAATATCTAATAAAAATAAGAAGCTAAAATCTAATTAAATCCCAAGGCCTTGCAGAGACCTCAGACATAAGAACTCCCATCACTAGTGGTTAGTGAAAGAACTAAGGATTAGTTGGTTAAACTATGCCTGCTTTGAAATTACATTTATATGTGCCTGATATGTATTATACCTATATTCAGTTTATTCTCAAAATTAATTCACAATTCATAGAGTTAAATTATTTTTTACATAGAAGAGAATGGAATCCCTTTCATCCACTTCTGGAGATACTGGATCTGATTCAATAGTGGATCACACGAGCTTGGTCTCTGGACCTGTTATACTCTGGGGAAAATTCTCTCAAATGTGCAAACAGTACAGACAGTGGGAGTAGAGGGACATAAGCAAGGGGATAAATATGGCTAACGTCTAAAGGAGGATATGAAAGGCAAAGGTTACAGAGAGCCTGGGGTACCAGGGGCAAAAATCTGGTCTCCACAAATGGAGAAGACTCTCACATGCTCTCTTGAGATTTCAGCTTCCAGTTATATTAGTGTCCCCAGTTGTGGTGTCAAGTTTAAACTCTCAGAGGCACTCCAAAATTGTGTAGCCCAATGATAAAAGAATTTACTTTCGAACATTCACTGATATTAAGAATATGTGTATGTGTCTCTAGGCACCTCTGAGCAGCTGGAGAAAGGCTGCCAACTGCCCTGACTTTGAGAAGCACAAGTGTAGACAGAAAGCTGGGTTATCAGTTGAATATTTTGATAAATCACTAGTCATGTAGCTTCTGGGGAAGCAATGATGGGGTGTGACATGAAAGCAACCAGGAGATGCTATTTGTCTGCTCCCCTAATGTCATTTGCTTCCTTTTAAGAAGTCTGAGAATGAGATGGGCTGAAACTGTAAACCCATTTAAAGAAAACTAGACCGAGCTCTTTCCGCCCTTTGCAAATCTCTAGCTTTCACCGTTGATTAGCCATCCTCTGGAGAAAAAGGTAAACATTCACAAGGTTACCTTCAGGCTATTCTCGGGGGATTCAGACCATTTGCCTAGTTTAGAATGTATGAATGGGATAAAGAAACAAGGTAGTTCATAGTTCATCAGAACCTTACAGAATCATGTAGGGGACAGGAGTTAAATTATGGATCAGCAAGAAAGAAGATAAAAGTTTTTTAAAAAATCTATCTCTTGTGAGACTATGCCATTGCCTGGCAAATACAGAAGTAGATGCTCACAGTCATCTATTGGATGGAACACAGGGCCCCCAGTGAAGGAGCTAGAGAAAGTACCCAAGGAGCTAAAGGGGTCTGCAACCCTATAGGAGGAACAACAATATGAACTAACCAGTACCCCCCAGAGCTGCATATCTATTTGCACATTGTAGCAGAGGATGGCCTAGTCGGCCATCAATGGAAGGAGAGGCCCTTGGTCTTGTGAAAATTATATGCCTCAGTACAGGGGAATGCCAGGGCCAGGAAGTGGGAGTGAGTGGGTTGGGAAGCATGGCAGGCAGTGGGAGGAGGTATAGGGGACTTTTAGAGAGGAAACTAGGAAAGGGGATAGCATTTGAAATGTAAATGAAGAAAATATCTAATAAAAATTAACATTAAAAAAGAGAGTTTTTAAAAAAAGCATATTCCAGTACCAGCCACATTTTCCTACGCCTGAAATGGACTAGGCCATCCTCTGCTCCGTTAGCCCTGGGTCTGTAGGGTAGGATTGTTTCTCCTTCAGCAAATATCCAAATGGTTTTTTAGAGACCAAGCTATGTGATGAAATAAATGGTCAGATAAGGTAATACCATGAAAAGCATTCGGGATCAAAAGAGCTAAGAAGCAGTGGTTGGACGTGCCTGAAGCCACGCCCTCTGTAAAATGCAACTCAGCATGGTCTCCAATAACTGGATGTTCAGGTTAAGTTATTATAACCATAAATTTCCTTTAATCATCCTTCCCCACATTGGATTGGTTTTGATATAGTGTTCTCAGGAACATAAAAGCAAAAATCGAATCAGCAATAAAATTTAAACAGTCTTTAGCTATCAATGAGTCATTCAGACATATTGAAAGTTCTAAGGGATTGGTTTTCTCTTTGATCTAACTTGAGAGGAGTCCGCTCACTTGGTCTGGTAGCTTCATATTCTGTCTACTCACAAGAAATATGTCACAGAAGCACAGGACATAATGAGAGCCCATCACCAACCACCTCCTTCTCTAGACTGCTGCATCCAGGCCTCAGGACTGCCTCATGGGACGGGGATTAACACATTTTACAATGGAGGAAATGATAAGTACTTATTGGAGGTTAAGTAATTTGTGGTCAAACCAAGCATTGAACTGGGTTTGACCATCTCCTAAACCCACACTTTCCTAATTGGTCTATGCTTCCTCTAGGGCAATTGATGGAAATAGCCAAGCTGAAAGACAGGTCCCTGGAAGGTTTCCTAAGAGGAGAGTTAGCATTAGCGTTCTTCTCCCTCTGTGTTAGACTCATTCTTTCCATGATCATCTTCTTGCTTGAGTCTACCTGTTTTTAAGACATAGGATGTCATTCCTGAATAGTACATTTTTTTATACTGTTACTACATGATACTACTGAGTACAGCTCTAACCAGTAAACTTGTCCTGAGAGGTTGACAGAGACACACTGGGATTCATACATTCTATGAAGAACAATCATGCATAATTACTGTGTCCTCCTGGGAAATTAATTCATGTTGGTACGCAATAACTTCTGAAAATGCCTTATCTATGATTTCCATTTTTCTTGATTTAGAATATATATATATACACACACACCCAAAGAGCATTTGGTTAAAAACTCTAACCATACATGTACACATGTATTTGCACAACATATTTGCTGACCATTTTGCCTCCCAACTTTCTCTATTCTGAAGAGAATATTTAGTGTTTGGCTTTTTCTTCCAATTGGAGAATTTAACATTTAATACATTTATGTGCAACAGAATTACTGATGTTGCCTGATTTCACTCAACCTTTGTGCTCTTTTCTCTTTGTCCTTCCTCTTTGTATGTTCCCTTGACCATCGTTTCTTGTCTTTAAATGTTTTATTGCACTTAATTTTCCACTTACCGTGTGTGCGTGTGTTTGTGATTGAGTGTCACAGTGCACAGAACATCAGAAGAGAACTTTGCAGGAGTCGTCCCACTGTGTGGATCCGGGGATTGAATCCCAGTCTTCAGCCTCGGTGGTAGACAAGTTTTGTCTGCTGACCTACCTCTCTCACTCCTTTTCTTTGTTTCTTAAAAAAAAGTTACCACCTTTTATGTTACTTTGTGCACAATCTGTTATTTATTTTAGCTCTTACCTTATAGACCATACTATCTGTGGCTTGAATTCCTTTGAATTAGTATGGTGCCTACAGAATAGCTCATAGAGTTTACCTTGGTGAAGACAGTGAGGAGTGAACAACAGTCCCAGGCTTTATTTCTTGAGAGTGGCCACACCCCACCAAAGCCCCTTTTGATACAGACCTAAGTATACAGCAGAATGAGTGGAAACCTGGGCTTACGCTGCTACCTAGTGTTGACAAATCAGAGGTGCCTGTGCACAAAACAAAGCCAGTCTCTGTACCTGTGTTTACAGGCACAGCATCCTGTCCTTATAGAGACCTGCTGGTCTTGGCAAATGTTGCACGCTGCAGTTTGATGCCTAGACTGTTTAAGAAGTAGCTTTTGTGAACTGTAGTTACTCAACTGAGATTTGAAGAACTAGTCTTAACACATCATCCATGACTCACTATAATCCAATTTAAAATTAGCATTTTTACCATTTTATGATCAGTTCAGTGGCTTTAGAACATTATGTATGTGCCTTCATTTAAATGTGTACCCAAATATTCCATTTCCTTTAGTGATTACAAATGATGTGTTTTCCAGTTTTGTCCCTCTCTTGCACATTGCTAATACATAGAAATGTTGTAGGTTTTGATGTGCTGTCATACATATTCAGGTTTTGAGTGACTGGATTCTTGAGTCTGAGAACTATCATACATATTCAGGTTTTGAGTAACTGGACTCTTGGGTCTAAGAGTATATTTGCAGCCGGGCCTGGTGGCGCAGGCCTTTAATCCCAGCACTCGGGAGGCAGAGGCAGGCGGATTTCTGAGTTCAAGGCCAGCCTGGTCTACCAAGTGAGTTCCAGGACAGCCAGAGCTATACAGAGAAACCCTGTCTCGAAAAACCAAAAAAAAAAAAAAAAAGAGTATATTTGCATACTCCTCGGAATTTTTCTATAAGGAGAAGAATGGCATCTGCAAACAGTGACACCTGGATTCCTTCCATTCCAGGCTTTTGTTCTTTTGAGTATTAATGGCCAAGACTTTAATAGTGTTGATTAAGAGTAGTAAGAAAAACATCATTTCTTGTCCTTATCTTGGAGGGTTGCTTAACTGTTTAGAGACTCACAAGATGACTTGCTCATCAGAGTGCTTGCCATGCAAGTTGCAATCCCCAGCACGCAGGTAAAAAGCCAAGCACAGAGGTGTGCACCTATAATCTCAACGCAGGCGGTCAGCCAGGGAGATCCATAGTGTTGGCTGGCCAGGCTGGCCAAGTTAGCAAGCTCCAGATTCAGTGAGGGGCTCTGCTTCAAAATATAATATGAAGAACCATTGAAGAAGACACTGGATATCAGCCTCTTGCCTTCCCGGGCATGAACACACACACACACACACACACACACACACACACACACACCCCTCTTTCAAAAGTTTGCTAATAGCTCTAAGCTCTACACGTATTCTTTATCAAACGGAGAAATTTCCCTTCTAATCTTAGTTTTCCGGGAGGACTTATCCCGAGGTTGTACAGTAGTCTACAAAATCCTTTTATAGAAATAGAGACAGCAAGTTCATCAGAAACCGTGTTGAATCCTTAAGCAAATTCACAACTCTGGAGCAGCTGACACAACAGCTGTGGAAGTCCCAGTGAGGTTTACTCCAACTAAGGATGCCGAAGCCCAGGCTCCACAATCTGAAGAGAAGCCACCGTGATGTGACACGCTCTGTCTGACGAGGGCACTGCTTCTAGATGCATCTGTGTTATGCCGCCCCCACTCACAGATGTTCCTGAAAGACAGGACTATATTAAAGTCAGGGTGATCATTATCTTAAGTGCAGCTGCTCCCTAACCTCCAGAGACAGGCAAAGACCTCAAGAAGGTGCTGTCAGTCCTCAAAATAACTTCTTAATAAGCTGTCTCCCTCCACAAAAGCCGCTAAGATGCTTCTCCTAGATGTGGCAGATATTTCTTCCCTCCACTAAAGCCGCTAAGGTGCTTCTCCCAGATGTGGCAGATATTTCTTCCCTTATCAGACTAATGCTGCCTTCAGCTTCACTCTGGAGTTTAATCTTTCAGGACTCAGTTACTGACTCAATTAAATAGATCTGACTGAATCTCTGCTGAATATGGGTTTATATCTCCAGGAGGTCTCCCAGCTCCCACACCACACCTCCGTACAAACATTTTTTTCTCCCAACCAAAGAAATAGCTCCTGATAGTTAAATACAGAAGAGCGCTATAGTGGTAGTTGTTCCTGGGTACAAGGTATGTCATCAAAGTGGTTCCAGTAGAGTGTGACTGGTGAGAAAGTTGCTGGTCGCTAAGCATTTTCTAAATGATAAAAAAAAATACTATAACAGGAAACATGATCAATTTGTGATGCTGAAGCAGAGCAATGTTAGGATGTCTTAACCAGAAGGAAAGGAATGTCAAGTTAGCAATACAGAAAATGTAGGTATTTTAATACATGGGACTCTTTCCTAGTTGTAGGTCCTATCATAACCTGGCACAGTGATGTGGCCTTCACACTTTGTAGCATTGCTTCCTTATTCTGTTAACATTACTGTTTATATCCTCCAAAGGCACACACTCTTGCATTTCCATCTGCCTTAGGAGAATTGGAAGCACAGAGAAGCTGTACTAAGTCTAAATACAAAAATGGGACATTTTCTACCATTATCATTTCCAGAACCCTGTAAATCTCCTGTGATACTGTTTTTCTTTCAGTTACTTGGCTATTTTGGCCATAGTTATCTGACTGATAATATTGGTTAATATGAGGTGATATTAGCTTTCCATTTTCTTTATTCTGTATTTTATATGAACTGACTTCTTTACAACAGTAAGACAAATTCTCTCTCTCTCTCTCTCTCTCTCTCTCTCTCTCTCTCTCTCTCTCTCTCTGTGTGTGTGTGTGTGTGTGTGTACTATAATGGTGACACTGTATAGCCAGCTGTCCTGATGTCAGTACCTTATAACAAAAGCATTTATGAGTATTCAGCATCACTAGCCTGCCTCCATACCAGGCATATCTACCTCACGACACTACTTTTATTAGTAGTGGTATTGCTACCACGGTATAGTAAGTGTACACAATGCCATTCAGTGTGAGACAAGTCACCGTTCTTCTCTTATTAACGTGTTGGCAATAATTAACACACAAATAGTGTTAAAATCTACAGGTTATTTTTTTTAAAGCAACACTTCATTTCTTGAGACTGATATATTAACAGAGTAACGTGTGTTAAGTTCAAACTCCATTGCCTCTTGCTAACTCAGATTGGATACTGTAGCAGTGGTCTCACCTCTGGTGTTAGCTCCCCTAGTCAGTGTCTCCTGTAAGATGCTACTACCAGCTTCACTTTCAGTTCAAATGACATTACTACTCCTGTAATCAAAAATCCTTCCAAGCGGCTATAGATGGCTTAAAAGTTAAGGGTCAACTACTTTTCCAGAGTGTTAAAGCTCATTCTGTAATTTGTAATGCATGACTAATTATTTAATGTCAGTGTAGATAGTTTTTACCTAGTGGATTTCTTTTATTCTTTAGTCTCCTCCTGACTTGGTTTTGGAAAAAAAAAAAAAAAAAAAAAAAAAAACAGAGAATGTGATTTAATGTAAAGTAGGAGTCAGAACTGTCTCTTCACGGCCTCTTTCTGTCAAACTATTTAAATGAAAAACTAGTTGGGAGGTAATTTTTTTTTTTTTTTAGAAGTTGGATAAATCTTCATAAATTCAATTTTCAGTTTTGGCAGAGTTCACAAAAGTAAAACATAAAAGTCAGGAATGTGCGCATTTTCCACCAGCTTTATTATGCAAAAAAACCTCAATTTTCACAAAATTGAGTTTTTCAGGGTTGGAAAAGCTTGAATAAATCGCATGAATAGTTCTACAGAGGCACAGGCGTGCACCCCAGTGTGGTTACTCACTCTCTCAGGCATCTATGTATGCTGATAAGGAGGTGACTCAGTGATGGGAAAAAAAGAGAATTAGCAAGAAGCCAGAAAAGCCGAGAAACACAGGTGCACAATCCCTAGTGTTCGGGGACCTCTTGATAATATTTCCAATTGTGTGGGAGAAAATGGAACCTCTCCTCTTCCAAATCCTTCCACAGAAAAGTGAAGATCATTTTGTTCTTCTGCACAGTGATGTATCTTTCTTTTGACAGGACCACAGCAAGGGTGTGGTGGGTACCTGACTGAGGACAACAAGAGTTTTGTGTCTCCCGATTATGATTCAAATGGACGTTATGACAAAGGTCTAAACTGCATATGGTATATAATTGCCCCTGAAAACAAACTTGTTAAGCTCACCTTCAATGAATTTACTCTGGAGGGACCATCGTCACCAGGAAGATGCAACTTTGATTACGTTCTGGTAAGACTGCTGCACCTTAACGGTCTGCTCTAACCATGGGATTCCAGCTTACTATCTAGAAGCCTTGAAAATGAGAACACTATTGCTTACAGTGGCTTCAATATATAGTATAGTTGCTAGCCTCCTGTTCAAGTTCATCTCTGATATCATCACTCAAACATCTCAAGTGACTTCTAACATCAGCTTCGAGATTTAATTCTGTCTTGCTAAGTGCCTTGTTAAGAAGCGATCCATGGAAGATTAGCTGGATGGAGTGAGATAGTCAGAGAACTTTCACAGTTCCTAATGTAAATGGCATCTGTAGTACAAAAATATACTGTAATTGGTCTATTCCCTTTATTTATGTAGATAGTATCCAAAGCTTTCTAAAAATTCCAAAGAAACATTTTTTAAGACAGTCTGAAGCTAGACGGCCAAACTCCCATTGATGTCTAGGAAGGGTGCCAAGGACAGGATGCACTGGGAGGATCAAAGATGAAGGGACGAAAATGGATGACCGAGTAAAGCTTGTGACATCCAGGAACAGTGTAATGCATGGAAGTGAGGGGACGGCGCCTTTGCAAATGATATGTGGATAGCCAGTGGTGTTAAGCTGTAGGCCACAGACCAAGAAAAGCTGAGATGAAGAAAGCCATTTCATTGGGTGACAACCATTTTAATAAGACATGGGGCTAGAAGCCAGCTGTTATGAGGGAGTTCATGAGGGGCTAGAGGTGACAAAATGCTGGACAAAATGTGTTAATTCAAGTTCATTCCTTCTCTAAAATAAAACCAAGTAACCAGAACTACGTAAGAGGTGATTTAAAACCAGCTTTTCTAGGTTCTTGAAACGTAATAAGATTTGAAGGCAGATAATAAGTAGTCCCATTATGTCCACAGCCAGGAAGCACAGAGGGATCGATTCTGACACTCAGCTCATATTTTCCTTTTTATTCAGTCCAGAGTCCCAAGTCATGGATTGGTACCACCCACATTTAGGGAGGGTGGGTTCTTTCCAATTCAGTTAACCCAATCTTGACACTTCCTCACAGGCATGCCCAGAAGTTGGTCCCTTGGTGATTCTTGATCATGTTGAGGTGATATCAGTATTTACTATCCCCCTTTTAAATTGTTAAATGTTGTGATAAAATGACATTCTATAGAAGCTAATGACACAGCTCTATAAGTAGTGTGTAAGACAGATTATACCAGCTCCATTGCTGAGTTATGCCCACTCCCTTCATGCATGGCTGTCTTTGAGAGTGTTGACTAGGGGACCAAGGAGGACATCTGCTGTACATCGGTGAACTGTGGCTGATCAGTGACTGTTGAAACCATCATCACATCTGTCCTATGGGGTTGTGTGGCAGCCATGGCACATAATATGGGAGATGTGGCAGTGAACATTCCCCAAGGAGATGTAATTCATGGGGGTGGGGAGACTGACCTGAAAACAGATACATTATACAACATGAAAATAGAAGTTAGATACCCTTGACATAGAAAATGTGATCAGAACAGAGTATGTTGGGCTTCTTAGATGTGAGCATGCCACGGCACTTAACAGCATCATGAAAGCTCACACACATTGTTGCCTCCATAAAATGGAGAACAGTATCAACAAGGCATATACACAAGAAAGACACGACCAAAAATAAGGGGAAAAGACAGTGCTGTGTACTACCTACTCTCCAACTCTGGGTTAGTTCAGTCATCCTTGTGCTGAGCATCCTTGTGCTGTGGTGGAGGGCATCAAAAGTGTGGTCCTCACAGCTTCCTCTACCTGAAAACATGAAACTGATGTCAGTTTCCCAAGGTTTCTTCCCCAACTCCATCAGTAATCATGGTTTTGGCAGATATATTTTAAAGTTTCCAGTCCCATCTGAAGAGACAATTCCCTGTACTAAGTATCCTGTGGGAATCAGAAATGTGACTTCTAAACACTAAATGCTCCCAATTATTGTTGCAAGGCCAATTATCAACTCCCAAACATCAAACTTGCATAAAAACATTCCCTAGAGGCTTATGTGAGCTTTCTGGGAGCCCCTGTGATAACTCACTGGGCTTAACCCTTCTGCATATTATCAGGTACTGGGGAAGGGCATGTGCATCTTTAGGGACAGCATCAGTAGACCCTAGGTGCACTGGTTAGGAGATAGCACTGCCACTAAGCATTCATGTACTTAGTTATTCATTAAATAAGTGTGAATTTCAGTCTACCTCATTATAAATAGTAACTCAAAGATTTAAAAATGCATAAAGAGTAAATAATTATTACAGTGATAGTTTGAGTCTTGCATGACCCACCAAAGCACAGAAGTTAAGAAGACGTGGTTGATAGCATGGGAGTCACTTAGGAAGGTAGGTTACTGAGGACACTGCCATTTGGAAGATACTTGAGTCCCAACTACTCCTATCTGCATCAGTGCTTCTATGAAGTATGTAACCCCCATCCCCAGTGTGTCCTTCTGTCATGACCTTCACACAGCCCTAGAACAGCAGAGCTCTGTAACTGTGTCACTATAGAGATTAGTCGTGCATGGACTGAGTTCTAGAGACAAAGTATGTCTTGAGTTGACTATTATAGGCATTTTGTCACAATGACACCAAGAAACAAGGCTTCTAGAAGGCAAGGTATGCCCGAGTTAGGATTCAGATCATCATAGACATGCAATCCCTGCTCCAGTGTTGTTCAGGGTCTACCCTCAGTAAGAGATTTGGTGGTGGCAAGGAACAGAACAGAGGTAGAATTTCAGGTTTGATCACACAGGAGGCTAGGAGCCAGGCAGTTTGTAACTATATATTTCCAATCAGTTACACTAACTCCTACTTTAATGTGGTTGGATGAATATAGTGTCAGCACAGGGCCACCTTCTACCCAGCCCTGGCTTCTCCTTGTCCTGCCCCCCACGTTTACCAGTCTCTATTTAAAACTGACATTGGTCTTGTAGAGTAAGACCCAGGCTTCTCAGCATGAACTGCATGGTCTTTCCCAACTCTCTCATTCTTTTATTGTATGAATTTCCATGATTTTATTTGACAGAATTACCTTTTCTTTTCTTTGTTTTCTTTTTTATATTTTTCCATGCATATTTGTAGATATATTTGTAAACAGAGATACACACACACACACACACACACACACACACACACACACACACACACACGCACTTGTTTGCTTATATTTGGCTCTTTCTTTTCACTATTTCATGAGCACCTTGAAGGTACAGAAATGCTCTTATGCCTCTCCATGTACACACTACTCAACACAAGCCAGGTACATGATACACGAGAAAAGCTTGTGATGATCATACAGACCACAGTGGATGTAATGAAACCTCACTTACCACAAAAAGTACTTGGCAAATCTTTTCTATAAAGTGAGTGTGTTAGATCACAGAACTCCACTTTTCCTTGCTCCTTGTGAACTCATATAGGAGAGACAGTGCCATCTAGTGGTCAGTTTTGTTTAATTTTTAAATTTGAAATTTATCCTCTTCATTTTATAACATCAGTGGCCACACTGCTCTGAGATTTCTGATTTAATGTGGTTCTGTTATGAGCTCATATTCAGGGCTACAGAAACACAGAAACTCATTATTAAAGTATAATAAAAATTAACAACATAGACATAAAAATGAAAATGTACTTTATTATTATTATTTTTTTTTTTTAGTAAGGTGTTTGAGGGATATCCAAATCCTCACTATTTCTTTGGGAGTTTGTAAAAGCCATCAGTAGTTCTAGATGCTGGAGACACTTCTGAGCATAGCTCTGTTTCTCTTCCTGTGGAACTCACACTTGTGCAGAGGGGAAGCCCCATAAAAGTAAATAAGCATTAAACTGATAGAGTTTGATCACAGTAAAATAAAACAAGATGGTATTGGAGGAGGACCCCACTGTGTGGGAGTAGCCTCTCAGGGGAGGTGACATTTGAGTAAAAGTTCTATGACTAGGGATTATCAGTCCTTCAAGAAAGACTATGTCTCCAAGGGAGGAGACTGTCAGAGGCATCGAGCGTTGGGAAGGGAGAGGAGGAAAAACCAGGGCTTGACCAGGGCTTGCAGGTTCTGCATTGGGTACAATAGTTTTGTAGCAAGAACAGGAACATACTCTAGGTCATCAAACACTTGGGCACCATGGTGCACAACTCTGTGAGTGGTCTGTGCAATTAATCTGTAAGCCATGTTCTGAAGGCACTGGGTCACATGGCATCGATACAATATATTTCGAAGGTGGAACAAAGTGGGTATGCTTATCATGGGAATGGGAGAGTTGAGTATGACTGAAATTTAGACTTGAGCTGTTTATTGAGACAGAGTAGACTTGGGGAGAATAGTTTAGGGAAGGTGGTGCTGTGGTATGTACATATCACTCAAGTACCTGAGGTAGAAATGTAAACCTTATATCCACAAGCTAAAGGTATGGGGGGCTTTGAGATATAACTGGGGTTAGATGAAGTCATGAGGGTGGGGTTCCTAGCATGGGGTGAATAGTGTCACCCCAGGAGAGGAAGAGATTATAGAACGGGCGTACTCCTGATGTTCTCCTTAGGATGCTCGGATGTCAGAAGGTGGCCCTCATGAGAGGCTGCCCCTTGAATTCTGAATGTTCCTCAATCCTCAGAACTGTCACAATTAACTTACTTGTTTATAAATGACTTGGTCTGTGGCACTCTGGTACAACAACACAAAACAAACCAAGGCATGTGGGTCGTAGGGAAGGGTCAAAGCACTTACTAAGAAGCGAGTAAGCATGGTTTATGCATTACACACTTTTAAAGTCTGGGGCCATATGGCGGAACAGAATAAAATTCTGTGCTTCTGTGGAATGTGGTATTCATTTTAGAAGGAAAGACAATAGAATTAGCAAGTTAAATGTATAACATGTTGACAGTAATACTTGCCCTGAGGCAAGGAGTCAGGGAATGAGGGCAGAGTTCACTTTAGGGAAGACATTGCTGATGGATGATAGAGGAGGAGAGACCTCAACAGACTCAGTGAATACCAGCAAGAGCGGTCTGGGCAAAGGAAGGCAGATGCAATAGCTGGGAAGCTAGACTGAGCCTGGGATGCTCAAGAATCTCAGTCAAGCAGAGACACCCAGAAAGCAGACCCATGAAGCCATTCTATTAGGTTTGGACCACTGCTGTCACAGGTGTAGCCTTTGTGTTAAGAGGGTAGGAAGCAGTTAGGCAGCTCCCAACCTGACTTCATCTTAGCAGCAGCCTGTTAGAGCCTCGCCAGGAAGCTTCAGAAAGAACCCCTGGTGATAATTCAGGCAGCAGACACTACCAATGGGTTTAATGACTTTGAGGCCATGGGGCTTTTGTTGTTGTTATTTGTTTGTTTCAATTATATATTACTTTTCCTAAGAAAAAAATATATGATGGGTATCACTGAAAGTCATTATAGCACCATCAATATAAATTAAGACTGCCTGTAAGAACACACACATATAGATCCTTAATCTATGGTCTGTCTATCACCATAGACATATGGTGACCTCATGTAACTTAGTGCAAAATATCAATTCCTTTATTAATAATTAACTACTATAAACTACTTTTTCTTCCAGATAGCAGATGGTGCAAGCATAAACTCACATTTAGGCGGAAGATTCTGTGGTTCCACTATGCCTGCCCCTTTTATTTCTTCTGGCAACTTTCTTACAGTTCAATTTGTCTCTGACATAACTCTTGAAATGAAAGGATTTAATGCAACATATACCTTTGTGGACAGTAAGTATTCTGACATATTATGAAATACATATGTCCTTATGCTCAGACAAGAATGCATGCTTATTATAGGTAAATTAATTACAGCTCTAGCGGATTATTAAACACATGAGAGCTAGATTGCCTGCCCTCAGTTCCTCTTTCTTTGACAAAATCTCTCTAAGTTGACAGGCTGGCCTTGAATTTTATCCTCCTGCCTCAAGCTTACAAGAAGATAGGATTACAGCCCTGTGTCACCAGGACATATACTAAATCCTTAAAAGAATACTAAAAAATTTTCTAGGCCAGAGCAAGATGTTAAAGACAGTATGTATAATTAGAGATGACTAAAACATCTACATTATTTTCTTTCTCCCTCTTCAGTGCCTTGTGGGGGAACATATAATGCAACTTCGACACCTCAAAACACATCATCACCTCAGTTGTCAAATGTCAGACGGCCATTTTCTACTTGTACTTGGGTCATTGAAGCTCCCCCACACCAGCAGATCCAGATAACTGTGTGGGAACTGCAGCTGCCCTCCCAAGACTGCTCAAGGAGCTACTTAGAACTTCAGGATTCAGTACAGGTAAAGACCCCAGGATGGTGGCCATCGTATTTGCAGACACTGCAAGTAATGAAGCCATGCCTAATTAAAGTCCCGTCACTTCTAGAATTGTTTTTTTTCAGTTGGAGACAAAACCTCGCTTGCCAACCTATTAACCCACTTAAGTGTAGTCCTGTAGCAAGATGCTTTCAAAGTATCCTGCAGCTCAGAATCATTGGGTGTCTTGTTAAAAATGCACATTCCTGACATTGTCAAACTTTGTGGAGCTCTTTCATTTATTATTGTGCATTTAGTGGGTATGTAATGTGTCACAATGTATACATGCCACATGAGCACAGAGATATTGATAGGAGAACATACATCTGTCTCCCAGCATGAATAGAATATATGTAGTAGCCCCAACTTTATGTAGACTGTCTGAATGTGATAAAACTTTGAAATTAATTGGTTTAGCAACTTTATTTGGGGCTTACACAAACTCACACTGCAAAGAAAAAAAAATCCTATGAATATTATGATTGTGAAAATTCTTCTCTTTGTCCTGGTTCACTTTACAAATGTGGCCTGACTGATATGATAGGAAGATTTATGAATGTAATCATATTCCTATCACTATATAGAAAGGATGCTAGAAGTGTGAGCCATGTAATAAATCACTTACCATCATAGGTATCTTCAAAGATGCAAAAGAACCCATAATGAAGGGGAACACCATGCCTGTAAACAGTATGATAAAAACTTCAGGATCTGATTTCTCTTTACCATTAGTCCAGATTGCAAAATTAACTCATACAAATAAAAAGATTTCTCAGTATAATGAATGTGGTAAAAAAAAAAAAAAGAAAGAAAAAGAAGTAAAAAGACATAAGAATCACCCCCCAAAATGCACATTCCTAGGCCCCCCTGCAGACATCGATTGATCTGCCTAGCACATATTAATCAATGTTTGATGAGCATCTCATGTATTCAGCCACCAATCCCAGAGCTCCATGGGTCACACCTGGAGAACTACATCTGTAGCTAACAGGCTATGTCCAGGTGAACTGGAGGGACCCATACAGAACACAGGAAAACCAGCTAAGAGACCATTTGGTGCCCATCTAGTAGGGCTATACTTGTGGCAAACTGAGAGAATAAAAGGGGAAACAGAAGCTTTCCGGGTTCAAAGAGATAAATAGCAGAATCTTAGTTTCCCATGGGGAAAGGAGGCACAACAGCTGGACCCAGAGATCTGAGCATGATCATCTCCTCAACTGGTGGGCAGAATGGGGAGAGCAGTAAGGCGACCAAAGAAAATATTTAAATTCAGGACCCACAGTCTGAGCTCGTACCCTGAAACTATTGGAGTCTGCAGTTGGGTAAACAGTTAACACACTCACTCTCAGGGGCCATATTTGAATGCCCAAGGCCTGACTGTAATGGAGCTCCACCTGTCAGCTTCTGGGTTTTCAAGGCCCTCCTCGTTATAAAGCTGGGCTTTCTCACTTCTTACAAGTCTCTAACTCAGTGACAAAAGTCTAGCTTGACTCGATGTGAAAGGTCAGAGATGCACATGCCGGAGAACAGCTGAGTGCCGCATAGATCCTAGTGACCAAGGTTACTCTAAGGATCCTGAGGTGGTTGAGAAATGAGGTTAAGCATCATTCCCCCAGCAGTGGTTGTAACACAGAATTCCTATGCCCCAATGGAAGCCCCAGTGGAAGGACTTAGAGCCAAGTGCAATGAGACTCTTTAGCTCAAAGCACTTTGAGTTTCCTATCACTTTACGAATAACGCAAATCAGGGCAGATTCCTCATTAGGGCACAAAAATAGCATGTACAGGCAGCTGTGGTACACAAGAGCAGCTGAACTGGCTGTAAATATTACAATTGAGGATGTTTGATGTGCTGTCTATAAAAATACTCAAGGCCTCTAAGGCTTCAGAACAAACCTGGGACATAGAAAATTATTATCAGCTAAGACACCACAGAAGATAGACACCATAATGAACAACACAGAAGGGCCTACCCCACTATCTTGCACTATGTTTACCCAGTAAACTGTGGAGCAAACCTTCATGAGCTGCTGGATACATGAGAGTCACATAATGCTACAAAGTTGAAAATCTTGGGTTATAAGCACTAGGGGAGGCTTTAGCAATTCAGTTAAAGTTTCAAGGCTACATCAGACAAACTTAGGACAAAAACTATATGGAAGGGAGTTGGCTAAGTAGGTGAATGAGACAGACTAATAGCCAAGAAGTCTAGAAACAAGGTGGAGCATGTGCCTTCAGACAGAGACCAAGAACTACATGTACTTCAGTCATAAGGGTAATGTGACAGGGGCTGTTGTTCAATGCCTTTGGGATACTTGCTTGTACGTGTAGAAATTATTAGGCATTTACCCTGAGTATTTGACAGGGGACAAGGACTGCCAAAGTGCTGCTGAGGAGAACAAGGCCATTATTATCCGTACCAAGTGCCAGGGACAGCAGAGGGGAAGCTCATCAGAGTCCTGCCACCTCTGGCTGACCTAATAGAACTCTAGAACAGGGGCAGCTAGAGGAACAACTCTAGACTTGTAGGGAGTCCACATGCCCTGGCTCTGCTCCCAACAAGAACACACACACTTTCACTGTGACATGGCTCCCGAGGGAGCAGCTTCAATTTCTGGAGAGACGTGTCTGATCATGATTTTAGCAGAAGCTGGGCTCCTTATGTCCCATACCTCTAGGGAGGCAGGACACTGCTCAATTCCCAGGTTAATGCTAAGTGTTTCATGGCATCTGAGACTAGAGCTGTTGAAGTCACATGCTTAGTACAGTTTACTATCTACTGTAGCTTTACTGTCCTGAAGCCAAATCTCATGCAACGTGGCTTCCATTTCATTTCAGACTAGTGGAAACCAAGTGACTCAGTTCTGCGGTGCAAACTATACAACCTTGCCAGTATTCTATTCCTCAACAAGTACCGTGGTTGTCGTTTTCAAATCTGACTTTTTAAACAGAAACTCTCGAGTGCATTTCACCTATGAGACTGCAGGTGAGCCTAAAACCTCATGTTTATCAGGAAGAGCAGCTCTGATGACCATCCTTGTTTCAGATAAGTCTTGTGAACAGATAAGCTGTTGTTAAGGTAAAATATCTCCATGTGAAGTAAGGTTCAATTTAGCTTATTGGAAACTAAGCTTTATCAAGGTCTAACGTATATAAAGTTCACAGTTCAGTGACTTTTGGTGTGGTCACAGTGGTGGGAATCACTTCACCTTAGGAAATTATTTTATAAATGACCACGGTGCCTTGAAGACATTACTTGATTTCAGTGATTGGAAGTGTTTCCAGAGAATACTTTATGTAAGGATGGTTTTTTACCTTGATCAAAACTACAGCAGAATTTGATTTGGGCACACAGTTACTTTTGGTTTTGTTTTACCAAAAAAGAAAAAAAAATGTAAAAACAAATATGTGAATTGAATCAGAAGGAACAGTTTAGCCAAGGAAACCCTACACAGATGGTGTCTGGGAAGGTGAGCTTTGGGTCTGGAAAAGGTTCAATTGTCAACCAGCAACTCTTCTTCCATGTAAGCAGAAGAGTTCAGAAGATGCTGGAGTACTCTTCAAAGGGGACTCGCACTCCCACTCTTTACAAGGGGGCATGAACAAGCCACGTCACAGCAGCTGCTGTGGGGGCTGCCCACATGAGGAAGCCGCTGCACAGCAGCTGAGCCTGCATATGGGGGCTGCGCATACGCAAGACACTGAACATGCGCAGTGCTTAGCCTCGCTCAGGTCCCTGTTTTCTTATACAAGGCAAGAGGCTGGGGCCCTTTCTGAATGTTGCTCAGATTCAGTGGACTGTAAAACCACTGTTGTTATCAAGACTACTAAATATTTGGACCTGCACATTAACTACAAATCCTGTTTTTCTCTAAGACTGCAACAGAGAATACAACCAAGAATTTGGCAATCTGAAGAGTCCTGGGTGGCCTCAGAGCTATGACAATAACCTGGACTGCTCCATCATTCTTAGAGCCCCGCAGAACCACAGCATTTCCCTCTTTTTTTACTGGTTTCAGCTGGAAGATTCAAGACAATGCATGAATGACTATTTGGAGGTAATACATATTTGCATATAATTTAAAATTTTATGTAAGAACATGATGGTTCAGTAAGAATTTTTTTCCTCGAGATGTTAATTCAACATCTCTCTACTTTATTAAGCTAGTCTCTCTACTTTATTAAGCTAGTCTTCTTTCATCCTACAAATGCGTACTTTAGCAGATTCCAGCTACAACACTGGAAGCATGGTTGGGTGTCAGTGTCACCGTCGGTCATGGCACCACTCAGCAATGGGATAGAGATTTTTCAAAGGAACACGGATCTGAGTTCCAACCTGCAGGATGAATGGAATGCAGTGGGTAAGGGCTGGCTATCTGCAAGGGCATTTATATACTATTCCTGGGGCCGTGAACAAGCACAGCATCTTGGCTCTGCTAACGGAGTCCACAGATTCCCTGGGGCTCTCTCCATTGGCTGTGTGGCTCTACAGGAAAGGCTCTGGAAGATGTCCACAGCTTCCTCTCCTGACTCAGAGTTTCCTTTCTTCTCAAACTGCCTCTTTGATCACATCGTTAAAAGCTTAATCACTCTTTTAAATGTACATACGTTGGGGTGCAGTACGATATTCCAAACACATATACAATGTGTATTAATCAGATCAGAGAAGTTAATAGTCCCATGTTTAGTTAGCTTTATATTCCAGATATGCTCTCCAGAATTGTCTGGTTTTTGTGGGATAAGTAACTTCAGGGTTCACACTGCCCCTTTCCTGGTAACCTTGCTTTTCTGTCAGCCTTTTTTCCTGCTGCTTCGTGATGCTAACAGATTTCCTGCCTTTCTGGTCACCAGCTCATCTCCAGTGGCCTTGTTTCTGCACCCCCCCCCCCATCCCTGTGTGTGGCCCTCTACCTGGAGGAGAATGGAGTTCCAGTAGATGGTCTCTGCCCATGCGTTCTGCTCCCACGGGCTTCCTCCTACCTTACTATGTAGGAAAGCTCCCATCTCAGATTGAACTGAATCTGCTGTTAACTGGAATCCTTATCGAGTTGTGAATCCCGGGGAAAGCTCGTGTCTTCCTCTTGGGGTACATTCCATGGCAGGGCATGAGAAAAGGGAAAAAATGAAGACCCAGAAGCTGTGCTGTTTGTGCTCGACAGGGAGTTAAGCTTGGATTTACACACTTACACATCCACAAAATCAGATGTTTGTATTGAACAGATGTGTGTACAAACAAAAAGAGAGGGATGTGGACAAGGGCTAGAGTCCCTAACTAACCTTGAGTCATAGTCTTAATCCATTTCTAACCCAAGGTACGAATTGCTGGCCCTACTTAACCTTGGCTCTTTGCCATCTGGATGCTGGAAAGTGAAGACTTACTTTTTAACATTGGATAGTGACAGCTACACCAACCAGACATCCTCCCCCTCTCCAGAGAATGACAGGGAACTTCCTGTTACATTTGCAGAGACAGAAAGCTACTACCCAGGCCTCACAAACATATCTGCCTCTGGAGCTCCAGGAGAGACTCCGCAGGGAGCCTTGCTGTTCTATTCTTTTAGCTATGGTGGGAATAGAGGATTCTAATGCATTTCTAGCAGGGAGGGCATGGCTAGACCCTACCTGTGAATGTGCCTCCAACTCCCCTCTCCAATGTACCAGACATGCCTCTGCATAATTCATGAGATATGCCTCATCCTTCTCAGAAAAGTGAATTTGGTAAGCTCTAAGCAGTGTGTTTCTCCTCCCCTGATCTCGCAGAAGTGATTTAAAAGAGGATCTCAAAGGAAAGAAACTCAATGTTGAGAGTATGGGGGGAGCTGGTCAGGCCTTGTAGCATTCTTAAATGTGTCAGCTATCCCAGGTACTTGGAGGTAACTGACCAGTCTGTCCTAGCCAGAGAGATTTTGTTTAAACATTTAAGCGAAGAACCAAGTGTGTATCACTTGCTGTTGCCTAGGCGTAGAAGGAGCCTCCCCAGCTCAGATGCCCAAGTTAATCTGCCGTTCTGCAGACTCCAGTGACTCTAAAGGATGAAGGGAAGTGAGGTGGCTTCTCACATTGAACATGTACATGCTAACACCAGCTCTTCCATGCAGGCCTACAGGGTGAGGAATATTATAGGCATATGGAGCCATTTACTTTTCCCACAAGGAAAAGGCTTGTTTCTGAGCTTCGGTGTTCTTTGTTCATTTTGGCCACTTTAAGCTTTTCAGCAGGAAGCATCGTACCCCCTGTGACCCCAGGAATAAAGTACCACAACTGGAAACAGGCCAGACAGTGGCGCCTCTTCCCCCTGAAAACCCAGTGTGCATTCCTCAAAATGTGTGCACACATAACCCTCTGTAGGACCATGGCACTGGCTAGTATATCACAAGAATGTCAGTGTTTCTGAGGCTATAGTTCATCAGATATTTCTAAATCCCAATGCAAATGGTGTGTGCTATAAATTCTAACTTGTTGTCATTTATAAATACTTGAATATGTAAAGCCCCATTTCCTATTCTGGAGTCAGAGGGGCCTGACAGGAATAATGGGAGTCTCGGGCTAGCTTGAGCTAGCCCAAGCTAGCCTGAGCTAAGAAGGTGATTCTGTCTCAGAAAACAAAACCAAAACAAACCTCCTGGATTTACCTCAAGTGTTAATTACAAGCTGAAACAGAGACAATCGGATGGGTAATCAATGGTGGGTTTTCACAGGTAAGAAATGGCAGCAGCAGCAGTTCACCAGTGCTTGACAGGTTCTGCAGCAACCTGCTGCCCAACCCCATCTTCTCTCAGAGCAACGAACTGTATCTGCACTTCCACAGCGATGACTCAGACACCCACCTTGGCTATGAAATTATCTGGACCTCCTCTCCTACTGGTAAGATGCTCACTCTAAGGGAAGCGTCTGTGGGCTGATGAGGTGGCCACAGGAAATAGCATTACAGATTAAAAGGCCTTCATCACATTAGGTCTGCGCCTGATGATTTTCTGTTAAAGATGCAGATTTCTTAACCATGAAAGGACTGAATTTTCAAAATACTACAATTATTTATCATTTCTATGATATAAAAGACCACAATTTTCATATAAAAGGTCTGACAACGTAAACACTGTAAACATTCCCATGCAAACGTTATTTTTGCTCTTCGGATGGATTACCCAGGAGTTCTCTTTGAGAGTTCAGTAAATGAAATCACAGGACAAGTCAGGACCACATCTGTGTATGTGCAGGCAGCTGCCTCTGTCCACAATGAGCAGCGCGCTGCACATGTGACTGTGTGTATGCACTTCTGATGGTATGTGACTATGAGAAGCTTGGTCCTTCATGGTTCCTGTCATTTGGTGGCAGTCCTGTGTCATAATTGCTACTTCAGGGTGATAAATGTCTTCCTCAATTTTTGGTCCACTGTTCCATTAACTAGCAGGAAATTTAAGTTACATGAACACATTTAGCTCGAGAAAAGAGGGATACCTTCAATACTTCAATTCTATAATATCTGGAGACCTACAAAATAAAAATCATGAAATGAATCTTTTCAGCATATTAAGGGATAAGAGAGGGTCCCATTCAATAATCACAGAAAAAAAACTACACACCAAAGGAAGCCCAGTAATTAACTTCTCTGATTGATTAAAAGGAGGAACTGATGAATGTGTAGGCCATGGAGGCCGCAGGCCTGCACATGAGGGAGTGAAGCTGTAAGCCAGCCTGACCTACATAGTAAGAATTGATCTCAAAGAGAGAGGAAGAGAAAACTCCATGCTCCAGGAAACATGGCTAACTCCATCTTTACACGGGAAGTTGGTCACTTGAGGAGAGACTTCGGTCTTGGGACCCATAGGCACCCTGTTGCTATTATACACCAGAGCCCCACAGAAAGGCAACCCAGCTCCAGGCATTGTACCAGATTTAGAAGTTGGGTAGGTCTTAGAACTGCCAGCATGGGCCTGTTGAGTTTTGTTGCAGCATCTAAGCTGTAATGTCAGTTGTCAGTCTGGGTGTGCCACAGAATGTGAGTTGATTTTGGCAGTCATTAGTATCTTCTATGCTTAGGGAGTCTGCTGCACCCTCAAAGCATGCAGATGGAGACTACTCTCATGGTAACTATTGTATTGTTTTCCAGGTTGTTCCTAGCCTGAGGTTAGCAAAGAATAGTCTCAGAGGAAGTACCTTGGGTCACAGCCATTGGGAAAGGGATATCCAGTGGGAATGGGCCCAAAGGGGCTTTCAACCAAGAGGAGGGGTTCCATGTTGGGAGCTTCCTACCTGTGTGGGAAAGCAGGCTGGATGGTTCCTAGTTTACTCAATGGAACCTTTGTCCATTCTTTCTTTGCAGGCTGTGGAGGGACTCTTTTGGGCAACGAAGGTATATTAGCCAACCCTGGCTTTCCCGACAGCTACCCAAACAACACTCATTGTGAATGGACCATCCTTGCTCCTTCTGGAAGGCCTGTCTCTGTTGGGTTTCCCTTTCTCAGTATCGACTCTCCAGGTGGCTGTGACCAGAACTACATCATACTCTTTAATGGTCCAGATGCCAACTCACCACCCTTTGGACCATTCTGTGGCATCGTGAGTAAACAAACAATTTTGCATTTTCACATGTGATTTTTTTTATTAGATATTTTCTTCATTTACATTTCAAATGCTGTCCCCAAAGCTCCCTATACCCTCCCCCCACCCTGCTCCCCAACCCACCCACTCCTGCTTCCTGGACCTGGCATTCCCTTGCACTGGGGCATATGATCTTCACAATACCAAGGGCCTCTCCTCCCACTGATGGCTTACTAGGCCATCCTCTGCCACATATGCAACTAGAGACACAGCTCTGGGGAGTACTGGTT
>NC_034592.1:1202750-1210245 GCF_900095145.1 Mus pahari | reverse complement strand
AAGTTTGAGAATTCTATGTACTCACCACTTACCTTTCTTTGAATACATACACACATTTGTATATTTGAATTTGTACACACATTTGCATATTTGAGAATTCTATGTAACCTTACCAGGGAGTTAGGGCACTGTTTCTAGTTTTTCTTCTCTTTAATCGCATGGCCCTTTGAATCAAACAAGGCAATAATTATATCACTGGATGTCTAGAGAATTAAAAAAAAATGAAACTTATTTTAAAGCTTGTAAGGTTTTATTTTTAGAAATGTTAGAAAGTACGTAAGTTTAAAAGTTTGAGAATTCTATGTACTCACCACTTACCTTTCTTTGAATACATACACACATTTGTATATTTGAATTTGTACACACATTTGCATATTTGAGTACACATATTTGCATATCTGAATACATACACATATCTGCATCTTTTAAACTGTTTATAACTTACCGATCCTCCACTAACACCTTCCCACATTGATGAAGAAACTTTTTTGATATATTATGTCCCATATACCTGAGTGCAGCCTGGATTGCTAAACAAAGCCCCTGTGTTTCGAAAGTCACTTCTCCCCAACTATATCCACTATTACAGCTCTGGGGAACATTTGCTAACTATATCTTAATATGGGAAAATCAGTTGCATGGGGAGAGATTTTGATCTTGGGACCAGTAGGCACCCTGTTGCTATTATATGCAGGGCAAAATGAGAGAGATAACTTTCTTATCTTTGTATGGCCTCTGTGTGTAGACTTGAGTACCTTCCAAAGAGTCAGCTCCATTTGAAGCCACAGTTGGCAGCCTGTGCTGCAGGAAGAGTTCCCTCTGGACTTTGCAGATAAAGGACAGAGGCGCTGGAAGGTGGATGACTCCCCCTTGTTACCCAGTGCCATCTTAAATCCAAGTAGATAATGGATACTCTGTACCCACTATCAATGTATACTCCTTCCCATATGTAATGGTTTTCCATTTATTTTATTAACATTTCACAATGTTAACCTATCATATAAAGCATAAGAATAAAATAAATAAAAAATAAACACTAAGGTAAAACACCAGCAGCTTGGCGGTTGTGTGAGGGTCTGCATGTGTGAACACCAGCAGCCTTCTGTCTCTGGAGGCATTCATTCTGTTGTATTAATTAATGCATTAATTATTGGCGTGTTACAGCTAAAAATATATGTTGCTTCACTATTAGAACTTCTATAGAGTTCCTATAGGTAACACTTTATGCTGATATTTCTATAAATAGGTTTGATTTAAAAAAATAACCTTTCTTCCCCTCCTCCTCAATTTCAGGACACTGTGGTAGCACCCTTTCATGCTTCATCAAATCGGGTCTTCATAAGATTTCATGCGGAGTATGCAACACTTTCTTCGGGATTTGAAATAATGTGGAGTAGCTGAATCAGGAGAGCTGTGTGTAACCCCACTGGCTCTGCCCCGCGCCGTCAAATGCAACCCTGTCCAGAACTCTGTGGTTCTCATCCCCATCTCTGCCCACGCCATCAAACATGGACTGAGCTTCTACGGCCTTTACAAGAGAAAGCGCATGACCAATTTTCTACATCCGGCGTTCTGAAGGCAGAGCCTGGTGTTGTTCCACTCAGGTGTACACGCCATCCTTACTGGATGTACCATTTAGCGGACACCTTTTAAAACGTTCTTTAAAGGGTAGGAATTATCCTGGCACATTGATGTACATTTCTAAAAGTTGGTGATACAAATAGCTGTATTGTTTCCACTATACAAAAGTCAAAGTACGGGTAATAAACATTTCTTAAAACCATGCAGTTCCATTGTCTCCATTTTTAACCCACTGCGATCAGGTTTTCACTGTGATGTGCGCTAGAAGATTTACTGTGGCCTCTGAAACTGCTCTTCAACACGAGCTCCTACTTCTCCTCCTTGGGTTTGTTCCCATCACACGGAAAAGGGGAGGGTGGAGCATGCAGTAGGCGCATGTGCAGTATCACTCACTTGGCAGAAAACCAGGAAGCAAAGCACTTAGAGTAAGTAAGCCCTTGCGCCCCAGTTCCTCCCACCCAGGCTTTTATGGCCTCCCCAAACAGCGCCACCAGCTGGAGACCAAAGGTTCTGCAGCCCCCCCAACGGAGTCTACACCAGCTGGCACGCAACTAACTGTTCAAATCCAATAGCCAGGAGGGGGCGGGGCGTGTCAGACTCAAACCACAGCACACTAAATTTTCAAAAAAAAAAAAAAAAAAAAAATCAGCCTTACTCTCCATTGCACAGCGACTGTTTCTCTCTTTAGCTTTGCACACACCTTTCTCACACAACTCAGGCCTTGGTACTCTGCATAGCATACTGCCCACACATACGGAGATACAGCATACTTCCAGCCTGGTAGTTACAACTCACACAGGCCATCAGTTCTTATTCTATGTGTATTTTATTTAACAACTTCATGTTACCCGTCAGGCCTTATTTCAAGCTACTGCTGTAACAGACAAGAAACCAATGAATATTTGGCTGTAAAAGCAAATTCTCAAAGAAATAATGTTTCAAGAAGCACCATGCTCTAGTCCTGAAGCATATTATGTATATTTCTATTCAAGTTAAGCCAAGAATACAGAGCAATTTTGTAGACGATTGTATTATTAACAAGTATAAAAACCGCACAGACCCACAAAACAAAACCTTGCATATGCTAGCTCGTCCCTGAGCAGTGGGGATCAGGTGTGTTGCAGTTGTGTACTTGTCTTAGAGTGTGGCACCTCAGGTGCCCTAGCTCTGAAGCTTTGTCAAGACTGAGAACATCCTCCAGCATGTTGTTGCTTCCAGGTGGGTAACTAAGAGTGGTACCCACTACTTCCCTTCCACAAGGAAACCAAGTGCTTTCAGAGTTTTCCATGGTCTCCAGCAGGTCAGACAACTTCACAGAAAGAAACTTAGTACAGGTTAATCATGCTAAGCAAAGTCTTAGAGACTTGTGCTGAATGAGAGTGTTGTTTCAGCTTACTTTAACACTCAAATACTGGAAAAATTGTTTCTGCATGGAACATAGAGCGGCACCAATGGATAACATCATTAAATCCAAAGGACCTTGACAAGCTGAACAAGGGACCAATTGCAAGAACACCATGACGTTACCCATGCATGAGGCCATATTGATCTGGCTTCTGGGAACTTCTCATGTCTTAAGACAGAGCAAGATCAACCCCACAAAGAGAGCAAGCACAACCAGGATTTTCTTCATGGTGAGGAGTCCTTTGAAAACTCAGTCCATTGCCCTTTGCTGTGCACACAGAGCTTATGCTTCTGGGGAGGCTACTCTCTGACCACCTAAGTACGTCCCCTCAGGCCTAGATATCTACCTTGGAAATATTGTAGGGCTTTGCCTCTTTTTTAAAAAAATAAGTTTTCAACTTTAGAATTACATGATATTATTGAGTAAGCTTTCTTCAATTCTATAGTCACACTTCCTGGACACAGTAGCGTTCATCTTGGAAAAGCATGGATCCTTCTCATAGATACCATTGTTCTGTGGAAACTGACTGAGATAAAGCTGTCTCTCTCCAGGGAGGCCATATCTCCTATTCACTGGTTCTGCTTTTTTGTTTTTTTTAAAATCTCATTTATAAGTGTTTGCTGAATGTCTATCGAGTGACACTCACTAGACACATGGAGAAGAAAATGAAGACAAGCACAGAGCTCTCTCAGCTGAGATCTCCCTAGTTCACAATGCTCACTTCTCAGTTCTATTTTGCCTGGGTTCTTGAGTGAATCAAAACACAGCCTTCCCCCCTCCCTCCCCTTTTCCCCTTCCCTCCCCTTCTCCCCTCCCTCCCCTTTCTCCACTCCCTCCCCTTTCTCCCCTCCCTCCCCTTTCCCCCTTCCCCTTTTGCTCTCCTCCTCCCTTGTCCCCTTTCTGAATCGATTCTGCTCTCCCCTCACACCTCTCCTTCCCTCATCCTATCTGAGGTCTCAGCAAGAGCTCCACTTCCTTTTGCTGTCTCTTCATGGCCTAGCACTAAGCAGCTCAATGCAGAATTGGAGGCAGTTATCAAATTATCTGGGATCCAACCTATTCCCTCATGGTCTGGAGTCAGGGATGGGATTGGAGGGAACCAGGCTTCCACTGCCCTCCCATCTCTTCCCCTTCCCCCAAACAACAACAACAACCACCCTTCAGATTGCTTTTAATATTCAAGATTAAGTGCAGTTTCTGGCCAGAGTGGCCTTTAGGATCTGACTGGGATTCCTTTCCTGTAGACTCATAGAACCTCTTAGGGTCCTATCCTGAGGTATAATATATATATATTATATATAACCTCATAATATATGTATTATATATATGCAATCTCAGGATATATATATATATATATATATATATATATATATATATATATATGTATGTATATGCGACTGAGAGAGAGAGAGAGTGTCAACCTGACATAAGCTAGAGTCATCTGAGAATAGGAACCTCAATTGAGACAACACCACCAGTTGATTGCCTGGAGGTCTATTAGGACGTTTTCTTGATTAATGGTTGATGTAGGGGCTCTGATCACTGTGGGTGATGCCACCCCTGGGCATGGTTCTGGGTGCTATGGAGCAGGCTGAGCAAGTCACAGGAAGCAGCAAGGCTCCACGGTGTCTGCTTTAATTCCTTCTTCCAAGTTCCTGCCTTGAGTTCCCTTATTGCCGAAGTGTGACCTGACAGTTGTAAGATGGCAGACCCTTTTCTCCCCAAGTTGCTTCTAGTCTGGTGTTTATCACATCAACAGGAACCCTGACTAAAACAGACCCAGTGAAATCTGTTGTGACTTTAGGCATTCTTGTGACAAACACTCCAAGGGAAATATAAGCTGTAAAAGTTGAGATCAGAAAATGCCATAAGTGTAGGTTTTAAATCTCGTAACTTCCTATCACATTTAAACTCCAGTTACAAGAATTTCTTCAAAAGTCTTCCTCATAGTTCCAGGGAGAGCATTTGAGTGCAGCTCTTGCACTATGCCAAGCACAGGCACTCCCCATGTGACATATACAATTCATGAAAACAGTAAGACCAATCACCCCCACTTTACAGATGGGAAAGATGAGTCACAGAAAACAACCATGTACACTTAGTGTCAGAGTTATGATTCTCAACCCTTATAGCCATGGGGAAGAGTCTCATACCCACTCCAAAGGACTAGGCGTGGCTTATTAAATATGATAGCTGATCCATAAACACAGTGTCTTAGGGCTTTACTGCTGTACAGACACCAAGGCAACTCTTATAAGGACAACATGTAATTGGGGCTGGCTTACAGGGAACATGGCAGCATCCAGGCAGGCATGGCACAGGGGGAGCTAAAAATCTTGCATCCTCATTAGCAGAATACTGGCTTCCAGAAAGCTAGGGTGAGTGTCTTAAAGCCCACATCCACAATAACACACCTACTCCAACAAGCCCATACCTTCTAATAGTGTCACTCCCTGGGCCAAGCATACATAAACCATCATACATAGACACATTTTGTAAAGATCTATGTGTCTGTCTGTTTGCTCTGTGTGTGTGTGTGTGTGTGTGTGTGTCTGCACACTATCATGCAAGTGCACATTAGTGACTTTGGAGACCAGCACACACCTGTCTAATCCCCTTATCTGTAGTTACAGGTTGCTGTGACCCGAATGTCAGCTCTCTGTAAGAGCAGCAAGCACTCTTAATCATTGAGCCATCTTTCCTGCCCTTCCAATGGAAAAGCTAGTGATGATAAATGGGATAATAAAATCACCTATTATTGTAATCCTAGCACATTAGAAGTTTAGGCAGGATGACTGTCACAAGTTCAAGAACAGTCTTGAAGGACAGACTGGCATGGGCTCACAGAGCGGTGTGGGTGAGCACACCCACAGACCCAGACAGTCTTATTTTTCAGACTCTTCCTTACCTTGCCCTATTTACTTCCTCATTAGGCTGTTCTTCTGTGCTTTTATTCTATACTTTAACTGCACACTTGTATTAATTACTCTATTAGTTGGGGTTCTCTAGAGTCACAGAATGTTTGAATAGTCTCTATACAGTAAGGGGATTTGTTATGATGACTTACAGTCTGTACTCCAACAAAGGTCAGCTGTGAGTGGGAAGTCCAAGGCTCTAGTAGTTGCTCAGTCCCACAAGCCAAGTAGATTCTAACAGATGTGCTGGCAAGTAAATGCAAGCAGGCACAGAAGAGCGAATCTTCCTTCTTTCAATGTCCTTATGTTTGTCTTCAGCACAAGGTGTGGCCCAGATTAAAGGTGTGTGCCACCAAGCCTGGATCTGGGACTTGTTTTGACCCAGGTTGACCTTGAACTCAGAGAACTCCTTGCCTTAGCCTCCTGCGACTAAGTGTGTACTACCTTGCCTGGGCCTAAACTTTTTATAGCCACTGTGTCTTAAGATCTCCATGCCAAGATCCAGGTCAGAAACTCGTGTCTTCCAGCCTCAAGGTCTGGATCACAGATGAGCCCTAAAATTCTGAAGTGCAGTTCATTCCAGATAAAGCCAAGTTGACAGCCAGGGACGGCCATTACAATTACTTCCACATCACCACTATGGGGGGATACCTTTGGAGAGGTGACCTTATTTTGGCTCACAGTTCAGAAGTCTTCAAACAGTGATGGCAGGGGGAGAAAGGGCTCCTCATCTTCTGGGGGACCAAGAAGCAGAGAAAGCACGAAAGCCAGTGGAATCTGGGCTCTAATTATGACTACCTCTGTTGTCCTGCCTCCTCTAGCTGGGCTTCCACCTGAAATAGCGCCACTGTTAGGTAAATCAAGCCCTGGAACATGAGCCTGTGAGGGATCATTCAGATTCAAATGACAAGGGTTATAAACCCTGTGTTCCTGTGTACAGTCCAAGGATGAACTTAGCTAGAGGAAATGGATTTGACAATAGTGTTTATAGCCTGCCCTCAGAGGCTCTGATGAGAACCCATTTACAACTTTGAGATTGGTGAACACCTGGAGTGGAGGAGTCTTGGGCATGCACTGAGGTCCCTTACTTGTGGGATCTGATGTTAACCGCATCTGTACAGTGTCACAAGTGAGATAAACTGTAGGACGAAGCTGGTACCTGCTGGAGAATGGTTTGGGATGTGAAATTGGCCGCCTCCAGCAAGTTTTGGAAGTATAATGTGTTGAATGTTATAAGAGCAGCAAAACACAGTTTTTTCCTTCTCTCAAACAAGGGTAAAAACTAATTTCTAGAAAATTCAGAGAGTGGATGGAAATGTGTTGATAAAGGTGTTAGCATTCTGTCTAAACTCCACCCCACAGTTACCTGGCAACATCCAGATAGGCCTGACCCACTATAAAAGGTGCTGCTTGCCCTCTCCTCCCTCTCTTGCTCTCTTGTTCTCTCTTGCTCTCCCCTTCCCCATTCCCTTCCATTACCCCTCTCTCCACTTCTCCAGCCTCCTCTACTTCTCTTCTCTTCTCTTCTCTTCTCTTCTCTTCTCTTCTCTTCTCTTCTCTTCTCTTCTCTTCTCTTCTCTTCTCTTCTCTTCTC
>NC_034592.1:1174041-1202735 GCF_900095145.1 Mus pahari | reverse complement strand
CTCTCTCTCTCTCTCTCTCTCTCTCTCTCTCTCTGACTCTACTACCATCTTAACTCTCCTCCCATGCCTTGAATAAACTCTATTCTATTCTATACCATCGTGTGGCTGGTTTCTCAGGGGGAAAGGATGCCTCAGCATGGGCCCACTGAGACACCCCCTTCCCCATACCTCACCGCACCCCCATAGAATATACCCCCTTTATCTTTATCTTTTAATAAACACATCAAAGGGGACTTGTTTCCCCAGATAATTTCAAGACAGAAGCACAACAGAGATGGGAATTGCTGGTCCAGAAGTTGTTTGTGTGTGTGGCTGCCTGTTGCAGTGAAAGGGTAAGACAGGAAGTAGGGGAAGTTGACACTCATAACTGCCATTCCCCTGCACCAGCAAAGGCAGGTTGGGGATGACTTTCTTCACAAAACTGTATTCTTGTCTCTAAAGAAACGTAACAAGTAACTCAGGGAAAAATGGATGCAGACTTAGACGGAAACAAATCCACTTACAACAGTGAGAGGGGATCAGGAAATAACACAGATCATGCAGAAAAATCAGCTCAGGTCTTCAGGCTTGAACACGAAATGTTAACTAAGATCAATTACCAGAAAAGACTCTTGCCTGAGGAGCCAATAAGAAGAAACTGTTGAAACAAACCGACTTAGCAAACAGAGGTAAATTTAAACTTACTGTTTTCAGAGCTGTTGAGAAAAAGAAATATCCATTAGAGGAAGAAGGGGAAGGTCCTAATGCAACAGATCTGTTGTGCTCCTCATAGCTGTGTGGAGGATGAACTGACCTGGGGTGAGAGAAAGCAGTGTGAGGGTACAGAGAAAAACGGCAGTCTCCAGGCTAAGGGGGCAGGGTAGGGGTAGAAGTCATCAACTCTTCCTGCATTTGACTTTGGACTTCCAGCCTTCAGAAGTATGGCATTTTGTTACACAAGCCCTAAATGATGCTTTAAACTTATGTAGTAAAACTATCTCCATCAGAAATGGCCAGAGGAAAAATATCAGTAACCTTTCAAAAAGCACTAATAAATATTGATGCTTTGGGCGTAGAGGGCGCACAGAGACTGAAACTGCATCCAGAGCTTGTATGAGTCTGTGCTAGATCAGTGCTCTCAGCAAATGTCCAGCTTAAGAAGTGAAGAGGCCTGGGCAGTGCAAGTCGCCGGCAGTGCAAGTATCATCTTTTCATCTGAAGTGTGTTTGAGGAGAAAGCTCTGCTTTCAAATTCAAAGTACCAAATCTTTTTCTATTACCCACTTGGCTCGTTGCTTATATGTGTGTCTCTAAACGTCTGCATGTCTGTCTGACTGCTTATCTGTCATGTACCTAATACCAGGGGAATAATTCTGGAATCATTCCCTATTTAATAGTGTGAAATTTTCACTAAGATTAAGTTTCTTTTTACTGGGTTATCAAGATCCAGTCATTGGGAGGTAGAAGCCAGCGGGTCGACAGAAAGTTTATCTATCTATCTATCTATCTATCTATCTATCTATCTATCTATCTATCTATCTATCCTATTTGAAGAAAGTGGGAGAGTTCTAAGAGCAATGATTTCACTGTTCATGGGTGTAAACACCAACTCAACTTCTGACATAGTCGTGGTTTACTGTTAGCATCTAACCCTAAGGGAGATAGATTCCAGTTCCCAAGACCAAAAGGACGGGAGCAAAACTGTTAGATATAGAGACCTGTGAGCTACCAGCTGAGGACATAAGTTTCTGGCGGAATCTTTGTCTTCAGAATCATTACCATAATCCAGACCTCATCCCTCCACCAGGTCTGCGACAGCCAGGGACACAGGAGGGACTCACGGTAACAACTCTCCGTGGGAGGGGACCGGCAACGAAAGACGCAGGACAAAAGAGAGTACCTGACTTGTGGATTTCTCAGGACTGACCTCCAAACCCCTCAACACAAGCTATTCTGCATTCTCAGCGTCAATCTCTGTTTCAGCGCCCAGCTCTCGAATTCCCTGCTTCCGCCCACAGAACTTTGTCCTTCAGCTAGCTTACTGAGCATGCGCGGAATCTAGATCACAAGCACTTCGCTGAGTCCAATTCAAGTCCCAAACCCAAGGAAGATGGGCGTTCCTCAGCGTAGGGCGGAGTCTCTGAGACTAAAACGTGTACAATTGGTCGGCCTCTGGGGCCACTTTCTTCAGTGGGCAGAGCCTCGCCTGGAGTCACGGCTGGGAAACAGTTCTCCTAATTTGGGAAGTGTCAGGCCGGGAGGGGCGTGGGGCTGGCCGGATTTTGTGTGCGCCTGCGCAATCGCCGGGACAGGGTGTGTTCCTGCTGCGGGATCCTGTTTTCGGCTGATCCAGTTCATCGCTCTCCACCCGAGTTTCCCCTGCAGGTCCCCAATCACATCCACCAGGTGTTGCTCTCTGCGGTGAGTGTGCGGGGTTCAAGTCCTCCCACTAAGGACTCCACGGTGATACCCACTCTCCCCTAGGCAGCCTGGGCCTCTGCTCCTTTCCTGCCCTAACCTGCCCCACAACTCCCAGGCTCTCACTTTTGCCATCATCCACGTGCTTTGTTGTTCTTTGCTACAGAACATGTCCAAGTCACTGAAGAAGCTGGTGGAGGAGAGCAGGGAGAAGAACCAGCCGGAAGTGGACATGAGTGACAGGGGTATCTCCAGTATGTTGGATGTCAACGGCTTGTGTAAGTTCTCAGGACAGTTGCTAAGTTTGCTAAGTAACTGCTCTCTTGGGAGTTTCGGAAGGCTGCCATTCCACCTCTGCTTGTCACTTGGTCACTTGTCAGGAGCTTGGCTCAGAAAGTTTGCAAACCACAGTTAGTTCTGCTGGGACTGGTGCACCAGATGAGAACTTCACACGAGGTGTGCTACAATTCCTTCTCAGTGGTTGAGGTAGCTTCATGGCTTTGAAGTCGATTTTCTATGTAGTGCCCCAAGGAGCCTTTTTTGTTTTTAATTTGGAAGTCACGTTTTACTCTATGAATCATGAGCCGGTGGTACTCAAAAGTTATATGAATAGTAAGAATTCTTGTGCCAGGAGTATTTTCAACATTTTTTCTTCATGACGTATTCCTGGGTCATTCTCTCATTTGTGTTCAGGCATCTGTCGATCTTGTGCTCCCAGCTCAGCACCCATTTAATCTTATTTTATTGTGTTTTTTTTTTTTCTCATCTGTAAAACCAGACAGGGAACTCAGTACACGTGGGAATGGTCATAAACTCCATTGCCTGTGCCTCTCTTATGGGCATCTCTCTTCTCCACATCGAGACGGTTATCCCCGTGTGTAAATGCTGCATCACTATTGCCAGATTTTGTGTTGAAAATTCTAATGTCCAAGTTTTCATGATCTTTAAACTCTGGAAACTATTTCTGGTCTTTGAAAACACTTTCTAAGTAAGTTACAACACTTCTGTAGGTTGCCTGTGACTTCACTCAGATCCTCTGAGGATTTAACTGTTGATAGTGGTACCCCACATTTCCTTAGTGGGACATACAAGGGCTGATTCTGATCATAAGCAGATCCCTTCAGTGCATGCATTCCAAGCGATGTTGAGTAAGTTCCACTGAGTGACCCTGAGCAGCCGGATCTTCCTGACTTGTAAGTCCGTTTTCTCCTTATCCATATGCCTTTCCACCTGAAGTCCCTTAACTTAATTGCCAAGAGTCAGCTCAGGCATCATAGCCTATGAAATGCTTTCTCTTTCTACCTTCCTGTGTGAACCCGCCTTTCTTCAAGGCACAGATTGCATAGCCTTTAATTAGTTAATTTTTTAAAAAAGATTTATTTATTTCATGTATGAGTACACTATTGCTCTCTTCAGAGACACCAGAAGAGGGCTTTGGATCCCATTACAGATGGTTGTGAGCCACCATGTGGTTGCTGGGAATTGAACTCAGGACCTCTGGAAGACCAGCCAGTGGCTCTTAACTGCTGAGCCATCTCTCCAATCCAATTAATTTACTTTTAATCCAGCAGTCTCTCTTCCTCATTCAAATACCAAGAGAATATGCAGTGTCGTGCTTGTGTCTGGAACGCAGTCGGCACTCTAATGTGTGATAGGAGTCAGAGTAGGATGTAGCATCAGAACATCAACCAGAGGGGAGCTGTCCAGAGACCTTAACGTCAGTGGATACCTTCCGAGGCATGAAGACTCTTGTCTGTTCTTGGGGTACAGGCAAGGGTGGATGTTGATACATTAAGGCAGAAGTGGACTGCGGACATCTGGCCATCGTGAAGGGTCCTGCTTTGACATAGGTTTCATACTCTTAGCATCTTGACGACTTCTTGGTTTGGGTGATATGTGTTGGTCTCTTGCAGTAAGAATGGGTTTGTGGTGATTTTTGACACTGAAGTGTCCGCTGAGGATCTAGACACTCCCATTGCTTTGGCTTTATTTCGGGTTCCACTGCTGTAAAGGAAGAAGAGACTAAACAGAGAGAGGGGACCTGGTGCATCTGTGCCCTGAACAGCACCTAGTTCTCTGCCTGCTGCATTCTTCCCTGTGGGCTGAAATGTCAGCCCACAGTGGGCGGAGGCATTTGTAGCACTCTGGAAGAGAAGACCCATGTAACATTAACAAATGGCAAGAGTAGCTCTGCTATTTCAGTTCAGCTCCATTATCTCTTTGAAGCCTTGGCTCTTAACTACAGGGGAAAAGATAGCCACTTGCTTCCTGAAGGAGAAAATGGTGTAATACTGGGGGATAAAAAGCAAGGTCATTTCTGTAATTGCTCAAACTAGAAACCAAGAGACAACATTGGTATTTCTTGGAAAGATCAGCGGAAGTTTGAAAATCTCACTCCCTCTGCTGGTGTTGGCTTAAGGAAGGGCTGGGCTCCTAAGAACCTGGAAGGCTGTAGGATGTTCACTGGAAGCCTGTCCCTAAACTGGCTTTATCAGCCGTTCACTGGACTGGAGCTCAGTGGTCAAGCATTTGTGTAGAGCATGTGCAGTTCTGGGGTTCATCTCAAACACCACACAAATAAATTGAAAACAGCAATCAGTTGGCATCCAGTGTGGGTGTTATATGATAAGGTTACCTGGAGTATTGTGTAAGGATTCTTGTTGTTTTTATTTTATTTTACTCAGGTTCATCTGCAGCTATGACATTTAGAACACAAGCATCCTGGTTAAACACAGGAAACCATCAACTTACATGCAGAGAGAATAGCAGTGTCTTGTACCCTAAGCTTCCCTTTTTTTGCATTTACTAATTTAACTTCTTAAAAATAATGTCATGATTTGGCTTTGAAGATGAGAAGGGAGGATTTGCATTTCTTTGAAGCATTTGAAATGCCAGCATTTCTGCTTGGGGGTTTGGGATGTACGAGCACACCAAAGTGTTTCCATAGATGAAGAGATGTGAGTTACCTTCTATTTTGTTGAGATAGGGTCTCATGTAGACCCGGATGGCCTTGAATTCGTTTTGTAGCGAGGAGGACCCTCCTGCTTCCATCTCCCAAGTGCTGGGATTACAGGTGTGCACCACCAGAGGTTTCCAGTTAAACCTGCCCTTGGTGATCCTATGGAGAATGCAGTTATCATTCTAGGCAGTTTTGGGGTCAAGTGTCAGTGAGACTCAGGAGGAATGACCTATTCACATCTTTCCCCCTTTCACATTTCCTCCTGTAAGTAGGTGCCGAGGCCCAGCTTTGGGCTTGAAATGTGCAGGAATCCTTTCTTTGCCCTTCTGCTGAGCCTTTGCCAGTTAATGCTGTTGAGGGAATTGAAAACGTACCTGTCTGTGACTCTATTCTTGGGTCCCCATCTCTGGGAGGTTTCCCAGGTCTTCAAGTTTGAACCCAGCCCCCTCCAGCTTGTCTCTCCTGCGCCCCTCTGTCTGGCAGTGCTGGGAAGAGTCTCGGGAGTGATGACTATCATTGCTTTTAGTTAAGAAATCCTTATTTGAAAAGCATTTTATACAATACATCCTGACTGGGCTTTTCCTCTCTTCTGTCCCCCACCTATCCTCTCTACCCACCCAACTCCACACCCTTTCTTTCTCTCTTTAAAAGACAAACATACAAAAAAAAAAAAAAAAAACCCGCAGAAACAATTCTGTACAACAGCCTCCAGAAAAAAATAAAACAAAATGTACAAGCCAAAGACCAACAAGACAAAAATATCCAAACTAAGCAATAGGAGACGAAAGATCTACAAAAATAGCATTGAGTTTGTTGTTTTGACTGGGTACTCCTGGACAGGGCATCTACCCTAAGCATGGCTAATATGACCCATGAAAACTAATTTTTGCTTTGCAAGCATGTGTAAGTTTTACATAGTGCCTTGCTCAGGACTGGGACCCTGGGTCCACTTCCTCCATTCCGTGCTTGGGTCTCATCTGGCTTGAACCTGTGCTGATCCTGTGGCATGCTGCCACACTCTCAGTGAGTGCATCCGTCCTGTTGTGTCTGGCAGACAGTTTTCCTGGAGTCCTCCCTCCCCTCTGGCTCTTCAAATCCCTCTGCCTCCTCTTCCCCATAGCTCCCGAATTCCCGAGGGCAGAAGCTGCATGAAGAGACCTTTAGGACTGAGCCCTGTGAATCTCTCACTGTCTGGCTGTGGGTCTATGTATCAGTTCCCATCTACTGTGAGAAGACGTTTCTCTGAGGACAACTAAGCAAGGCACAGATCCCTGAGTAAAGAAAGAGAGTGCCGTTAGGAGCCATTTTATTGTATGTTCTTTTAGTAGATAGAGCACTGGTGTTTGGTTTTTCCCTGGGCCATGGCTTGTCTACTCTCAGGCTCTTGGCCATCCAGTGGTCAGGAACGGTTTCCATCTCATGAGCCTTATGGCTCGTTAGCCTGTTACTCTGAGGCCAGCATATTTCCTGGGCAGGTCACTGTTGAAGGTTACGACATTGCAGTTCAATTGATAATGCCTTTCCCCTCTGGTAGCCTACAGAGCACTGGAACGCTATTCAGTAGGGGCACAGGCTCTGGTATGGCAGCAGCACACCTCCTCCATGTTCAGTGAGAGACGTGGGTGTTCTCTTCTGCAATAGGGCCTTCCTGTCAGCTTGTGGAGAGCAACCAATAGCCTGAGATATTCGTGGGTTTATAGCGGGGATCCTTTGCCATTCTGCCACTGGAAGTTTTACCTGGTGGCGAAAGGTTTTTAGTTGGGGCACTGACTCCCCCATTCTTTGGTGATTCTACGTATCTCACTTTCATACATGTGTTTATTTTATGAAGCTTCTGCAGTATAATGGCCCGTAGTGTTAGTGACCCTCCCCGCATTCCTTCCTCTGCCCCTCTCTCCCATCTCCCTCCTCATTTAATCTTCCCACTCTAGTCCCTCCTTTTCCTGTCTCTCCTTAATAATATATTCTATTTCTCTTTCTTTGGGAAATCCTCTCCTTGACACTAGTCCCTTACTATGCCCCTAACCACTGTGGATATATGGATTATAGCACACATCTCGATGGTTTAAAAGCAAACAACTACATACAAGAGAAAACTTAGAATATTTGTTTTTTTTTTTTTTTGTTTAGGGTTACCTCATTCAGGATTTTTTTTCCCTAGCCCCATTTATTCATCGGAGAAGATAATAATTCCTTAAAAACAAACAAACACACAAACAGCCGAATAGTATTTCACGGTATAAATGAACTCCATTCTCATTACTTCTCAGTTGCTGGGCATCTAGGCTATTTCCGGCTATGATATATGGAGAAGCATTGAACACGGATGAGCAAGTGTCTCTATAGGAGGCACAACGTCTGTTGGGTAGATGCCCAAGAGTGGTGTAGCTGGATCTTGAGGGAGATAGAATCCTAGCTTCCTGAGGACCTGCCACGCTGGTTTCCATAGTGGCTGCACATGTTTGTGCTCCCACCAGCAATGAATAAGTGGTCCATTTTCTTTGAATCCCTGTCAGTATATGCTGTCATTTGTTTTATTGATTTTGGCCATTTTGACTGATGTAATATGAAATCCCAAAAGCAGTTTTAATTTGTGATCCCCTGTGGCTAAGCATGGTGAAAACGTTTCTTTAGGTGTTCCTCAGCCATTTCTGTTTCATTTTTTGAGAATTCTCTGCTTAGTTCTGTACACCGTTTTTATAAGTTGGGATGTTTTCTTGAGGTTCAGTTCTTAGCATTTTTTAAATGTATGTTTTACATGCAGTGAAGCTTTAGTAGACAGTAAATCAACTGTGTCCTGCTGCAGAGGTTTCTCATGAATTTTCTAGAGTGGGGGTAGTTTATAGCCTTCAGGGACAAGATGCAACTTGTAGATTTATTTATTTATTTATTTGTTTATTTTTATTCTTTGTTTTGAAGTATTTTTGTTGTTTTTACATTCTGTTAAATACTGCAAATGTCTTATCAAGATGAGGAATGAAGATAAAGAACGGGTGTGACTGTTTTGGGACGACTGAATGAGCAAAGGCATTTGATGCTTTTTAAGTCTTTGATTCTTTGGCTCCACTTGGCAGTGACCTTTTGTTTTGTAAACAAACTGTCTGTGGAGCCCAGGCTGGACTTGAGCTGTCCCCCCCCCAGCCCCCCCCCACCATCCTTAGCCTCATCTCATCCTTAGTCACATCTCACTGTGGTGTGATATTCTAACTAACATTTGGTAACTTGCCAAGTTTTTAAAGTGTGTTTGTGAGTTTTCAACAAAACCTGAGCCACAGACACGAATAGTTAACGTCCCGTGAATGCCACCACACTTACAAATTTCCTTACTTGTGTGTGTCTCTGGTGTATGTTTTTGTATGTGTGTATATACATGTAGTGTAGCATTTGTGTGGAGGTCAAAGGACAATTTGCTGGAGTCAGGTTCTTGCCTTTTACTATGTAAGCACTGGGAACTGAACCCAGGTCCTCAGGCTTGAAGGCAAATGCTATGATCCACTGAGCCAACTCTGCATCCCAAGCTTCGGTGATTGTATATAATGTTCAGCAGTGTTTATGTTGTGGAAGTCTGAGGTTTGGTGCATTCCAGAGTTCTTGACTTACTGATTGCTTTCAGTTTCTCACCACCCTGGCACTCACTACCCCACTCCCCTCCTTATTCAGAATCTCCAGGAGTCTGAGGGCTGAGTATAGTGTGCCCTGGTCAGAAGCACCCGTGTCCTCGATGGCAGGTTCAGAGCTTCGGTAGACCAGGAATAGATAGGGGATGGCGAGGCCACCCACAGACTTTACCTGTGATGTGTTTGTGGCTTAGGTTCTGTTGAGAGTAACAAATGCACTTTAAAAGCTTGTCAGGTTTCCAATAATTAGTTAAGATACCTTGTATCATGTAGCAGCTACTGACTAAATGCATTTTCATGCCGGGCACTACTCCTTGAGATTGCCTTGATGTTGAGTCTTTACTCAGTGATAAATTAATGTTTACTGCATTATGACCATAAGGTGTAGCACTGGATAATAAAGCTGATTTCCCATAAGGCATCACACCACCCACTGCTTGCTGTTGTGCCACCTGTTATGAGACTGGGAGTCTGTGTTAGAGCTGGTGTGAATAACGGCTTAAAATCACCTTTGATACTTTTCTGTACTTGCCTGAGAGAGAGCCTTGTCTTTGTTCGAGAGTTCTTCTAAGACACTGAGAATTTTGGAGCTGACTTGATGCAGAATAGTGACTTTGCACAGGTTGATGGGTTTTTTTGATTTTTCAAAGCAGAGGAGTGGGCCGTCTATGTCACAGTTTGACCAGTAGAGGGCAGGGTTAAGCTGCTACTAAGAGGCGTTGCCTCCTCTCCAGACTGCTGCCTTCCCAGTTGCTTTGAAAGCATCTCATCTCTCCTTTTTGTGCAGAGGCCAACCACCTAATGGCACATGACCTGTGTCACCTCACAGGCGAGCAGGATCTCACCCATGCTTAACATTTTGGTCTGAAACTTCTTCCATTTTGGTGCCTTTCAAGCCTTCTCAAAACAAGCTCCTGACTGCAAGATCCAGGAGAATCTTCAGTTTCATCAGGGTGTGATGTTTAGTCATGGAAAATGGTAATGTGGATTTTAAATGTTGGAAAAGTCAAAAAGGAAAAATGCTGCATTTTCTTAACATTCTCTAAAGGCATTAATCATATTTTAAATATAATATATAAAATACATTTATAACTATATATTAATAATTATATGTTTATATAATATTAGATAATTATAATTATACATGTTAGTATATTATATTGTACAGTATTATTAACATAAATATATATTTGTATCATATATAATATTATATAAGTATAGTAATATAATTATTATTATTATTATTTTATTTTTATTTTTTTTGGTTTTTCGAGACAGGGTTTCTCTGTGTAGCCCTGGCTGTCCTGGAACTCACTTTGTAGACCAGGCTGGCCTCGAACTCAGAAATCCGCCTGCCTCTGCCTCCCAAGTGCTGGGATTAAAGGCGTGCGCCACCACGCCCAGCGTAATATAATTAATTAATCTCTTAATTTTAATCAAGGACTAATTACTTAACAATATTTTAACAATATTTAACTATTTTCTTTTAGTGCTACTCTAACAAAATGCCAAAGACTGGGTTCCTTAAACAGAGGCACAGTTTCTCATAGGAAGTCTAAGATGTAACGGTAGCAGGGTTTCTGAGGCACCTCCGCCTCACTTGGAGGTTTTTGTCTTCTCCCTTGTCTTCAGATGAGCTGTACCCTGACTGTGTTCACTCCTGGTGCCTGTGTCCAGCATCCCTTCTCTTAAGGACAGTGGTCAGCCTGGATCAGGGTCTATCCAAGCAACACATTTGAACTCACTTAACTGTAAAGACCGTCTCTGCAAATAGTTTTATTCCAGGGACCTGGAGGTCTGGGCTCAGATATGGACTTGGGGCATATAAGACCATTTATACCATCTGCCCTGGAGGTTCTCACTGAAGAACCCCGAGTGTTCTTGTGTTCCTGTCACCATTGGGCTCATGTGATCTTTGCCCGACTTCTGTAGATGAGAAAGCGTCGTCTGTGCTCACAGCATCGTGATAATGGTAGAGTCAACGTTTGCATCTCAGTGTGGCTGGCATCCTTTCTTTTTGGTACTGTGTTGTATTTTCCCCCAGTCTTGCATAGCCAAAAAGTGCCAGGCCTGGATGGACACTTGGATAATGGAGCCCATAGCCAGGGCTGACTGGGGTGACCCGCCTGTCAAAAAGAGTGCTTCAGCTTTCTCTTGATCATTTTATTTTAAATTTTTTTATACAATATGTTTTGATCATATTCTCTCCCTTTCCCCAGTTGCACTTAGACTTCTCCACCCGCCCTCCCACCCAGATTTATGTTCTTTTTCTCTTAAGAAATATTCTTTCTGTGGGTTGGGGGAGGAGACTGAGGCTATTAGTAATTGAACTTGGGACTCCTTGCACACCATTGAATATAGCCATAGTCAGTTTCAAAATTTTTTATTCTTAAGATAGGATCTTAGTAAGTCCCCTAGGTAGCTTGGCCTTACTCCCGCTCAGAGAGACCTTGAACTTTACTATGATCTGCCTTAGCCTCCCAAGAGATGGAGATTAAAGCCTTGCCTCGAATGCTTGGCTCAGTTTCATAATTCCTTCAAACACTGTATTAGGCTTGTAAACTATATGCCTCCTGACAGCTTAGTTTAGGCTGAGCATTGAAGGAAACACAGGAGCAGGCCAGTCTCCAGCCAACCAGAGCTCGTTACCCCGCCTTCACTGTCACCCCTCTTTGGGGTTTCCTGAGAGGCCAGTAGTCCTAACAGAGTGTGGTGACCACATGTGAGATCTGCTGTTAATTTCTGTTAATTTAGTAATTTACCATGTGCTAAGATTTCTGTTGTACATCTAAATTCATTAGCCTGTGGCACTCTTTGTGTTACAGAGCTGAAAAAAAGACTGTGCTGGGGAGATACTGGTTTGTGTGCTGGCAAAATAAATCAGGACGACAGTACGTCATAATGACCTGTCCCTCTAGAGCAATGGTTTTCAACCTGTGGATTGCAACCCCTTTGGGGGTCCAACAACTCTTTCACAGGGGACTCCTAAGACCACAGAAAACACAAATATTTATATTATGATTCATAACAATAGCATGATTATAGTTGTGAAGTAGCAGTGAAATTAATTTTATGGTTGGCGGCTGTCAGACCATGAGGAACTGTATTCAAGGGTTGCAGCACTAGGAAGGTTGAGAACCACTGCTCTTGAAGAGCCTTCTGTTCCGACATGCTTCTGTGTTCTTTGGATGCAGAATAGTTTTTTAAAGTTAAGGAAGAGCAGGACCAATGAGCAGTGTGTATTATGAGGCCAGATATCTTAAGGGAAAGGGAATTTATTTACTTTCTCAGGTTTTCAGAGAGTATCATTTAGACTGTAATAAATAAATGACAACTTCAACAGTTTTCCTACACTAATACATTTTTATTACTTTTAAATTATTTTTCTGTTTTTGTTGAGATTATAATATCATTATATTATTTACCCTTTCATTTCCCCCTTCCAAGCCCTCCCACATAAACCTCTTGCTCTTCTTCAAATTTATGGCCGCTGTTTTCATTAATTGTTGCATACACGTATCCATGCATATTCCTAAATACACAGTAAGGAAAACCTTCCCAACCTGTGGAAGATTCCTCGTATGTGTGTCTTCAGGGCTGTCCCTCTACAGTACAACTCCTGAGCCTTTATGGAATCATTGAGGAAGATGGGGCAGAAAAAGTGTAAGAGCCAGAGGAGTAGCTGTGAGATTGTCTCCAGGTAAAGTCAGAAGTCACGCCCGTGGAAGTTCACCACTCTGTCTGCCTGAATCTGAGCTGAACAAGGGAACATGGAAACATGGCAAGGGAAGGCCAGGAGGCCTCATCCGTAAACAATACCCATGGTTACACGGGGTACAGAGAATGGGAGGAATGGTCCCTAACCCAGGGAAGAATACACCAGCCACTTACCAAGTACCAAGTGGTCAGCCTTGAAAGCAGTTTTCCCTTCTAGCTTTGCATGTTTAAGTCTTCAAGGCATGTCGGACATGTTTACTTAACAGGTTATGTGTTTCTATTCTACAGACTACGCACTTTGTTAAGATGACATGTCACATATATACATATGTGTATGTATACATATGGATATCATGTGCGTGTGTGCATGTGTGTGTGTGTGCATGTGTATGTGTATCCCCAGCCCCCTCAGACAGCCATGATGGCCTGGAACTCACTATATAACCAGGCTGTCCTCCACGTCATGATCTTTCTTGCAGCTTCCTCTGGGTGCTGGTATCACAGGCATACATGCATCACTGTGCTGGGCTCCGTAGAGTTCAGTGCTCACATTTATCACATATAGCTGTATAACTCTTGTAGCAATTACATTTTAAACTCATGGCCCACGTGATGATAATGATGATCCAGTTAATGGCTGGGGGTACACACTAAGCAAGTCTACCTAACAGTCGGTCTGTGGTAGGTGGAGGAATTGACTCCAGGACTCCAGATGTCAGAAGCCACATTCTGGGTTTCTTCTTGTTCCCTGTTCCAAACTCTTCTGATAAGTTAAGTATAGATCCTGTGTGGGAGACAGAGATAATTGGTAATTGAGCAAGTACACTTAACACTTACAGCCGAGATGCTTATGTGTTGGAAGCCACAGTTCCTGCATTGATGGACTAGTGGCTTTCTTTCCATTTAGGAATGCATTCATGGATACCATCCATGCTCATACCATTTGAGCTGAGGGAACATTTTGTCTTAGTTAGGGTTTTACTGCTATGAACAGGCAGTATGACCAAGGCAACTCTTTTCCTTTCTTTTTAAAAAAGATGTATTTATTTCCTTTATATGAGTACACTGTAGCTGTCTTCAGACACATCAGAAGATGGCATCAGATCCCATTAGGGATGGTCGTGAGCCACCATGTAGTTTCTGGGAATTGAACTCAGGATGTCTGAAAGATCAAGCAGCCAGGGCTCTTAACCACTGAGCAACCTCTCCAGCCCCCAAGGCAACTCTTATAGGGACAACATTTAATTGGGACTGGCTTACAGGTTCGGAGGTTCAGTCCATTATCATCAAGGCAGGAGCATGGAAGCATCCAGGCAGGCATGGTGCAGGAGAAGCTGAGAGTTCTACATCTTCATCTGAAGGCTGCTTGCAGAATATTGGCTTCTAGGCAGCTAAGATGAGGGTCTTAAAGCCCACATCCACTGTGATACACCTACTCCAACTAATAGTGCCACTCCCTACACATTTGTACATGCCCTTTAAAAGATGCCTTCATCAACACTAAGTGGAAGGCCTTTCTGTGCTCTGTGCATTCAGAACAGTAAAACCACAGGGATTACAACAAAAGAGCACCTTACCAGCATCTCAGGAGCCCCTCCCAGATGCTGTCCGCTCAGGGAAGACCACTCTTCCAACTTCAGAAGCAAAAAGGAATGCTTCCTGTTCTTGTGTATGCCACTGCAGAGACACCAAGGAGGGCGGTGTATGTACGAGTGCTCAGTGTGTGCCAGCTGTGTGCCTGTGATGCTCATTTGTGTACAGTTGGTCCTAGACACCTCGACACCTTTTATCCAGCCCACCATCGACGGACATTTGATTAGTGCTTTGGTTTGGATTTGAGCTCCCCAAAAGGCTTACTTCCTGTCTTGGTACTTTTGAGAAGTGGTAGAAACTTTAAGAGGCAAGTAGACTCTGAGGGAGGCAGTCACTGGGGCAAACCCTATTTAAGGGGAGCTTAGTATCTCACCCTTTCTGCTTGCGGTTTGTTTATTTCACAACCAGGAGACTAGCAGGCTTGCTTCAGTCTCAAAGCAGCATGGTCCATGTTCTGTTGCTGTAAACAGACAGCATGACCAAGGCAACTCTCTTTCTTTTAAAATTACTATTTATTTATTTTGGTTTTATGTACACTGGTGTTTTATTTGCAGGCGTGTCTGTGTGAGGCTGTCAGATTCCCTGAAACTGAAGTTGCAGATCGTTGTGAATGGCCATGTGGGTGCTCATAACTGAACCTGGGTCCTCTGGTAGAGCAACCGGTGCTCTTAACCACTGAGCTATCTCTTCAGGCCCCACAGCAACCCTTTTAGAAGTAAGCATTTAAATGGGAGCTTGCATATAGTTTCAGAGGCTTAGGTCATGATCTTTATAGCAGGGAGAACGGCAGCAGCATGCATGGCCCTGGAGCGGTAGCTGAGAGTTACATCCTGACCAGTAGGCAGCAGACAGAGAAAGACCTACCATGGGCTTTTGAAACTTCCAAGCCAACCCCTTGCACACACCCTATCCCATGATACACTTCCTCCAACAAGGCTATACCTCCTGGTCAGGCAGCTTATTCTAGTGTGTACTACATCAGTACACTTGCAGAAAACTACCTCAGACAGGTATTTTCCAGGTAGGGCTATTATAAACAGTGGTGCTGTGAGCATATGGAGATACATTTTGGTGAACATATGCATGCACTTCTGTTGGTTAAATACCAAGGAACAAATTGCTGGGGGGGTGGAGTGTGCACCCATATGCTTTTGAAAATGCAAAGTGAGAATCTCCAAATAGGGGAAATATTTGAGAAGTATGTGGCTGACCCACACTGAGCACTCTTAACGTATAGCGGGACTTTAAAAATGGCACTAACCAGATCAACCAAGGCACTCTCTAGAGCATTGTGCCCTTCAAAGCAAATTTTTCATGTTTCAGATCTCTCTCTGGGAAGCATCAGACTAATGGATCGATCTGATGTGCATAGGAGGCTTCCAAACATGGCTACATGGTTAACAGGGTCACAGGGGATTTACTAAGACTGCAGAGTGCAGATCAAGAACAACGCAGGTCTGGATGTAGTGCCAGGGTCAGGGTTTGCATTGAAAAGTAAGTTTTGCTTCTTTATGGGCTGTGTTTTCATAGCTGCTGTTGTCCAAGTTCAGATTGTTCACATCAGTTGTTCTAGATAAAATACCCTGATAAAAACAAATCAAGGGAGGAGGGTTTCCTCTGGCTCACTGCGCAAGTGGCCTGAGCTTGAAGCAGTGAGCACATGGTGTCCAGGGTTGGAAAGCAGAGAGCAAAACATGCAGGCATGTGTGCTCAGCTTATGTGATGGTTTGTATATGCTTGACCCATGGAGTGGCACTGTTTGGAGGTGTGGCCTTGTTGGAGTAGGCGTGTCTCGGTGGGCTTGGCATTTAATACTCTCATCCTAGCTGTCTGCAAGTCAGATGTCTCCTAGCAGCCTCCAGATAAAGATGTAGAACTCTCAGCTCCTCCTGCACCATGCCTACCTGGATGTGTCCATGCTCCCACTGTGATGATAATGGACTGAACCTTTGAACCCATAAGCCAGCTCCAATGAAATGTCCTTGTAAGAGTTCCTTGGTCCTAGTGTCTGTTCACCGCAGTAAACCCTAGCTAAGACAGCTTGAAGTCCTGGTTTTGATCAGTTCCGGACCCCCTGCCCAATTAATACTATTTCTGTGTTTTACGTTAATAAATTTATGGGCTTTGCTTTCATTTCAGATTTGTTTTCATATTTCAAGTTTGTTTTACTATTAGAGCTTTGCACCTCCTGTTGTTTCTAAACACATAAGAGCTCTTGCATAGATAATCCAGCTCAGCCCTCCTTCCCTGTCTGTACCTTCCCTCTTCAGGGTCTTGAGGATTTCTGACTTGCCTTGTCTTGATTGTAGGCCCTGTCTTTGTAGGAACCCCATGGCGGTCATTTTTTAGGCTATGGGGTAGACTTGTCCCACCCCTCAGCTCTAACAGGCTGTCCCCTCCCCCCCAAGTTAGGAGTGGACACCCCTCCCCCACTTTACCTGCTCCTTCCCCTCTCCATCTGCTGAGTTCTGCTGAGTTTGGTAGGCTCTCATGAGGTTTGTTAGACAGTCTTCGGTTTTCCCTCATGACAGCCACAGTGACGCCATCGATCTTCATGGCTTTGGATTTTCCCCATCTGCCTGGATTTTGGAGTTCGTGGAGTTTACTTAGGAGGTTTTGTTATTTTGTTTTTTTGTTTTTTGTTTTTTTGTCATTTTTTTTTTATTTTATAAAAAGCTACAGCAATTATGGAAACAGCAGTTTATAAAAATATGGAACGCTTCACGAATTTGTGTGTCATCCTTGAGCAGGGGCCATGCCAATCTTCTCTGTATCATTCCAATTTTAGTATATGTGCTGCCGAAGCGAGCACTTTTGTCATGTTTTTATAAACTGAACTTCATAGCAGTTTTTTGTTTTATTACAAACCCTTGAATTTTCTTTGTTTTGTTGCAATCATGTATTTGTGGTCGTGCTATGTGTGTGTGTATATGTGTGTGAATGCACAAAGTGTATGTGTGTGTGTATATGTGTGTGAAAGCACAAAGTGTGTGGTGGGTGCTTTGAACCACACGGGTGCCTGTGGAGGTGAGAGGACAGTCTGCAGAGCCTGCTTTCTTTCTCACCCTGTGGGCTCCGGGAATGGCACTCAGGTCCTCAGCTTTGGCACCTGAGCATCTTTGCCAGGCTCCTCGGTGTCTCCCTTTCCCAGTCAGACTCATGGCCTCTCTAGAGAAAATGAAACTGAAGCTATTATAGTGATTCTTTTCATGTTTCAAGTCCTGTTAGAGTGACTGAAGAAGTGAGCTCTATGTAGACGCTCATGTGGTCTGAATTCATTACTTTTCACTGGTGTGCCCAAAGTGCATGGCTGAGACTTCTTTTAGATATTTAGAAAATAAATAGAAATATTTAGAAGTTAGAGGTATTTTGGCTCACAGTTTCAGAACTTTCAGTCTATTTTGAAGGAGACAGAATTCATGGCTATAGAAGCATGAGGTCACAACAAGTCGTGGACATTAGAGTAGGAGAGGCAGCCAGGGAGGGTAACCAAATGAGTAGAGATGTCAAGATCAGACCTGGAAAGACAGAGAGCCTCTGCCCCCACCGGTCCGCTAGGTTCCATAGGGACCAAGAAGGCTCTGTGCTGGCAGAGGGCCCCCATGGCTTCATTTTGGCAAGAAGCCACACCAGTGGGCCTAAGCTCTCTTTTATCCTTTGCATGACAAACAGTTGAGTGAACTGGGGGTGCTGTTAGTGGCATATTTGTTTATAGGCTGCATTTTGCGGGGGCAGCAGATTGTGTTAGAAACCAACCAGTTTCTCATTTGGATAGTTTTAGAAGGTGTCTGTGTGTGGCCACACGAAGCGGGTACTCCTGAAAGGCAGGCTGGGGCTGAAAGAGACTAGACGGTGAAAAAGGAAGGAGGCCAACACATGTGTCTGTTCAAAGCCGGCGAGTTTACTAAGAGTCTGAGCTTATAAAGAGGGGGGAGGCCCATCCCCCACCACTCCATTCTTGGTGCCTGTCGCCAGTCTGTAGGCGATCTGCAGGATGCTGTCTCCTGAACATCTCTAGGGTCTCAGCAGGTAGCCATATTTTGGAGGAGAGCAGGGGCAGGTGTAGAACAATAGAGCCAGTTAAGTCACTTGACTTCTCCTGGCCCCATTTTCCATGTCTGAATCTGGGAGAGATGCACGTAATGTGACTTTTACTATAGAGGATTGCTTTGAAGAATAGCTGAGTTAAAATTCTTTGACCTCTGCTTCCATGTTGTGAATGTTTGGTAAGCATTCAGTACTATTGATATCCCAACACAGCGTGTTGACATCATGGGTCCTGTACAAACATTGATTTCTCTTTCCTTCCTTTCTGTCACAGTTAAATACTTTAATTCACCCTTTCCTTTTTAGCATGAGGAATTTGTACTACAGGGCCATTTAGTGATTTTATCTTCCAATCTCAGGGCATTAGGTTGTGGCCCTCACACTGCTTGGAAATATGTATTATCTGCCTTTGGCCCTATTCTTTTATGTAGCTGTCATTTTGTTTTCAATATAGATTTTTTTCCATTCACACTTATACTGCTTTTATTATGGTAAGATTTTTCTACTGTCTTATAATGACCAAGTGTGAATTTATTTTCCCAATTTAGAAACAATAAGCCCTAGATGAAGTCTCGAGAAAGCAGGATGTACTCTCAGCTCTGATTCTACTGCCCCAGGACTCTTAGAAAGAAAATAAGCAGCCACTGATCTCATGTTCTCGGGTTTCACATGCTATGGGTTGAGTGTGCCCCCCACTCCCCGTGCCAGCAGCTTCATCCAGGTCCCAAAGGTGTTGGGAAACAGGCCCTAAAAGGAGGTGAATAGGCTTGGGAGTCAGTCATTGTCATCTCAGGGACGTGCAGATCATCCTGAGAGAGGACTGCTGGAAAACTGAATTGTTTCTCCGCTGGTCCCTTTGTCCCCCACCCCCGCCCCCACCCTCCAAACTTGTCTCTCTGCTTTCTGTGTGGGATTATGCTGTCTGCAGTTTCAGGCCTCTGAGTACCAAGTTCTAGATTGCAGAAATAAATTATTATTAGGTTTTTTTGTTTTGTTTTGTTTTGTTTTGTTTTGTTTTGTTTGTTTGTTTTGAGACAGGGTTTCTCTGTATAGCACTGGCTGTCCTAGAACTCACTTTGTAGACCAGGCTGGCCTCGAACTCAGAAATCCGCCTGCCTCTGCCTCCCAAGTGCTGGGATTAAAGGCGTGTGCACCTATGCCAGCAAGATTCTGCTGAAGGGACCCTGATATAGCGGCCTCTTGTGAGGCTATGCCAGAGCCTGGCAAACACCGAAGTGGATGCTCACAGCCAGCTATTGGATGGAACACAGGGTCCCCAATGGAGGAGCTAGAGAAAGTACCCAAGGAGCTGAAGGGGGCTGCTACCCTGTAGGTGGAACAACAATATGAACTAATCAGTACCCCCTGAGCTTATGTCTCTAGCTGCATATGTAGCAGAAGATGGCCTAATCGGCCATCATTGGGAAGAGAGGCCCCTTGGTCTTGCAAACTTTATATGACCAGGCACAGGGGAAGGCCTGGGCCAAGTAGTGGGAGTGGGTGGGTAGGGGAGCAGGGGTGTGGGGGGGTATAGGGAACTTTGGGATAGCATTTGAAATGTAAATAAAGAAAATAATAATAATAATAATAATAACAACAATAATAATAAAGGCATGTGCACCACTGCCCGGCTATTATTAGTTTTAATAGAGATTATAATATAATTAGATCATTTCTCCTTTCCTCAAAGCTACTCTGTTTATCTTCTCCCATTTCTGCTACATATTTACAGCCTCTTTGTTCTTTATTTTCAATTACTTAGTTTATGGCATTTGATTATAACCACACAACATAACCAAGACATAGAGTCCTTTGGCTCTAGTGTTCTGTAACTGTCCAGTTGCCTTTTCACTGTGCTGAACACCAGGACCAAATGCATCTTGGACAGGAAAAGGTTATTTATTCCCACAGGTCCATCTTGGAGGGAAGCCGAGGCAGGAACTGAAGGCAGGAACTCGAGGCAGGAACCGTAGAGGACGCTGCTTGCTGACTGGCTCTCTGGCTCATGTACAGCTAGCCTGTTTGTGCTCTGCAGCCCCAGCTGTTTGGGGATGGTATTGCCCAAGGTCAGCTGGGTCCTCCAGCATTAACTGGTATTCAAGAAAAACATGCCCCACAGATACTCCCACCGGCTAGCTGATGTAGCTAGTTCCTAAGTGAGGCTCCTTCTTCCCAGGCGACTCTGCTTTGTGTCAAGGTGACCATAAAAACTAAGCAGCAAAGTAGCTATAGCTTATAAAAGACATGTTTATGTTATACAAACAGCAGTTGGTGCTAAAAAACGTTAGCCAGTGCAAATAAGCAACTCACACACACACACACACACACACACACACACACACACACACGAATCAAAGGAGGAGATGGGAGGCAGATGGGCAGATATGGAATTACACTGACTCTGGTTCCTGAACATTTTCCTAACTGAACCTCTTTTTAGGCATTTCTCTTCTAAGGTGCACTTTTCTCCTTTATCTGCATGTTAGTCAGGGTTCTCCAAAAAAAAAAAAAAAAAAAAAAAAAAAAAAAAAAAAAAAAAAAAAAAAAAAAAAANAAATGATTATTTTTATACATACATGTACAGACTTAAAATGAGATTGAGTGTGAATGGCGTCTCATGAAGTTGTAGCAGACCATATGGTCTTCCATCCGAAAAGGAGCAGGGAAAGGAGAAGCCCCCCTTCCTCTCCATTCATGTTCTGCTCCGGCTCTGAACAAGTCAGTTGTTGTTTGAGGTTCTGGCAAGCCCATAGCTCTCAGTTAGTGATCTCATCATTTCTTTGCTACTGAAATGAAGTATCATGTTTTTACTCAGTTGTCCCCGGTAATAATCTGTGTTCTTGTTGAATGAAGTAAAGGTAACCATAGCAGACAAACCCTTTATATTAAATGGTAATCAATTTTTTGTTTGTTTGTTTTTAAATTTATCAGTAAGGAGTTTGTAAACTTTTATAATAGTTAGCTATGAAATGAAGAAAGGTTTTAGATTATGACTAAAATCCAAAATAAATAATTTTTTATGATTCTGAGTGCATTGATGAACATTTTTGTGTTATATCTCAGTTTTGGACATTTTGTTGTCTGTCTTCATTTTAATATTTTGCCAGAACCTGCATACTTAAGGGCTGGATCTTTATTCTACCATGCGGGTTGAAATAACTTCAGCTGTGGTTAAATGATAGCATTTTAATCTCACATCATAGAGATGCAAAACTCAAGTTGGTCAGCTTTGGTGTTGACAACCAGTCAGTGTCCACAGTCTTGTGGCATCATTGAATTCAAGCTGCTTAAGGTTGTAACAATTTCTAACTCACTGAGCACCAAAATGAAAGGGCTATTGGGATAGTCTATGCAAAGTTCAAAGCAGTTCTTTAATAGTTTACAACTTTGGTTGTATTTGTATTAACATGATAGTCTCTGTGTTTACCTGTAAATGATTATTGTTGTTCATAGTAGAATCATTCAGCCTTTGAACAGCGTCCCTTATTGTAAAACAAGGTAGCCATGTTGAATATCCAAGGGCATGTGCAGTTGGCCCATCAGATTCCATGCTATATACCACAAAAGGCACCAAGATTCAGTGAGCCATTTGTATTCTGATGATAACAGTGCCTCCCAGGTGAACTGATGGCTAAAGCCCAGTTATTGTGAACAGAATCACAGCAACACTGGGGAGCCAATAAAGGCCAGTTCTGACCAGTGACAGGATTTGTGACCACTTCAAGTTCATTGACACTTTGTGTGTTTACAAGCCTGAATTCTTTTCTATAGATGTAAATGCCATTCTGTGAAGCTCAGACTCCCCTCCCATCTGTAAAGTGTCACCAAAGGAGACATTTGCTTCCTAGTTTCCCAGTGGAAAGCCTTGGAAACAGTGACTAGTGTGCCCCATTGTTATGCTATGTGGGGTTACTTTGGAAATACCTCTATAGTGTCATCATAGCTTTAGCCTGCTGGTGGTGTCTGTTTTATGCTGAAGGAGAATGAAAAACACTGACCCTCATTTAAACAATAGCTACTTTCCTGTGTGTCTGGAAATGGTGATTCTTTTAACAGGAGTTTTTCGTGTGTGTGTCAGGGGTGGGAGGGTCATGCCTATGTACAGGTTTACTGTGTACATGTACATATGTATGTGTGCATACATTTGAGAACAGAGGCTGATGTCAGGTGACTTCATCTCATTCACCACCTTATTCTTTGAGACAGGGCCTCTCACCAAAGCTGGGGGTCACTGATTGGTGAAAACTAAGGCCCTGCCTATCTCTAGCCCAGCTGCACCATCACAGTTACAGTCCCACATCATGCAGGTGCTAGGGGTGCAAACTCAGGTCCTCCTGCTTGTGTGCCAAGCATTTTAGCAGCTGTGTCACCTCTCCAGCCCCCTTCCCAGGAGGCTTTAGTGTTTGTTTCCCTGAATTTGTTGCATTGGAATCCTGGCTGAGCTCCCCCTGGTTCTGAACCTTCTCCACATTGCATCTCCACACTCATAGCCTCTGTTTGATTCCACAGCTTCTGTTTCCACACGTTCCTCACAGCCAACCCCACTACATGGTATCTTTCTACTTGAAAGCATAGCCCCACCCCTACCCTGACAGGGTTTCTCTGTGTAGCCCTTGCTGTCCTGGTACTCACTCTATAGACCAAGCTGGCCTTGAACTCATATTTGCCTCTGCTGGGAATAAAAGGTGTGCACCACCACCTTTATGTGTGCTCTCTTGTGAGGAACATCCTTTGATCATCTTTTCCTTTCAGATCTCCTCCTTCCCCTCTGACCCTATTAACCAGCATCTAGTCATGGGTATGTGCTTTCTGTTCCTAAATGGTGCAACCATTCTAGGGCAGCAAATGCCTTTTGAGACCTTCTTGGGCTTAAGCATGATGGGCAATCGGTGCCACTTCTAAGAAACTGTAAGTGAATCTCTGAAGTAGAGGTTATTATTGGCTGGTGTTCTTAGTGTGGTCCGTAAATAGCAGTGAGTACCTGCCTAAATGAGCCCTGCATTGTCTTCCCCATGAAATTATTGATTCAACCCTCGGCATTTTACAGCTCCTTCCCTTCTTGGTTATAAAATAAACAGTTACACTTACAGTGCCAGCAGCCTTTTCCTGTTCCTACTTCTCCACAAATACTTCCCATCCAGGCATTTGTTTCCCACTGTTTGTCTTGGATTCCATGCCTCGTTGTTCATCCAGCTAGTATTCTTTTTGTTCCTTTTCGATAGAGGATCTCACTATGTGTTTCATGGAACTCACTGTGTAGCCCAGGCTGGCCTGAAACTTACATCTGTCTCCACTCTTGCTTATTGATCAGCAAGAACAATCATATCTTCCCACATCCTTGCAGAGATGGTGATTTGGAAACCTGACTGGGAGTGATGAGGGAATGAAGAAATAACACACACAAGACAGAAAAGCTGGGATCGGGTGGGCGGGTCTCTCGGATGGAGAGGTGGCGGCATGCTTGTTGTATTCAGCAGAACCAGGAAGCAGGCTCAGCTGATCTCAGGAGGAGCAGTCTTTAGGCTGTAACATCCAGGGGGTGATTTTCTGCACATGCTACTCACATGCACACTGGGACTAGAAGAAGGCTTTGCCATCTATCCTCACAGGGAGTACCTCACAGGGAAGGCTTTGCCACTCCCGTGTGGCTGAGGTCCTGGGGTCCTTGACATGGCAGTGCGCATGTCCATCACTGTACATGCACTTGAGTCTTCCCAAGCTTGCTACCACACCCACTTCTTAACACTGCTTAGAGAGGTTGAAAGAATAGTGAAGGAGCCGAAACACATAACTAGTGGCACATTTCCATTAATTGGTTTGAATTTTGATACGGACTCTGCAGATACTGGGGCAATCATACTTGAATATCGCTTTTGGAGGTTTGCTAGCAATTTGCTCCCAGTGTTCTGGTGGAACTTATGAATAGTAGAGCCCACCCTTAGAGGTGTTACTAGCACAGTAGAGAACCTTCCCTGGGTGTGATTATGGTCAGTGAGGCACCAGGAGCAGGTCAGGGCACGCAGCCTGTTTCCATTTCTTTGGCATGTTTGACAGGTGGCTTTTGTAGTCTGAAATAACCCATTCTATTGTAGTAAATCCTTTCTTCTCTTTTAACCGCACAGTTGTCATAGGAAAGTCACAATGAACCCACCTTTCTCAAGTGGTAGGGAGTGGCTAGTTGTATAAATACATCCCTGTCACTGGGTCTGTTCCTGTCACAGGCTTGGCAGGTTTCTCTTGATCCCGTCCAACTTAACTGCCTTCCCTGCAGACTTAGCCTTCAAGCCCTTTGTTGCCCTAAACATTTTCCTCAAAGCTCTTTTATAAAGTTTTTCTTTCCTGCTCTAATTTCTCTCCTTCTCACCTGCTTTGGCTTAGAGCCCTGTAACAATAGTGAGACAGGAAAAAAAAAAAAAAAGAAAGAAAAAACATTCTAGCGGTGTGGTCAGGGGAACAGCAACTTAAGATTACAGAAACAGCTCCACTTCCCAGCTCCTCTGTTCTCCTTCCTGCTAAGTGGTAGTTGGAAGGACAGGGCGAAATGACTGAAAAGCGTTGGCTTCTCCCAATTAAATCTGTCACTGTCAACTTCTCCCATCATTAGGAAGAACAGATTTTTTTCTCTCCTTTCTAATTAGTTACTTGTTGACATCTTAGGAAAGATTAAGGCAGAAGGGGAGAGGAAAAATTATCAGTTTTCCTTTGTAATCAGAATTGATTCCCATGACATTCAGATGTCAGTGTGAGAGATTGCTATTTATCTGCTAGACTTAGTTTGGTCTTTCTTGGTAGTAAAACTGCTCTGCTTTTTTAATTTTTTTTTTTTTTTTTTTTTTTTTTTTTTTTTTGCCAATTAGTGGTTGCCTGTATTTGTATATTTTCCAGCCTGTCTTTCAGTAGGCAGTGCCATGCACTGAATGCCCCTGAGTAGAGGAGACCAGGTACACATTCTCAGATGTGTCTTGAGGGATACTTTCTCTCTCTTCATCTAGGGGGAGTGGTGGACATTGGATCTCGCACCTCTATCATGGTGGACCTCAGCTATACATCTAGTCACCTGAAGTCTTGATGTACCTGTTAGTAATTTGTATTTTTATTAAGCCATGGATGGTGAGGGTTAATTTCTTCACAGTCTTGAGAGCTGACATGTTGAGGCACCAGGTGCCAACCGATTTGGGGCCTGGTGAGATCTCCTCTCCTGTTCTGTAGATGGCCACAATCTTGTCTTGTCCTCATTGGCTGGAGATGGCAGCAGGGATGTGGAGAAGCCATCTGTCTTGTGTCTCTCTGTCTAAGGACACCCCTCCCACTCATGGAAGCTTCACCCTCATGGCCTAATTGCTAAAGGCCCCGCCTCCTAAAGGCCCCACCTCCAAATACTTTTGAAGATTACTGCTTCAAAACACACTTGTACAAAGACAGACATTTAGCCTGTAGAAGGTGGGGACTAAGCTTGGGCACCCAAGGGACCTCTGGACTGCTTCTGTGTGTGCTAGCAAGGCTCCTGCCCAGTGTAATCCCTGCTGTTTGTTATTTCTCTCACACGAAATGGAACATAATCTTAACGGATTCATCTGTGAGACCTGTTTGGTACAAGGGAGTTTTTTGAGATTTTTGTCATGTCATAATTCTCCATCTCTGAAACAAAGGACTACTTTATCCAGAAGACAAGAAAATCTGAACTCTTAAGAGGAAAAATGGGTAAGGTTTTCCACAGCATCTGAGATCTCAAGGGCCAGTCACATGGGGCCGCCTTGATGATTCCTTTTAAACACTACAGGAGAGCTCTGGGTTGCCTTGATCTCTTTCCTCCCCTCAAATTCCTCCTAGAGACATTTTTTTGTTTGTTTGTTTTTTGTTTTTTGTTTTTTGTTTTTTGAGACAGGGTTTCTCTGTGTAGCCCTGGCTGTCCTGGAACTCACTTTGTAGACAAGGCTGGCCTCAAACTCAGAAATCCACCTGCCTCTGCCTCCTGAGTGCTGGGATTAAAGGCGTGCACCACCACGCCCGGCTCCTAGAGACATTATGTAGGACAGACAGAAATATTCAGGAGTGACCAAGGGTGGAGTGTGGGTCAGGGGGGGTTATGTTGAGGAGGGAGCCATGCTGAGAGGAGGGGTTCAAGAACAAGGTTATCATCACAGAGATGTGCATATCCTGTTGCCAGAGCCTGTTTTCCAGTAGGCCTTAATAAAGGCATAAGCTATTTGACTCAGCAAGAGGAAGCCAGCATAAACAAGCACGGAATCTTCAGTCTCCCTGGATAGTCAACAGCTATCCAGGGAGTTGGTTGTATAGGACATATCTGTTTACATGCTGCAAACCATCAGAGGTGTGTGAGAGAGGAGTTTTAGTTCCAGGAGTACCTGGGTAAGCAAGTTCAGTACCCTTCTATGTTCGACTGGTCACAGGCAACCTGAACTCTGGAGCTATAGATCTGTACCCTGAGGTTCTAGGTGACATTTTCAGTGAGTTAGACCATTGCTATCTAATAAATACTTAGTGTAAATCACATAGAAAGTTTTGGATTTTTTTCTCCTGGTCATGGTTGTTAGAACAGACGTTGCCTGCGGTCATTAGCAGACTATCTTGTGAGAGGGAAATTGCCTTAGTTGGGAACTGAAAAACAACAAAGTTCAAGCTTGGGCGAGGAACAGAGCATAGGTATGCTTTCATATGCCCTTCCTCCCCTGCCTGTCTGGCATGGCTGCGGAAGGGGAGGTGCAACACAGTTCCTACGTGGAACATCACCAGGCTGTTGATCTCATGACCCCCACGTGTGCTGATGGTCGCTCTTGCCACAGAGTTGGTCTGCTGTCTTTACTACTCTACTTTCAATCTTTCTTTCTGGGAAATACACTTCTCCCATTACTCAGAGCTAATCATGCCATAATAAATGAAAGAGATGCAGTTTTCAGGGATGAGGATGGAAATGGTCATGAGGCTGTGGAAGGTAGGAACAGGCCTTCTACTTGGCCTTCAGGGTCATGGGAAAGGATCTAGACAATATAATAATAAGGGCCATAAAGCCTATATGGCATTTTTTGGAAATGGTTCCTTGCCAGACATGGCCTTGATTTTGGAATGATGAGAAAGCACATGTACCCTCTGGTCCAATGACTGCTGCATTGATTAGCCAGGATGAATTTAGAGACATCAAGGATAGAGCGTTAGAGTAGTCTCAGGAAGCAAGGGTATGGATGGAAAATACAGGAATTTATATATAATTTAGGAATAGTGTCAGAAGGAGAGTACATGAGGCTTTGGAATTGCTAGGATACAGACATGAAGATTGCAGAGTTAAAAGATGATGTAGAAGCATATACAAAGTTAGTATTCTATTTTTCTAGCTGACTGAAGAATTGAAGATAACAGTGCCTGGAAAGATATTAGGGAGAGCTAACTGTTTTACTGTATTACTTACATAAATTCAGAACTGTGTAAGGGATCATTTTAATTTTAGTAGTCTGTTATCTTTCTGTTTTTATATGAGAATAGTTACTAAAGACTGCTGTGTGCTGTACCAGAAAAATGGAAGAGCTGTGGCCGGCTACCCATAAAGAACAGGCTGTGTCCACCTATAAGGAGGTGTGCTTTCGCCTTGTGCTCAGTTTTGGTCTAAGGAAACGGGGGCTGGGAGTATTGATCCAGAACTCATAGAGTTTATGTAAATTTGATAATTACTAACAATGACTAAAACCTTGATGATATAGCTTTAGTAAATAAAAGACTGGGTTCAGGCTCTGTGAGAGGGAGAAGGCAACAGCATGAGAGGGGAGAGGAATTAAGCTGAAGAATTAAGCTATTAGGCTTAAGCTGAAGCGAAGAATAAAGAATACTGAGAATCATCAAGGAACAGAGTACCTGAACTAGCAGCTTGCATCTACCACTGAGTCTGAGTCATTATTGAGTCAGTACCGTTCCCATCCGCCTTTCTCAGGACCCTCCTCCGCTGAGGCAGGACCTCAGTACTCCTCCCAGTCCCCCTTGCGCTTACTAGTTATGAAGGACTGCGCAGACAGCTGCACTGTGTGTTCACCATTGGACCCCTCATGTCAGTACATTATCACCCAGGCTGTGGGGTAGGATGCAGTGTGACATGCTAGTTCCATGCTCCTACCACACTGATGAGGAACAGTGAACGGGGAAGATCCAGGCAGAGGGACTGTATCTACAGTGCTACCTACTTACAAAAATCAAAGCAAATTTCATTTGGCTCACAGTTCTGGAGACTCAAGTTCAAGACGGTGTAGACATATCAGTCTGGCTCTCTTGTGCAGGTTGTACATTAGGGCAGAAACATGTGTTAGATACAGTAAATGCCCATCCCAATGCCCATCCCAACGCCCATCCCAACGCCCATCC